>NC_134691.1:79356556-79670723 GCF_050947455.1 Rhinoderma darwinii
ATACAGACTTTTTTTGCTGCACATGTTTTTATAAATAGAATCCAACGGATCTGCATTGGTACTATTATTCGCCATAGAAGTCAATAGGTTAATTTTAAAAACACATGTTCCATTTTTTGCATAGTTCACTTTTGTGTATTTGTTTGTTTTTACAACCAAATTTCAGCAACATTACAAAAATAGCAAAAAATAGTTAAACCTTTAACAAAACACGGAAACCTTATGGAATGGAGACAAACTGAAATCATTTGCAATGGAAGCATTACCATTGAAATAAATTGTAATGCAAAGGGAAGCTATGGTTTCTGCTTGCCTTTCCATTGATGGGTTAGTCCGAAGGAAAGGTCTGATGGAAACCCATCAATGGAAACCGAATGCTGATGTGAACACACCGTTCCATATACGGATGAAAAACAGTACATGTAGTACAGGTAGAGAGCAATACAGTACATGTAGTACAGGTTGAGAGCAGTACAGTACATGTAGTACAGGTATAAAACAGTATAGTACATGTAGTACAGGGAGAGAGCAGTACAGTACATGTAGTACAGGTAGAGAGCAGTATAGTTACATGTAGTACAGGTAGGGAGCAGTACAGTACATGCAGTACAGGTAGAGAGCAGTACAGTACACATAGTACAGGTAGAGAGCCGTATAGTACACGTAGTACAGCGAGAGAGCAGTACAGGAAATGTAGTACAGGTAGAGGGCAGTATAATACATGTAGTAAAAGGTAGAGAGCAGTACAGGACATGTAGTACAGGTAGAGAGCAGTACAGTACATGTAGCACAGGTAGAGAGTAGTACAGTACATGTAGTACAGGTTGAGAGCAGTACAGTACATGTAGTACAGGTAGAGAGCAGTACAGTACATGTAGTACAGGTTGAGAGCAGTACAATACATGTAGTACAGGTAGAGAGCAGCATAGTACATGTAGTACAGAGAGAGAGCAGTACAGTACATGTAGTAGAGGAAGAGGGCAGTACAGTACATGTAGTACAGGTAGAGAGTATACATTACATGTAGTACAGGTAGAGAGCAGTACAGAACATGTAGTACAGGTAGAGGGCAGTACAGTATATGTAGCACAGGTAGATGGCAGTACAGTACATATAGCACAGGTAAAGAGCAATACAGTACATGCAGTACAGATAGAGAGCAGTACAGTACATGTAGTACAGGTAGCTGGGCAGTATAGTACATGTAGTAAAAGTAGATAGCAGTACAATACATGTAGTACAGGTAGAGAGCAGTACAGTACATGAATCACAGGTAGAGAGCAGTACAGTACATGAAGCACAGGTAGAGAGCAGTATAGTACATGTAGTACAGGTAGAGAGCAATATAGTACAAGTAGTACAGGTAGAGAGCAATATAGTACATATAGTACAGGTGGAGAGCAGTGCAGTACATCTAGTACAGGTAAAGAGCAGAGCAGTGTATGTAGTACAGGTAGAGAGAAGCACAGTACATTTAGTACAGGTACAGAGCAGTATAGTACATGTAGTACAGGTAGAGAGCAATATATTACATGTAGTACAGGTAGAGAGCATTATATTACAAGTAGTACAGGTAGGGAGCAGTATAGTACATTTAGTACAGGTGGAGAGCAATGCAGTACATGCAGTACAGGTAAAGAGCAGAGCAGTGTATGTAGTACAGGTGGAGAACAGTACAGTACATGTAGTACATGTAGAGAGCAGCACAGTACATGTAGTACAGGTGGAGAGCAATGCAGTACATGCAGTACAGGTAAAGAGCAGAGCAGTGTATGTAGTACAGGTGGAGAACAGTACAGTACATGTAGTACAGGTAGAGAGCAGCACAGTACATGTAGTACTGGTAAAGAGCAGTATAGTACATGTAGTACCGGTAGAGAGCAATATATTACATGTAGTACAGGTAGAGAGCATTATATTACAAGCAGTACAGTTAGAGAGCAATATAGTACATGTAGTACAGGTGGAGCGCAGTGCAGTATATCTAGTACAGGTAAAGAGCAGAGCAGTGTATGTAGTACAGGTAGAGGGAGGTACAGTACATGTAGTACAGGTGGAGAGCCGTATAGTAAATGTAGTACAGGTAGAGAGCAATATATTACAAGTAGTACAGTTAGAGAGCAGTATAGAACATGTAGTACAAGTAGAGTGCAGCACAGAAAGGACATGCCACTGTTTCCACCTCTTACCTCCTACTGAAATCAATGGGAAGCAGAAAAAACTTGCGGCACTTGTTTCTTCGCGTTTTTCTCAATTTTTTTTCCCTGTGGTCCTTGAATTAGCTTCAATGGCCATTGGCGAAAAACACAGCAAAAAATGTTGTGACAACCGTGGCAAAAAATTATGCAGGCAGTCCAAAATCTGGCTTAAAATTCCTGAAGGAATTCTGAGGCAGATTCTGTCTGCTTCCAAAAAAACCTCAGTGAGAACAGGGCCTAAGAGTACCTTGGACAGAAAATAAAACAAACAGATGGATCATCAACTACAGTACATCAGGCCTAAGCTTTCACCTGAAGCACAAATGTCCAGACTGAAGAGGTCTTATTTTGGACACATCATGAGAAGACAAACTTCACTATAAAGACAATTGTGTTTGGAAAAGATGAAAGAAAAGAGAAAGAGGACGGCCAGCAACAAGGTGGTTATATACAATCACAGGAATTATATACCGTACATGCCCCTGAAAAGACTAAATACTCAAACAGAAGACAGGTCATTCTGGAAAAAGACAGGAGTCGAAAACGACTAGATGGTACTTAACAATAATAATAATATTTTTAGGTTTATTTTTCTGCACATGTGGAGCATATATGTATGTGAACATAGGATTCTCTAGTAGTGACAGTTTGTGTGTTTACAAAGTTAAATTTGGTCAATGATGTCTTCGGGTTTTGATCATACTTTTACATTTCACAATATCTTTGAGAGTGCCTCATGGTCATATTGGAAGGTCTTCATGGGTGGGTAAACTTATCCCTGAAACATCTTATTTTTACATTTTCATTACTTTAGTTTCTCTAACATTAAAATGCTCCATTTATTTTCTTTCTATAGATTATCTTTTCCTCTAGAGCAAAAATGATAATTGGGTTTGCCCACACTGAGCTTATATAGACCGCTATTCCATTATAATGCACAGCATGATAGAGGTCTTCCGTAATAAATCTTTTTGTACTGCAGGCCTCATCTGTAGGAGTTTATTCATTATCATCATGATAGAAGGTAATGATATGTTACACCTTACTGCCTCAGGATGATGGAGAAAAAGTAACTTAAGCTTGTATACTTCTTGTAAGAACACTACAAAACAGGATATAGAAATAGTTGAGGATTAGAAAATCATGGCTGTGTTCTTCCGGAAAAGTTTGGGGTCACCCAGACAATTTTGTGTTTTCCATGAAAACTCACACTTATATTTATCAAATGAGTTGCAAAATGACTAGAAAATATAGTCAAGACATTGACAAGGTTAGAAATAATGATTTTTATTTCAAATAATAATTTTCTCCTTCAAACTTTGCTTTCGTCAAAGTATGCTCCTTTTGCAGCAATTACAGCATTGCAGACCTTTGGCATTCTAGCTGTTAAGTTGCTGAGGTAATCGGGAGAAATTTCACCCCATGTTTCCAGAAGCCCCTCCCACAAGTTGGATTGGCTTGATGGGCACTTCTTGCTTACCATACGGTCAAGCTGCTCCCACAACAGCTCTATGGGGTTGAGATCTGGTGACTGCACTGGCCACTCCATTACTGATAGCAATTACCAGCTGCCTGCTTCTTCCCTAAATAGTTCTTGCATAATTTGGAGGTGTGCTTTGGGTCATTGTCCTGTTGTAGGATGAAATTGGCTCCAATCAAGCGCTGTCCACAGTGTATGGCATGGCGTTGCAAAATGGAGTGATAGCCTTCCTTATTCAAAATCCCTTTTACCTTGTACAAATCTCCCACTTTACCAGCACCAAAGCAACCCCAAACCATCACATTACCTCCACCATGCTTGACAGATGGTGTCAGGCACTCTTCCAGCATCTTTTCAGTTGTTTTGCGTCTCACAAATGTTCTTCTGTATGATCCAAACACCTCAAACTTCGATTCGTCTGTCCATAACACTTTTTTCCAATCTTCCTCTGTCTAATGTCTGTGTGCTTTTGTCCATATTAATCTTTTCCTTTTATTAGCCAGTCTCAGATATGGCTTTTTCTTTGACACTCTGCCCTGAAGGCCAGCATCCCGGAGTCGCCTCTTCACTGTAGACGTTGACACTGGCGTTTTGCGGGTACTATTTAATGAAGATGCCAGTTGAGGACCTGTGAGGCGTCTATTTCTCAAACTAGAGACTCTAATGTTCTTGTCTTGTTGCTCAGTTGTGCAGCGGGGCCTCCCACTTCTCTTTCTACTATGGTTAGAGCCTGTTTTTGCTGTCCTCTGAAGGGAGTAGTACACACCGTTGTAGGAAATCTTCAGTTTCTTGGCAATTTCTCGCATGGAATAGCCTTCATTTCTAAGAACAAGAATAGACTGTTGAGTTTCACATGAAAGCTCTCTTTTTCTAGCCATTTTGAGAGTTTAATCGAACCCACAAATGTAATGCTCTAGATTCTCAACTAGCTCAAAGGAAGGTCAGTTTTATAGCTCCTCTAAACAGCAACACTGTTTACAGCGGTGCTAACATAATTGCACAAGGGTTTTCAAGTGTTTTCTAATCATCCATTAGCCTTGTAACACAGTTAGCAAACACAATGTACCATTAGAACACTGGAGTGATGGTTGCTGGAAATGGGCCTCTATACACCTATCTAGATATTGCATTAAAAACCAGACGTTTGCAGCTAGAATAGTCATTTAGCACATTACCAATGTATAGAGTGTATTTCTGATTAATTTAATGTTATCTTCATTGAAAAAAACTGTGCTTTTCTTGCAAAAATAAGGAAATTTCTAAGTGACCCTAAACTTTTGAACGGTAGTGTATATATACACCTTTCTTTAAAAGTTTTTTTTTTTTCTTCATCAGTCCCCCTAGGGGACTTGAACCAGCAATCGTTGGATCACTTGCACAATATATTGCAGTATGAATGTATTGCAATATATTGCTGGGATCGTGGCAGCAGCTAGAGCAGGGTGTCAGCTGTAATATACAGCTGACCCCCGCTCCATATAAACCCATGACGTACATGTACCCTTCTCCTGGAACTTTATGTTACCAGAACTATATTCACGACCCTACTTCTGGATCCTCTACTACTTTCATTGCCATTTGCTCTCTAAAACTAGCAGATCAAAGCTATCTGTAGTATGGATGGATGTTTTCATTTCAACTGCGGTTACTTTGCCCTACTTGGATCATCCATATTAGAATAGTTTGTAAAAGATGGTTGTGCAAATTTTCACCACACTTTCAATAGATGAACATTTTAATCAGACTAAATTATTGAGTTTTGTGTATGTGACCATCTACCCTACGTGGACTTATTGCAGCATGATGGTTGGGGACAGATGTATGCCTCCATTCTCATTACTCCTTCTTAGGGTATGTGCACACGATAACGTCAATTACGGCTGAAATTACGGAGCTGTTCTCAGGAGAAAACAGCTCCTGCATTTCAGACGTAATTGCTCGTACTCACGTTTTGCGAGGCGTCAATTACGGTCATAATTTGGAGCTGTTCTTCATTGGATTCAATGAAAAACGGCTCCAATTACGTCCCAAGAAGTGTCCTGCACTTCTTTGACGAGTCTTTTGACAGCGACGCGTAAAATTACAGGTCGTCGGCACAGTACGTCGGCAAACCCATTGAAAGTAATGGGCAGATGTCTGCCGACGTATTCGAGGCTTGTTTTCAGACGTATTTCGAGGCGTAAAACGCCTCCAATACGTCTGAAAATAGGTCGTGTGAACCCAGCCTTACAGTCAAATGTTCTTATCATAGACCATGAACATTTGTGCTTGTGGACAGACACTACATCAACTTTGTCAATTGCAATTCATGAACTTTTGGATTTTTCTAGACTATTAGAGTCCCCCCTTTTTGTTTTGGGACATTTTGAATATTATTACCCTTCCAGAAAGAGAGGGGAATCCTAATTTTGTATCATTACAGGTTATTGTTTCTCTAAACATTTAATCTAGGGGGCCATGATCAATTGTATTTGTGTTCCTGTAAGACTCTAATATTGCATTGTCTATTATTTCTATGTTGTTTATTTTTCATTTAACAAATTTTTAGGGTATGTTCACACTGAGTTTTTTGAGTAGATTTGTGACGCGGAAACCGCTCTGCAAAATGCCTCCAATTGATTTCAATGGGAGGTGGGGGCGGTTTTCTCCCGCGAGCGGTAAAACCGGCTCGCGGGAGAAAGAAGGGACATGCCCTATCTTCGTGCGATTACACCTCTGACCTCCCATTGACATCAATGGGAGGCAGAGAAAGCGTATTTTGCGGTGTGCAGGCAGAGGAAAATCTGCCTCAAACTTCTAAACGGAAGTTTGAGGCAGATTTTCCGCCTGCAAAAAAACTCTGTGTGAACCCGGCCTAAGGCTTCATTCACATCTGGGTTGGAGTCTCAGTTAGGCCGTGTTCACACGCAGGAAAATTCTGCCTAGAAAAATCAGCTCCGTTTTATTTAAAGTGGTTTTGAACCACGATTTTTGCCGCGTTTTTTTGCAGCGTTTTTTAGGCTTTTTTTGCTATCTAACGCGAGCGTTTTTTGCCAAAAAACACATAAAAAAACGCATTAAAAAAGTGTTTATTTCCGTCTCCCATTGATTTCAATGGGGTTTTTGAGGCGGAAAACGCCTCAAGATAGGGCATGTCGCTTCTTTTTACTGCGAGTGCTTTTTTTGCTGACGGTAAAAAAAACGCTTCTTCCTCCCATTGAAATCAATGGGAGTCAATTTCGGCCGCTTTTTGCCACGGCAAACAGGGCCTTAGGGGCCTCTGTGTAGATCTGGCCGAGATTACCAAAGATTACCAGAGACAATGGACAATTTGATACTACAGAGAGAGTTTTCAGTTTCATTTCTTTCTATTTACTATTGTGGCTAAGGGAAAGGCAGAGCACTATGGCATTTTTTTTAGGGAAGCTTTTTTGCATCGATTAAGGTATGTTCACACGCACAATTAAAAACGGCTGAAAATTATGCAGCTGTTTTCAAGGGAAAACAGCCCCTGACTTTCAGGCATTTTTGAAGCAGAAAACGTTTTTTGAGGCTTTTTTATTTTTCTTTAGACATTTTTGTAGCTATTTTTCAATTGACTCAATGAAAAACAGCTCCAAAAATGTCTCAAGAAGTGAAATGCTCCTCCTTCTTGTTACGCAGTGTCTTTTACGCTGCATTTTTTAAAACAGCGGCGTAAAAAAACGCCCCGTCTGAACTAAATGCAGTTTTTCCCATTGGTTACAATGGGAAGTTGTTTGTTAGCATTTCACTAGCATTTTTGAGGTGTTTACGCCCTGAAATAGGTTTAAAATCACTGCGTGTTACCCTTATACTCACCACGACACAAAGATTATAATATATTGGGATAGTACTTGTGTTTTTACTATAACTTGTTCTTGATGTTTTTTGCTTCTCTCAGTACATACGATTCGATTAGAAGATCATCATACACAATCTATATTATATAAGTAATGTCTTAAATATATTTATTGATATATCATTAGATTTGATATGTTAAACGACTATTTACTATGTATAGATCTGCCTGATGAATGTGTAGGCATCAACACTATAGATATTTATGAATCATACCTTTTTCTTACATCTTTTTGTTCTTGGCAGTGTACGCATGCGTCCTATTATCTATCAAAAGGTGTAGTATCAATTTTGGAGTTTTATTCAGCTCTGACATGCGTAGTGGGTATCTATATCTGTCTGACATGCGTACTTTACACTTTCGGACGCCAAGAGCCGGTGCCCTATTTCCTGACAAATTTAGTAACATGGTTTTGTTATATTGATTACACATGTGTAACATGTATACAACAAGTGTTAAGTCCATTAACTAGTCACCCCTGAGGAAGCTGAACCGAGGTATAGCGATACGCATAGGGCTTTCATCAAACCGTCGACATTTTTTACCATCCATCTTCATGTTTTTATCTCTTGCTTTGTATCATGTATGGCTGATCCTCTGCCCCTAACCCATTTGGGTCAAACTTATGGCTGGGTATCACAAAAATATCATATATTGGGATGTCACTTTGTATAACTCATTTTTATTGGTTTATATTTTACAGCACTTTGCTCTTTATAACGCATTTGTGGTTGTTCCCATGCCATATTTGAATGTTTAGGGTATGTGCACACACACTAATTACATCCGTAATTGACGGACGTATTTCGGCCAAAAGTACCGGACCGAACACACTGCAGGGAGCCGGGCTCCTAGCATCATACTTATGTACGATGCTAGGAGTCCCTGCCTTGCTGCAGGACAACTGTCCTGTACTGTAATCATGTTTTCAGTACGGGACAGTTGTCCTGCAGCGAGGCAGGGACTCCTAGCGTCGTACATAAGTATGATGCTAAGAGCCCGGCTCCCTGCACTGTGTTCGGTCCGGTACTTGCGGCCGAAATCCGTCCGTCAATTACGGACATAATTAGTGTGTGTGCACATACCCTTACTGTCATTGCAGCCGAGTAGTGTTACATTTTTCAGCACCTCATACTCCATACTATATTTGTCGCCTCTATACCATACTGTACATACGGCACTTAACTATTTAGTTTGTATTTACTTCTGTCTGGTTATTCCCATAGTTTGGATTGTCGCTACAAAAGGGTCATATTGTCTGTGATTCCTATGTATTATTTTTTAGATGTTTTTAATTGTTGTCAGATGTATTGCTTGTATGTAATAAAGTAAATCTTTTTGATTCCTGAATATGATGGGTGTGCGCACTTTTTCTGGTATGTTGCTTTTTGCTTTTTATTATAGGTCTTCCTTCAATAAATATAATTTTAAGGTTATTAATAATTGGCTATCCCATAAAGTTTGAATGTGTCCCTTATCTGCACATTATAAGGTCTTAGTACTCACTGTATTAGTTCTTACACTATGGTTTCTACATAGAAGCTAGTGGCTGTTACCTAATAATAACTACAGTGTATGTTCCCAAGTCAGTAAATACAGTATAAATCACACCCCATGCTCTTGTTATACATTGGGGTCAAGAAAATGTTCCAACTATGCTCTAAACATTGTTCGGGAGTTTTAAAAAAGGAAGTAGGAAAAGAATCATGGCTGAAAGTGTAGCTAAACGTTTGACAAACTTCGGACATGTCATAGTGACATGTCACAAGTTTGGATTGGTGGGGTTCCGAGCACTGAGACCCCCACCAATCGCTAGAATGAAGCAGCTGAATTGCTGGTGTGAGCGCTCAGCTACTTCGTGTCTGTTCGACCTTTTCCGGAAAGCTGATGTATCAGAGTACGGGCTCATAGACTTTCTATTGAGTCCGTACACCGATTTCCAGAAAAAGCCGAGCAGACACGAAGCAGTCTGTTTAGCTACACTTTAACATTATATTTTTGTGGAAAACAGTATGCTGAGCCATGTGTCATTATGTACACTCTCTCTAGTGTGTTTTTTTTTTTTTTTTTACATAGCGTTTTGTACTTCATACAGTGTTCCAGTAGGGTACAATAGCCTCGGGACCTTTTATAAAACAAAAATGTATTTTTTTAAAATATATTTTCTCTTCTCAAATCCAATATTTGGTTGACTGGTGAAATATCACTTTCAATCTATATTTGATTGATGTATGGTTAAAGGGGAGATATGCCGATATTTATGAACTGCTTGATTCTGGATCACTGCAGGATTGTGAGTTCTCAAGTGGTAGAATGTTGCACAACGTTTGGGTAACACATAAGAAGTATAAAGTGAAATTCACAAAATTTTCTCCACAATGACACAATAAAGGCAGGTTCAGACATGGCTGACTTTTTCCGCTGCAAATGTTGTTGCAGATTTTGGGCAATTACGCAACGAATCTGCACCAACATTTGCATATTTGACAGGTAATTCAGACGTTGCAGATATCACAGCGGACTTCCCACAGATTTCGGTTTTTGCACTGCAAAGGCTGAAATCCACAGTGAAATTCCGCTTCTCCGCAATGGAAAGTGCATGCTGCGGAGGGAAACGTCTGCACCGCAGACTAATTTCCATAAAGTAATTTTATGTAACGTCTGAACTAACTTTCCAAAAATGTATAGAAAGAAATGAAAAAAACATCCGCTGCAGAATTCCATTGCGGACTGTCCGCAGCGGAATTCAACAGCAATTTCGCCACGTCTGAACGTGCCCTAAGTATCCTAAAGAAGTCAGGAAACTGAGGCCACCTGCCTTTTGGGTTAAAAAAGGCATTACTAAATTATGACAATTATTTAATAATGGTAAAATCATTCGTTTTAATCAGTAAACGTTTGACAAACTTCTGACATGTCATAGTGCAGAGGCGTAGCTTGGTTCTCCTGCACCCGGGGCAAAGATTCAGATTGGCGCCCCCCCCCCCAACTTATTTCACAACATCTCCTTCCCCCTCGCCATGTTTTCTTTCCCTACCAATCAATGAGATGTAATTTTTTGTTGACAATTTTTTTAATGTAACTTGAGTATAAAAGCATTTCTACATTTTACAAGCGATATAGTTCTATAATGTAATTAACATAAAAATAAATTAAAAGAAAATATATTAAAGAGGCCACACACAGCCCCCTGTAGATAGCGCCACTCAGCCCCCAGTAGATAGTGCCACTCAGCCCCCTGTAGATAGTGCCACTCAGCCCCCAGTAGATAGTGCCACTCAGCCCCCAGTAGATAGTGCCACACAGCCCCCCTTATAAATAGTGCCACACACAGCCCCCCTTGTAAATAGTGCCACACAGCCCCCCTTGCAAATACTCACACACAGCCCGTTGCCCCTTTGTAAATAGCGCCACAATCCCCCCCCTGTAAATAGTGCCATATTCCCCCCCTTGAACTTAGCGCCACACTGTGAACAGACCGGTGAGCAGTAGCCTACCGCTACCACTCTCCGCTCTGCCTGGTGTGACTTACCGGAGGAGCCGAGGAGGTCATGCGGCGCAGGCAGCGGCGGAGTTTCTTCTGACTAGGGTTGGTGACAGCCAGGGCCGGCCTTAGGTTTGATGGCTCCCTGTGCAGGACTCTCTATTGCCGCGCCCTACACAAACCAAAAATGAACCACATATATAGACACGCTGTACATACATAAAGACAGATATTTAGACATACAGGCAAATATACATACACACATTCTGGAATATATACATACAGGTAAATATATAGACGTACAAACACACATACACACACACCGGCAGATAAATACACAGACAGGAACATATACAAATACATAAAAGGCACAAATATAGAAGCACAAAGATACATTCACAAACAGACCCATATATACCCACACAGGCACATATGTACACAGCACAGATAATGTAGATGTTACCTGCAGTCCTATGTAACACCACAGATAACACAGAGATCACTCTCTAAATACAGATAGTAGTGTTACCTGCAGTCCTATGTAACACCACAGATAACACATTGTAGCAGAGCTGAGATTGTAATTTAGCACAATGTGTTATCTGTGGTGTTACATAGGACTGCAGGTAACATCTACTACATTATCTGTACTGTGTAGCAGAGCTGAGATTGTAATTTAGCACACAGTACAGATAATGTAGTTGTGTCCCCTGCAGTCCTATGTAACACCACAGATAACACAGAGATAACTCTCTGAGTACAGATAATGTAGTAGATGTAAGAGACAAACACATGCAGAGACACAGACAGACACACGCACACACACACGCACACACTGTAACATATACACATACAAACACAGAGACACGCATTACACACACACAGACTCACCATGTCTCCTTGCTGACAGGTCAGGACGGGCTGTGTGTGGGCGGAGCTTCCTCTCTGCTTCTCGGTGTGTGTGTAGAGCACAGAGTAGAGGCAGATGCTTGAAAGCTGCAGCACGGGAGTGGACCTGTCCCCTAACCTGAGTCATCTGACCTCATGTCACCGACGTGAGGTCAGGTGACTGGACTGGTCCACTCCCTGGCCGTCACAGACCCCAGTCAGAACGCCGTAATGTCCTGGCTCTTCCTAAGCTGCTGCAGGTGTGCGACATACGGGGCGCCTGTCAGCAGCGATCAGCTGCCCTTCGGCGCCCCCCTTCCCTATCCTCCGGGTTGCGCCCGGGGCACATGCCCCGCCTGCCCCCCCCCTAGCTACGCCCCTGCATAGTGACATGTCAGAAGTTTTGATTGGTGGGGTCTGAGCACTGAGACTCCCACCAATCAATAGAACGAAGCGGCAAAAGTGCTCGTGTGAGCGCTCAGCCGCTTAGTTTCTGTTCGGCTTTTTCCGGGAAAGCAGATGTATCGTAGTACGGGCTCATAGACTTTCTATTGAGCCCGTACTATGATACATTGCTTTCTGAAAAAAGCCGAACAGACACGAAGCGGCTGAGCACTCACACGAATGCTTCTACTGCTTCGTTTTAGCGATTGGTGGGGGTCTCAGTGCTCAGACCCCACCAATCAAAACTTCTGACATGTCAGAAGTTTGTCAAAGGTTTAGTTACCCTTTAAAGGACTTTTATGCACTGAATGATAATATGGATAAATTTAAATATCTCCAACTACATCATGCATTACGTGCAGAGGCGTTGGAGTCACTCAATGTGGATAATTGGACATTTTCTTATTTTTTGGAAACCACAAAAACTGGGAAGGGGTGTTTAGGGAAAGTTTATAAAAAAAAAAATTAGGACTGTCACCTTAAACAGTGACTTGCTTGAGGATAAAAAATGAAAACGGTCTAGGCATTTAGGCCCTATTTCTAAAACACAATGGGATGAAATTTGGACTACTCTAGCTAGTTCTAGGCTAAGCTCCTCATATAATTTGGTGCAATATAAAATATTACACAGGATATATTATACACCTAACTTTCTGTATAAAACCGGTAAATTTGTCTCCTCAATCTGTCCTAAATGTGGATAACAAGATGCAGGTCTAGTTCACCTTCCGTGGCGCTGTCCAAAGTTATAGAACATATTAATTCGATTTACGATCTTCCTGTGCAATTGTCCGTTTACAATTGCGTGTTGGGCCTGTGGGAATCTTCCCCTGGTACATGGCAGACCATTATGTTTATCAACTCTTTATTATATATTGCAAAATGCTGTGTTGCTAAAAATTGGTTGGCCAAAAATTCCCCAAAGGTGGCAATATGGAAGAAATTAGTTGATCAGATGATCCCTTTTGAAACATGTGGCTTCAGGAAGAATCTTGGTAGGGAAATAAGGGTATGTGCACACGGAGTGTTTTCAGCTGTTTTTCGAGCTGTATACAAATCTTGAAAAACGGCTGAAAAATCTGAAGCAGAACGCCTCCAAACATCTGCCCATTGATTTCAATGGGAAATACTGCGTTCTGTTCTGTCAGGCGTTTTTTATGTGGCCGTGTAAAAAAACGGCCACGAAAAAGAAGTGTATGTCACTTCATCAGGCATTTTTGGAGCCGTTTTTCATAGACTCTATAGGAAAACAGCTCCAAAAATGGCCGTTAAAAACGCAGCGAAAAACGTTTGTGTGATTACCCCTTGAAAACAGCTCCGTATTTTCAGACGTTTTTGCTTAAGCGTGTGAACATACCCTTATGTATCTCTATGAGTGTTGGGAAAACTAAAATGTTAACCTTCTCAATTTTTCTTCTTTCTTCTCCCTCTATTTTCTGTCTCGTCACCCTCTATAGGGGTGGTTCTGAAGGTTAAAGGATATATAACTAGAATTTTATATCTTATTGTTTCCTCTACAGATAATGTCTGAAATTCAGTTTGGTATTAGCAATTTTGCACATATATTAGATATTATGTATCTTTTCCATTTTTCTGCGCGTACAGCAGACATTGTTTAAAACATATTGTATAATGTGGTTTTATATCTATGAAAAAAAGTTTTGTTTTTTTTCTGTTTTATTGGGGGGCCGGATGAATAAAAACACAGCAATTCTGGCAGTTTTTTTTTGTTACTTTTTTAAGGTGTCCAATATGCAGGATACATAGAAGTTATTTTTTATCGTATCGGGTTGTTATGGATGTGGCGATACCAATTATGTGTAGTATTTTGACGTTTTAAAAAATGTTTCCAGTAATAAAGGACTTTTTTTTAACTTGGAATTTTTATTTCTAAAACATGTTCTGAACTTTTTTTTAGTGCCATTATGAGACTTGAACATATTTTCCTTTAATCGCTTCTATAAAACATTGTAAAACTTCTGTATTACAGTATATTGCCTGCCAGCGTTACACTCACAGGTATTCAGAGGCAGAGCCTAATAGGCTTATGTACATTGCAGACATGGGGCCATTGTCAGACCCCTGGCCACCATGGCAACACATCAGCACCCTGCAATCTTAGCTGTCCACGGCGTCCCTGTGATGTATAATTCCGTCAGTTCACGGAAGTGAACGTCAGTTGAAATATTTTTTTTCGATTTTATGTAACTATTCCAGTTTTCACACAGGCCAATAGAGTGATCACAATAAGCTAACATTTCCTGTTTTCTGCAGTTTAGATTTGCTGTGTAGACTGAGATTAACACATTCATTGCAGGTTCCATAAAGCATGCACACTCTACTGCACTGTTGACAAACGATGCAGAAAGGAAGTACACATGTGCCCACCCTTATGTTTGCTTGACTTTGGAATTTTTCATTAAACAAATTCAATACAGTATAGCGACATGCTAGGAAAAACCTGGCAGGCTGCAAGTCACATCACAACTACTGGGTGACCATACATAGACATATATATCATCATAGATATCTTTTTTTCAAAGAAGGTAATTTTGCGCCACACATCTCAGGATATGTTGAGATATGAGGAAAGATGTATGTGTCTCCCATGTTGCCACCCCCAGGAAAGCTTTTTAAAATAAAAAAAAACAATAACTACCACATTTAAAAAAAAAAATGAAAAAAATAAACACATTGTTTCTTTTCTACAGAATAAAATCTAATAATGCAACTAAAATGTAATTTCTTTAACATTATGTGACTGTTTTTTTCTGGTTTGTAGCCAGTATAACATGGCTGAAAAAGCATTTGCTGAATTGAATCCTATTATTAGACTCATTCCACTTCCGATACACAGTTTGGTTAATATCAATAATTATCAGCACTTTCCTTATATATTATCTCTAATGGCTTCACTGCTGCTTGATGTACTAGTGATCCGAGCATAGACCAAGGCAGTCAGCAGGAATTTAAATGCCCCGTGTCTTCCCTGTCTGCTGTACGCAAAGCTTTAGATTATTTTACAACAGACTATGTAGTATGTGCCTCATTCAGATAATATAGAATGATTGTCTATAGTTTGTTGATGTGAGCCTAGGACTACTGCAGGGAATTAAAATTCCTCTCACCTGCTCTGCTCCTTTTTCAGCTGACTTCTGATGGCAATGTGTAGCGTCAATGGCCGTGGACCGACGTTCCTTCTCACACCTCGGCGGCCGCAGCCATGGATATGTGACTGCTAGCCGGCATCTCCTTCCTAGGAGACGCCAGCACTCACTTCCGCTCGTCTCGGCACTGTCCCGTAGGGTGCGCGCGCACGCTCATGCCTAGGCCTTAAAGGTCCAGTTCATTACTTATGAACTATATTTTAAATTAGCCCCAATCACTCTGGACTATTTAAGGGGCCCTGCCCCTTCACTCCCTGCCTGAGCGTTGTTAATAATTCCCATGTTAGTCTTTGCAAATGGTCTCTCAGTGTTATCCTGTTCCCAGTGTTCCTGTGCCCTGCTACCTGTATCCTGTATCCCGTGCTGTGCGTTGTTCCTGAGCCTGTCTAGTGTTGGAGTTGTGTCCTGCTGCACCTACTGCCGCCCGCCTCGTCTGGCGCAACCTGCTGCACCTGCTTTTATCTGCCACATCTGGCGCAACCTGCCACATCCACCCCCATCTGTGCTAACGCCTCTGCCACTGTCTGGGCTATTCAGGTACCCTAGTGCTGGACTTTGTATTGATTGGGTGCTCTGTTGTTTGGCCAGCTGCCTCCCCGCTACGGCGGTGCGGCCTAGTGGGTCCACATACCCACAGACTGTGACAATACGGTCAGGCCATGGACCCCGCTGATCAACCCAAGACCTTGACAATGACACAAGCCATGCAGGCAGACATGCAAGACCTTTAGTCACGTCAAGACCAACTCCTCCTGGCGGTGAACGCCATTGCATATTGGCTGGAAGCACAAGCCACAGTCGTCACCGCACCTATTCCTGCTGTCCCTCCTGCTACACCTCCTGTCAGTGTCAACCCCCGATGCTCCCTGATGCTACCTCCTCGCTATGACGGAGACACGAGCTCCTGCAGGGGATTTCTGAACCAGTGCCAGATCCACTTCAGACTACATGCAAAAGCCTTCTCCTCTGATGATGCAATGATCGCCTTCATAATCTCTCTCCTTACTGGCAAAGTCCTGGCATGGGCGAATCCCCTTTGGGAACATGAGGGACCAGAGACTCGTGACTTGCAGTATTTTTTACGGACTTTCCGTTCTATGTTTGAAGAACCTGGGAGAGTTTCTTCTGCTCCTGCATCCCTGCTGGCCATACACCAGGGAGACATCTCCGTGGGCGAGTATGCAATTCAGTTCCGTACCCTGGCTGCAGAACTAACCTGGAACAACAAGGCCTTGGTGGCTATACTCTGGCAGGGACTGTCTTCTGGGGTTAAAGACGAGCTTGCCGCTCGCGATCTACCACCTACTCTGGACGATCTCATTCTACTAGCCACCTGGGTTGACATGAGGAACCGGAAGCGTTCCCAAGAGTTTCACCGGGAGAGAGGATTTCCTAGGCTGGCTTCTACTTTCCAGCAATCCCTAGTGTCCTCTTCAGTCATCCCACCAGAGGAGCCTATGCAGGTGGACTAGGCCAAATTGTCTACACAGGAGAAACAACGCAGACGCACTTTAGGACTTTGTCTGTATTGTGGCCTCGGAGACCATGTTGTGCGTTTGTGTCCCCAGAAGCCAAAGATACCCCAGTGCCTAGGATTGGTTGGCGAGACAACCCTAGCACTAAATAAAAAATTCTCCTCCAAACTGACCATTCCTGTGACCATAGTGTCCGGCGAGAAGACGCACCGGGTTTCTGCCTATCTGGACTCAGGATCCGTGGCAAACTTCATCCAGCAAGACGTAGTGGATCATCTCCAGTTGCCCACCATTCCTGGAGATGTCTTTGGTTGTTGCCTCGGTGAATGGTCTTCCTCTGCCCGATCCAATCGTGTCTGAACCCAAGCCACTGAGACTCCAAGTTGGAGTCCTTCATACTAAATTGATTACCTTCCTAGTCTTGCCTAAAGCCATCAATCTGGTTCTACTGGGCCTCCCTTGGCTCCAGCTGCATGTTCCTGCCCTGGATTGGAGTTCCGGAGAGGTTCTCCAATGGGGCCCCAAATGCTCCCACCGCTGCCTGTTACAGATCTATTCCATCCAGCCTTCTCTGCCTCAGTCATTAACGAGATTGCCTACTCATTTTTCTCAATTTGCAGACGTCTTTAGCAAAAAAGAGGCTGAGATGCTTCCTCCAAACCGGTCTTACGACTGTCCGATTGAACTGGTTCCAAATGCTTTTCTTCCCCATGGACAGGTATATCCTCTCTCCCTGCCAGAGACTCAATCCATGTCGGCCTATATCAAGGAGAATCTGGAGAGGGGTTTCATACGAAAGTCTTCCTCCCCGGCCGGGGTCGGGTTCTTCTTCGTTAAAGAGAAAGACGGATCTCTTCGACCCTGCATTGACTACCGTAGTTTTAACCAGATCACGGTCAAGAACAAATTCCTGTTGCCACTAATATCCAAACTGTTTGACCGTATACGAGTAGCCAGGATTTTTTTCTAAACTAGACTTGTGTGGGGCTTACAATTTGATCCGAATCCGTCAAGGTGACGAGTGGAAGACGGCATTCAACACCCGAGACGGGCACTACGAATACCTAGTGATGCCCTTCGGTCTATGTAACGCTCACGTGGTCTACCAGAAGTTTGTCATTGATATATTCCAAGATCTCCTCTATGTCTGTGTTGTGGTTTATCTCGGTGACATTTTGATTTTCTCTCAAGATCCGACGACTCATCGGAGGCATGTTCGTCAAGTTCTACTGCGATTAAGGGGGAATTGTCTGTATGCCAAGCTGGAGAAGTGCGTCTTTGAAAAAAATTCTCTGCCCTTCCTGGGCTACATTGCCTCGGATCAAGGTCTCAAGATGGACCCAGAAAAGGTAAAGTCCATCCTGGAATGGTCACGTCCTCACGGCCTGTGGTCCATACAGCGTTTTTGGGGATTCGCCAACTTCTCCAGGCAGTTTATCCCAAACTTCTCATCACTGACGGCTCCCATCTCTATCCTTACCAAGAAGGGTGTGAACGCCAAGGTATGGACTCCAGAGGCATTTAATAGCCTCAAGAAAGCCGTCACTTCAGCCTCGATCCTTCATCATCATGACATGTCTCGGCAGTTCTCATTGGAGGTGGACGCTTCTTCTGTTGGTGCAGGTGCATTTCTGTTCCAGAGGAGCTCCAAAGGAAGGCATTAGCGCCGAAACGCGCGTTGGGGAGGATCCCGGCTGTACTTACCGTGTTTATTCATAATGGGTATGTGTGACTTTCTATCCCTCTGATGCAAATCCACTTTGTTTCACTTGCATCTTGTACTTGCTTGTTTCACTTGAATGTATAGTGATGTATGGAATGCTGAGGTCAGTGGACCATGACTATTTTATCAGCATTGTAATTTGGCTTATATTGTGATCTCTGCTTATAGGTTTATGCAGTTTACATTACCTTGCATATAAACTTTTATATATTTTGCTCACCTGTTTAAGCAGTCTACAGTACCTCATTACTATATACATATATTTGTAAGCATCCAGTGGAATCTTTTCCATCTAGGGAGTTCATATATTTCATGCACCGTTTTCTATGCAGTTCAATATATATTCAGCCGAGTATCCATGTTTTTACTGTTGGTTTATGGATTCTTTTATCATCATACAGTGTATTTCATGTCAATAAAGTATTTTTGTATTTTTTCATTATTCTATTGTCTCTCAGCATTCATTGTTTCTTCTATTGGTCTTATCTATTCAATTAGTATGCTGTTTGGGTTTAACACCCTGGAATCAACCCTTAGAGTCATATATATATCTCACTTGCGATATGCTCTTTATTGGGGTATGTAGATTCATGTTGCTTTTTCGGATCGGTCCAAAGGAAAGCAGTAGTATGTGGCAATTACTCGAGACTTTTTTCCTCTGCAGAGCGCAACTACTCTATTGGGGATCGGGAACTACTGGCCATCAAATTGGCTCTGAAGGAGTGGAGACATCTGCTAGAGGGCGCAGCTCACCCCATCCTGATATACACCAACCACAAGAAACTCACCTATCTCCAGTCGGTTCAATGACTAAACACCCGTCAAGCCGGGTGGTCGCTGTCCTTCACCCGTTTCCAATTTATGCTCCACTACCGTCCCGCTGACAAAAATGTGAGGTCTGATGCCCTGTCCAGGTCGTTAGAGACGGATGACACAGTGGAGTTACTTCAAAGTATCATAGACCCATCCTGCATTGTCACTGACAATCCTTTGCAAGTTAGGGACAACCCTCCGGGGAGGACTTTTGTTTGGTTGGCAGACAGGAGACTAATTCTCTGCTGGGGAAACAGCTCTAAACTGGCTGGGCACGCTGCTGTTCGTAAGACCCAAGACCTGATTACTCGTCATTTCTGGTGGCCCACGCTACCCAAAGATGTTGTGGACTTTGTTTCCTGCACGGTGTGTGCTTCTAACAAGGTTGCTCACTCCAACCTCTGCCTGTACCCAACACCCCCTGGCAGCACATTGCGATGGACTTTGTCACAGACCTTCCTCCCTCAGCAGGATGCAATACTATCTGGGTAATGGTGGACCGATTCTCGAAGATGGCACATTTTATCCCGCTGACCGGCCTTCCTTCTGCTCCTCGACTGGCAAATCTCTTTATCCAGCACATCTTCCGTTTGCAAGGCTTGCCCCTTCACATCGTGTCTGATCGGGGGGTTCAGTCGGGATTACTCACCCCCTGGCGGCCGCAGCCATGGATCTATGAGCGCTGGCCCACATCTCCTCCTCACTTCCGCTCCGGTCCGCGGAGTCCCATAGGGTGCGCACGCACGCTCGTGCCTGGCCTTAAAGGGCCAGTGCACGCACATGGGAATTACCATTTATTAGCCCATGATCACCCTGGACTATAAGAAGGGCTCTGCCCCTTTGCTCATTGCCTGAGCGTTGTTGTGTTTTCCTATGTTAGTCTTGCAGATGGTCCCTTAGTGTTATCCTGTTCCCGTTGTTCCCATGCCATGCTACCTGTACCCTGTATCCCGTGCTATTTGTTTCTTTGCCTTAAACCTGTTGGAGTCGTGTTGTGCCACCGGTTGCGCCTGCTTTGTTACACCACGTCTGGTGTCTGCTGTCAAGGTCCCATCTGTGCCTAGCTGTTGCTATTGTCAGAACCACTACAGGTACCCATGTGCTTGGACTATTTATATATTGACTTGGTACTCTGTTGGCCAGCTGCTATCCCGCTACGGCGGTATGGCCCAGTGGGTCCACATACCCACAGATCGTGACATAGCCATTGGTTCATTTGGATGCTAATATATTATCACATATTGGTAAGTAAAGCAGAAATATATTTTAGGAGTTCACAGATCTTCCTGATGAGCAAGTCACTTCTCCAGCTGAGCAGTGGAGGTTGAGGTTGTCACTTAAGACTAATGACCCAAAGTGCCATATCGGCATCTGTTCTCACAACTACCGAGCAAAATAGATAACACAAACTGTCCACAATTGTTCATTTTGCTTGGTATGAAAAACGAATATAGTAGAAGATTATTCTACACTCTCATAGACTTACATAGAGAAACTGGCTTCCGGTCCACACATAAGACGCTGTGTGAATCGGAAAGTCAGTTTACAGGTCACGTGACTGAACGGGGGAGCCGAAAAGGAGCCCATGGATTGAAAGATAGATGCTCGGTGAGAAAATAAATATACTTTACATGCACAAGATGGCCATTACAAATGGGCACAGCAATAAAAAATTTCATGGGAGCTCTTCTTTAAAGGGTGACTGTGCGTGTGCAGTTACTGGTCTGCTGCAAACAGGAAGAATAGGATCCCTGTTCTCAGGATCAAATCGGATTTGCCAATAGTCTGACTCCCACCAATCGAACATTTATGGCAGATCCTATTGGTATTCCATACATGTCTATAAAGGGAAAACCTCTTTAATAGTGATGATACAAACACTCAAAAAGAAAAAGAAAAAACTGGCTAGACCCATGATCATTAAAAATATTACGTTTTGGGACTCTAGGGGCTGAAGATTATCTATTTTACTGCACATATAGTAAAAGCTTTTTGCTGCCCAGTCTCACCATTATCCGTCCTGTATACATACAATGCTCTGTGTTACACAGAACAGTGAGTATACACAGGACAGCAGGACATGCAAACAGAAGATGGAGGTGGGGAGTCGGAGGCTGCAGGAAGAACCGTCAATAGCCACATGCCATGATGCCATGCAGTTGGCCATCACTGGTCTAGTGTGTAGTGGTCAGTCTTATATAGTGAAAAAATTAAAGAAAAGTCTTATATAGTAGTATATTTTATGGCTGATGACTGAGGGAGACCTTGTACTCTCTGGTAGTTCTTTCAAGAGTGGCATTTTAATCCATATGGGAATCTTGTAATTCTTGGTATTCAAGGGGTAGGTTATACTCTTTTGTGTCCAGCAGATCGTGAGGAATAAAGTAAAGGTTCTATATAGTAACTTCATATCCAGTGGGTAGGGATAGGTTAAATTCCCTGGTGTAAAGTAGCGAAATACAGTTTAATTTCCCTGGTGTCCAGTTGGTTATATTTCCCTGAAGTTCAGTTATGTAATAAACATTAAGATATTAAAAAGTCTTTGTACAGAACAATAAAAATAAAATAATCATAATCAACAACACTTAAAAACATGTTTACAGCTTCCCACTGAACATTTTTGTGACAGATAAATAGCTTTGTGTGTTTTCTATGGACCATAGATAAGCAATTTATCTGTCAAAAAAAAATCATTATTGTAATAAATTTGTTTGAGGATTATTTTATGTAAAATTATGAAACCACAGGGTTTAATAATAAGTCATGTTTTATGACTCAGAAATTGTATTTTTCTCCTGCATGGTTAAATTATAACTTTGGTTTAGGTTTCAAATAGATGAATTATGAACTGCAGGGATTAGTTCCATTGTGTTCATTCAAGTAAACAGAATAAAATAAAAATAGTTTTGTTAGTTTAGGGTCTGTTCACGTGCACAGGTGGGGGCGGCTTAGATTTAAAGAGCAATTCAGCTCGACATTCAGGGATTGTAGAGATGGCAAATGGGGCAACAAGCCTGGGGCCTTAACCACCTGGGGGTTTGAGGGGGCCTCCATTGTCCCGCAATAATATTGTCCCTCAAAAAATAATTAAAATAACTGAACGATATCAACAATATACTGCTGCCAAATTATGATGTATTCATTTGTTCAAATTACAAGCTGCAGCCTGCAAACAGCGGGGTTCATTCTCCTACCGGCCCACAATAGTTTTTATCCGCACTGTCATTGAGTCTAACAAGTTGGTTAAATACCATTCTTCATGCGGTCCTGTTCTATACGCATGAATGAATGAGTTTTCAAGGTTTGTAGCATATTTAGAGTTCAGTGGCTGAACCTATCAGGCAGGAGGTTGATAATAGCAAGAGTAGTCCAGGTTTGGCAAACAGACAAGCAGCTACAGGTTGTAGCATGAGGCACAGACATGGTCAGGAAACAATCATAGTTTGGTACATAGATAAATGGCCACAAGTTGTAGCATTAGGCAGAGACGTGGTCAGAAAATAGTCCAAGTTTCGTACACAAATGAGCAGCAACAAGTTACAGTGTGAGGCAGAGACGTGGTTAGAAAACAATCCAAGTTTGGCACCCAAATGAGCAGCAACAGTTTGTAGAGTAAGGCATAAAGGAACTAGACTACAGGCACGAAGCTCAATAGTCTGCCAATCAGGAAGTGCAAGAGCCAGACTTTTAAAGAATGGCAAAAGGATGAGAACAATTAGGCAATTAAGGCAAGAAATCCAGAAAGGCAAAAGTCAAGAAAAAATAGACAACGTATTCAGAAGTACCAGTTTGCTTAGTGAGAAAAGCTGCTGCCTGGGACACAGGAGTTTCTGGGTTCAAATCCTGACACTTGGGCACCCACGACCCTGTTGCCGGTTGACCGATTTGTCCTTCCTCGGGCCACTTTTGGTACGTACTAACCACCGCATACTGGGAATCTCCACAAGACCATCTGTTTTGGAGATCACAATTGGCCCTTGTCAAAGTCGCTCAGATACATACGCTTGCTAATTTTTCCTGCTTCCAACACATCAACTACAAGAACGTGCACTTGCTGCTTAATATATCCCACTCCTTGACAGGTGCTATTGCAAAGGGATGATCAATGTTATTCACTTCACCTGTCAGTGGTCTTAATGTTAAGGCTAATTGGTGTGTATGTATACAGTATGTATGTGTATGTGTGTGTATGTGTGTGTGTGTGTGTGTGTGTGTGTGTGTATATATATATATATATATATATATATATATATATATATATATTACCGGTCAAAAGTTTAGGGTCACTTAGAAATGTCCTTGTTTTTTTAAAGAAAAGCACAGTTTTTTTCAATGAAGATAACATTAAATTAATCAGAAATACACTCTATACATTGTTAATGTGCTAAATGACTATTCTAGCTGCAAACGTCTCTAGTTTGAGAAATAGACGCCTCACAGGTCCTCAACTGGCAGCTTCATTAAATAGTACCCACAAAACGCCAGTGTCAACGTCTACAGTGAAGAGGCGACTCCGGGATGCTGGCCTTCAGGGCAGAGTGGCAAGGAAAAAGCCATATCTGAGACTGGCTAATAAAAGGAAAATATTAATATGGGCAAAAGCATTGGACAGAGGAAGATTGGAAAAAAGTGTTATGGACAGACGAATCGAAGTTTGAGGTGTTTGGATCACACAGAAGAACATTTGTGAGACGCAGAACAACTGAAAAGATGCTGGAAGAGTGCCTGACGCCATCTGTCAAGCATGGTTGAGGTAATGTGATGGTCGGGGTTGCTTTGGTGCTGGTAAAGTGGGAGATTTGTACAAGGTAAAAGGGATTTTAATAAGGAAGGCTATCACTCCATTTTGCAACGCCATGCCATACCCTGTGGACAGCGCTTGATTGGAGCCAATTTCATCCTACAACAGGATAATGACCCAAAGAACACCTCCAAATGATGCAAGAACTATTTAGGGAAGAAGCAGGCAGCTGGTATTCTATCTGTAATGGAGTGGCCAGCGCAGTCACCAGATCTCAACCCCATAGAGCTGTTGTGGGAGCAGCTTGACCGTATGGTACGCAAGAAGTGCCCATCAAGCCAATCCAACTTGTGGGAGGGGCTTCTGGAAGCATGGGGTGAAATTTCTCCTGATTACCTCAGCTAATTAACAGCTAGAATGCCAAAGGTCTGCAATGCTGTAATTGCTGCAAATGGAGCATTCTTTGACGAAAGCAAAGTTTGAAGGAGAAAATTATTATTTCAAATAAAAATCATTATTTCTAACCTTGTCAATGTCTTGACTATATTTTCTAGTCATTTTGCAACTCACTTGATAAATATAAGTATGAGTTTTCATGGAAAATATATGTGTATGCGTGTGTGTGTGTGCATATATATATATATATATATATATATATACATACACTACCGTTCAAAAGTTTGGGGTCACCCAGACAATTTAGTGTTTTCCATGAAAACTCACACTTATATTTATCAAATGAGTTGCAAAATGACTAGAAAATATAGTCAAGACATTGACAAGGTTAGAAATAATGATTTTTATTTCAAATAATAATTTTCTCCTTCAAACTTTGCTTTCGTCAAAGAATGCTCCATTTGCAGCAATTACAGCATTGCAGACCTTTGGCATTCTAGCTGTTAATTTGCTGAGGTAATCGGGAGAAATTTCACCCCATGCTTCCAGAAGCCGCTCCCACAAGTTGGATTGGCTTGATGGGCACTTCTTGCGTACCATACGGTCAAGCTGCTCCCACAACAGCTCTATGGGGTTGAGATCTGGTGACTGCGCTGGCCACTCCATTACAGATAGAATACCAGCTGCCTGCTCTCCCCTAAATAGTTCTTGCATAATTTGGAGGTGTGCTTTGGGTCATTGTCCTGTTGTAGGATGAAATTGGCTCCAATCAAGCGCTGTCCACAGGGTATCGCATGGCGTTTCAAAATGGAGTGATAGCCTTCCTTATTCAAAATCCCTTTTACCTTGTACAAATCTCCCACTTTACCAGCACCAAAGCAACCCCAGACCATCACAATACCTCCACCATACTTGACAGATGGCGTCAGGCACTCTTCCAGCATCTTTTCAGTTGTTCTGTGTCTCACAAATGTTCTTCTGTGTGATCCAAACACCTCAAACTTTGATTCGTCTGTCCATAACACTTTTTTCCAATCTTCCTCTGTCCAATGTCTGTGTGCTTTTACCCATATTAATATTTTCCTTTTATTAGCCAGTCTCAGATATGGCTTTTTCTTTGCCACTCTGCCCTGAAGGCCAGCATCCCGGAGTCGCCTCTTCACTGTAGACGTTGACACTGGCGTTTTGCGGGTACTATTTAATGAAGCTGCCAGTTGAGGACCTGTGAGGCGTCTATTTCTCAAACTAGAGACTCTAATGTACTTGTCTTGTTGCTCAGTTGTGCAGCGGGGCCTCCCACTTCTCTTTCTACTCTAGTTAGAGCCTGTTTGTGCTGTCCTCTGAAGGGAGTAGTACACACCGTTGTAGGAAATCTTCAGTTTCTTGACAATTTCTTGCATGGAATAGCCTTCATTTCTAAGAACAAGAATAGACTGTCGAGTTTCACATGAAAGCTCTCTTTTTCTAGCCATTTTGAGAGTTTAATCGAACCCACAAATGTAATGCTCCAGATTCTCAACTAGCTCAAAGGAAGGTCAGTTTTATAGCTCCTCAAAACAGCAAAACTGTTTACAGCGGTGCTAACATAATTGCACAAGGGTTTTCAAGTGTTTTCTAATCATCCATTAGCCTTCTAACACAGTTAGCAAACACAATGTACCATTAGAACACTGGAGTAATGGTTGCTGGAAATGGGCCTCTATACACCTATGTAGATATTGCATTAAAAACCAGACGTTTGCAGCTAGAATAGTCATTTAGCACATTAACAATGTATAGAGTATATTTCTGATTCATTTAATGTTATCTTCATTGAAAAAAACAGTGCTTTTCTTGCAAAAATAAGGAAATTTCTAAGTGACCCTAAACTTTTGAACGGTAGTGTATGTATATATATATATATATATATATATATATATATATATATATATATATATATATATAACTGTGGGAATGTACTCATCTGGATATACGCATTTGTTACAGTGTTTCTGCCGACATTTTTAACTGCGAAAGTGCAATTGTATAATGGAAATATTTTTATGACATTTCTTACATTATATGTGTTCACATACTCTTTTATTTATTATTCAATCTAGTCAATAATGAACCTTAACTAAACATTTTTCAATGTTTATTTTATTAAAAGGGTTGCACAATTAGGGCGGATTTACACGAGCGTGTGCGTTTTGCGCGCACAAAAACCACTTAACAGCTCCATGTGTCATCACCATATGATGCACGGCTGCGTGATTTTCGTTTTGCGCAGCCGCCATCATTATGACACTCTGTTTGTATGTTTGTAAACACAAAAGCCCGTGGTGCTTTTCTGTTTTCAATCATAGTTTTGACTGCTGTTGCGTGAAAAACGCGCGTCCCACGAAGGTGCCTCCGAGTGGCATGCGTGATTTTCACGCACCCATTGAAGTCGCGTGATGCGCGAGAAACACACAAATATAGGACATGTCGTGAGTTTTATGCAGCGGACTCACGCTGCGCAAAAATCACGGACTGTCTGCACGGCCCCATAGACTAACATAGGTCGGTGCGACGCGCGTGAAAAGCACGCGCGTTGCACGGACGTATTACACGTTCGTGTAAATCCGCCCTTAGGCTAAGTTCACACTGAGTTTTTTGACGAGTTTTTTGACAAGTTTTTGGACGCGGAAACCGCGCCAAAAAACTAGTCAAAAACGGCCCGAAAATGTCTCCCATTGATTTCAATGGGAGGCGGAGGCGTCTTTTAACCATGAGCGATAAAACCGCCTCGCGGGAAAAAGAAGCGAAATTGCCCTATCTTCGGGCGTTTACGCCTCTGACCTCCCACTGACTTCAATGGGAGGCAGAGAAAGCGTATTTCGCAGCGTTTTATGCCCGCGGCGCTCAATGGCCGCAGGCGAAAAATGCCGCAAAATACAGGGAGAGGAAAATCTGCCTCAAACTTGCAAACGGAATTTTGAGGCAGAAATTCCGCCTGCAAAATACTCCGTGTGAACATAGCCTTACGATTCCCCCTAAAAATGTAAAGAGTATGTTTACCTTAACTCGAAATTGTCCTGAATTACAGCATGTATTATAATCAAAGTAGATAAACAAATATACAAAATGTCAACAATTATATATGTATACAATTGTGTTACACACACTTGTTATAAAAAATATATTATAATCAAGCGATGCGCTAATTCTACAGGCTTCAGAGCTGAAATCTACCAGGTCCTGAGGAGTAGATCACTAATGCATCAGTTCGACAATAAGGCTGGGTTCACACAACCTATTTTCAGACGTAAACGAGGCGTATTATGCCTCGTTTTACGTCTGAAAATAGGGCTCCAATACGTCGGCAAACATCTGCCCATTCATTTGAATGGGTTTGCCGACGTACAGTGCAGACGACCTGTCATTTACGCGTCGTCGTTTGACAGCAGTCAATTGACTGCCTCGGCAAAGAAGTGCAGTACACTTCTTTGCAACGTAATTTGAGCCGTTCTTCATTGAAGTCAATGAAGAGCAGCTCAAGATTACAAACGTCAAAGACGCCTCGCATATTACGAGGAGGAGCTTTTACGTCTGAAACGAGGCAGCTGTTTTCTCCTGAAAACAGTCTGTCTTTTCAGACGTAAAAGCCTCTCATCGTGTGCACATACCCTTCAGGCTGGGTTCACACGAGCACATTAACGTCCGTAATGGACGGACGTATTTCGGCCGGAAGTCCCGGACCGAACTCAGTGCAGGGAGCCGGGCTCCTAGCATCATAGTTATGTACGATGCTAGGAGTCCCTGCCTCTCTGCAGGACAACTGTCCCGTACTGTAATCATGTTTTCAGGACGTGACAGTAGTTCCACGGAGAGGCAGGGACTCCTAGCGTCGTACATAACTATGATGCTAGGAGCCCGACTCCCTGCACTGAGTTCGGTCCGGGACTTCCGGACAAAATACGTCCGTCCATTACGGACGTTAATGTGCTCGTGTGAACCCAGCCTCAGTCCACAAGTTTCAGAGTAAATTAGCAGTAATTGTTATCACCATGGTTCACAGGAAACCTCTGTTTCTTACAATACTGAATGACGCATTCTTTACTCGTTTACTCAAAATAATTCTTCTGTGCACATACCGTATGCTGTTTTTCTGCTCCATTTTTTGAGAAAACATTTGAAGACTTAGGGTATGTTCACACGATCTATTTTCAGACGTAATTCAGGCGTTTTACGCCTCGAATTACGCCTGAAAAGACGGCTCCATTACGCCTGCAAACATCTGCCCATTGCCTGCAATGGGTTTTACGATGTTCTCTTCCCACGAGCCTTTATTTTACGCGTCGCTGTCAAAATACGGCACGTAAAATAACGGCTCGTCAAAAGAAGTGCAGGACACTTCTTGGGACGTTTTTGGAGCCATTTTTTCATAGACTCTATTGAAAACAGCTCCAAAAACGAGAGTTGCTTTAAAAACTTCTGAAAATCAGGAGCTGTTTTCCCTTGAAAACAGCTCCATATTTTCAGACGTATTTTGTTAATCGTGTGAACATACCCTTAGGCTCTATCCATATCTGTGCTAGAATCCAGTTTTTAATCCATCATAGGAGCAGAAAAAATGAATTCAATGTTCTGACGGATCCGTCACATAACAGAAAACAACGGCGCCTGACAACTTTTATTGACTTTAATTGGTTCCGTTCGGTTTCCGTCACTGTGTCCGTCATTTAAAGGGGTTTTCCAGCCAGTAAAAATGTATGCCCTATCCTCGGGATAGGCCATCCATAGATGATAGGTCGGGGTCCGACTCCCGTGACCCCACCGATCAGCTGTTTTAAACGGAGTGCAGTGCTGCTTCCCCTTCATTTCTACTTGCTCACTCTGAATCGTCGTCACACATGTATCGGCGATTCACAGGTATTGCAGCCTTCTCTGCCATTCACTTTAATTGTAGAAAAGGCTGCAATACCTGTCAATCGGCGCTACATGTGTGACGACGATTCACAGTGAGCAAGTAGAAATGAAAGGAAGCAGCGCTCATACAAGCCCTGCACCCCCTTCAAAACAGCTGATCGACCTCGACCTATCAGCAATTGACGGCCTATCCTGAGGATAGGCCATTCATTTTTGCTGGCTGGAAAACCTCTTTACGGAAAAAATTAGCGCCACATTCTGGTCTATTTTTTCCGGGATTTTTTGCAGTATCTGCGACAGAGGCTCTTAATGGTGCATCATGTGAAAATAGCCCCCTGTATAAGTTAGTAAAACTAACATTTATATCAGAGTAATATTACAGTAGATATCTGTTTGTCACTTATTTTAGTTCCAGTCCCACCTACTACATAGCATGCCTAGAATAAAAGAAAATATAGCAAGAATTGTTATATAGTAATGATGGCCTGCTAGTGAAATGAGCAAAGCTTCTCAGTGATGCCACCTGCCACAATGCAGCAATAAAACAATATTACACCAATGCAGTCAAGTTTCCGGGGGAAATTGCAGAGATAGATTTTCCAACTTGGCATTGTAATTCACTCATGAATGTGTCCCCTGTCTATTTAAGGCTGTCCTGACTGTACAGCACATTGGTGTTAACCGCTAGTTACAATATAGAATTTAGGCAAAGTAGAAATAACACTGCTACTGCGTCCGCTACACACAAATCTGTGCTTCGGTAGCTCAGGAAAAAAATCGAGTTTGCTTACTCCACAGCCCAAGTTAATTTTTAAAGAAGATTTAGCAGGCAAAGTCTAGCCCACTGCTTATAAAATATATACACAAGTAACACAGGGACTCTAATGACTTTTAAATAATGTAAAGCAATGCAAATGTAGCACTGTGGTCTGAATTTAACCATTTAACGCTATCTGCTAATATAATGAACACAGACAGTAGCATGTAAATAATTTAGAGAAAACGTCACCCTGCCATTGTACTATGCCAAATTTAACTATGCAGAATATAAATGTGTGAAATAATTGCTAATGGTGACCAAAATGTTCAATTATCATTACAAGGGTTGTCTCATGAAAATTTCATTTTTAAATAGAAGCCGGCCTGCAACCAGCTGATCGCCGCAGGTCCGGCTTCAGGAGCCTCCCAGTGATCAGCTGTTATAACCAGGAGGAGCAATTTTTTGCCATAAACTTTCCCTGCAGCGGCCACCGCAGGGTAAATGTAGTATTACATTGCAGTTAATTAAATAAATGGCCAATCCTGTAATATATGGTCAGGCCAGGTCCACCAGAAGTGCTCTTTGTTATTGGTTCTACACTGTGACTCAATAGAAGCGGGTCCCAAGTGGGGATGAAAGATGTGCACAGCTATATATGAGTGTAAATTATATTCTAGCCGATTTGTTCCCCGCACCAACTCAATATGCCATACAACAGTAATATGAATGCTGATGCTGAAAATAAGCAAATAGTGAAGCTGTGCCAGCTCTGACAGCTAATTCTGCTCAGCTAAAGGTAGCCACAGACAGGGCCATCCTTTAGGTGGTGAAAGCGTCCCGGACCCCTCACTTACCGCCACCATCTCCATATACTTACTCTCCCCGCTGCTGAGTCGGTCCTCTCTGGCTCCGGGTGCAGCGCTGGATCCTGGCACCGTTCAGCATCAGGACGTTGCATGTGTGGCAAAGAAAACGTCCTGACACAAAATGGCGTCAGGACCCACTGCTGCATCTGGAGTTGAAGCGGACCCGACTCAGTATAAGTCTACTGGGGTCCTGTATCTAATCTTATCATGTGTGATACTGTGTGCTGGTGCCCTGTATCTAATCCTATCATGTTTGATACTATCTGTTTGGACCCTGTATTTAAGCCTATCATGTGGGATACTGTCTGCTTTGTCATGTATCTAAGCCTATCATGTGTGGTATTGTCTGCTGGGATCTTTATCAGAGCCTATCATGTGAGATACTGTCTGTTGGGGCCCTGTATCTAAGCCTGTCATGTGTGATACTGTCTGCTGGGGCCCTCAGGAGAAAGCAGCACCATCTTAAATCTGCGTGGATCGCATGACATGACAGACAAGAGGTGTCATGTGATTACTCAGGCTGGGACCTGAAGAGAATAGAAGAAGGACACACAGCGAACTGTGAAGAAAAGACAAGTTATTCAGTGAAGACGAGGTTAGTTAAAAAAAATACCATAGGCCGGAGTGGCACACAGATTTTTGCGAAGTGCAAGTGGACCCCACCATTAACCATTACCCTGGACTCCAAAAAGGCTAAAGATGCATAAAGATCTATAATGATGCATGCTGGAATCGAGCATGTTTATTTCCACTGAGAAAGTGGACAAGCGGTCTCCAGACGCCTTTGACACCGCTTCACCCTACTAAAAAAAAAAATGAATGGGACAGGAAAAAATTCAACATGCGAAATCATTCTGGATTGTCAAGCAGGTAAAAACTGTGTGTGTAAAGGAGGCCTCAGGCTTGTATAGGGCACAGAACCTGTATTTTTTCTGGATGTGGGCCCTGTGTTGACAAACCCACCAGACCTGACCAGACATATCTACCCTCTGGGACGTAACAATAGGGGATGCAGAGGTAACATTTGCTCCGGGCCCTGGTTCCTGACAGAGCCACATGGTCCTTCTGCCACATAACAGTATTATAAATGACACATGGTAGTTGATGGGCCTTGTTACAAATTTTGTATTGGAGTTCGGGAGCTATAAGTTACACCCCTGCTCCCCTTGGCATGGGTTGAAAAAGCAAATATCCAAGTGACGGTGTATGGTGGAACCAGTGTATCTGCTCCACTGACCTTATTACTAAAACATTCACGCATATACTGTGTGTGCATTTTCCTGTAAATACAGAAGGTGGAATGAATGTGGAAAATGATTCAGTGGTGCTGAGCTGAGCTGCCTGAATTATAGGTTAATGTATTGTTGATATGAGGATAGTACATACACTACACCAGTATGCAGCATGAAGGAATCATGGAGACCCAAAATGCTGTAGATGTAGCCAGATTCCCCCGCACGTCATCACTGGATGTAATCTCTCAATATTTCTCAGTGTGACACCCAGTTCTCCTGTTGTTACATATTTGCAAAATCTTTAAAAATACATGATTTTGTAAGAGTGCTGATGCATCAGTTCTGCTCCAACAGCAATGAAATTGGGTTACTTGTGACTTAGAATCGCCCTTGGCATGTTTCCACTGGAGGCGGAGAGGAAGAGTTATTGTTGCTCCAAGTGAATTTGCTCTGCATGGGTTTACTGAAGAGCAGGTAAACATGCTATTCCTAGATCAAATAACAAAATAATATTATCTCCACTCGTCACTGATTTTCCATTGTTCATTTCAAGTTCTAGCTGCAGATAGATAGAGCCCTGAAAGTCCCACATCACACACTTGTTATTCAGCAATATAAAATCCATGTTAAAAATACCAGGCTTTTCAATTTTTTTCATGCCATTTTTTACATGCATGCAATGGTCTGAAAACTCATCATCCCTTAGTGACCCGCCTAATTTAGGCCGTAATGGCCAAGCAATTTTCCATATATGGATAATGACCAGGGCCGCCATCAGGGGGGTATTAGGGGTACTAGTGTAGGGGGCCCGTCCAAACTTAATTGAAAGGGGGGCCGGCAACTGCCGCGACTTGCCTTTGGTAGAAAAAAACAGGCCCCTGCAATGGGGCCTGTTCTTTTCACCAAAACAATGTCGTGAGCTGCGGGCCCCCCTCTCATTACCGGCGCGAAACACCGCTTGCGCGCGCATGACCGCAAGCGCGCACCCGCGCGCATGACCGCAAGCGCGCGCCCACGCGCGAACGACCAGGCGCGCCCGCAACACAAGTCCGATCTACGGGGAAGGACAGCCACACAGGGACAGCGGCGCACAGTTTTCTTACCTGCTGGCCCGCCTCCGACTCCGCCTCCTCGTCCTCCTCGTCCTCCTCGTCCTCCTCCTCCGCCTCCTCGTCCGACTCCGCCTCGTCCTCCTCGTCCGACTCCGCCTCCTCCTTCTTCTCCAGAGCGTAGCTGCGTAAGGAGAGGGGGAGGAGTCCAGTTCTTGCGCGGCGGCAGGAGTTCTACGATCCCCGCCATTTTCTGGAGCCTGGACCGAAGACATCGCCTGAAGAGGACTGGAGTGGGAGCAGCTCTTCTGACACGGTGAGTAAAGTGTCTCAAAGTGCTGTTTATGTATGGCCCTGTTCACACAGAGTATTTTGCAGGCTGAAAAATTCCTTAAAGAATTTTGAGGCAGATTTTGACCTGCCCACACTATCTTGCCGCGTTTTTTGCTGCGTTTTTTGCCCGCGGCGATTGAGGACAGCAGACAAAAAACGCAGTGAAAAATGCATTTTCTGCCTCCCATTGATTTCGATGGGAGGTCAGAGGCGGAACCGCGGCAAGAAAGGACGTGCTGCTTTTTCTTTTTTCCGCGACTTACTCCCATTGATTAAATCAATGGGAGGCGGTTTTGGAAGTTTTTTGGTGCTGATTCTGACGCATTGTCCGAGTCAATATCAAGGCCCAAAAACTCTGTGAACTGGGCCTTATTGTTAGGGCTTATTCAGACGAACGTGTAATACGTCCGTGCAACGAGCGTGATTTTCACGCGCCTCGCACGGACCTATATGACTCTATGGGGCCGTGCAGACTGTCAGTGATTTTCACGCACCTCGCACGGACCTATGTTACTCTATGGGGCCGTGCGGACTGTCAGTGATTTTCATGCAGCGTGTGTCCGCTGCGTAAAACTCATGACATGTCCGATATTTGTGCATTGTTCGCGCATCACGCACCCATTGAAGTCAATGGGTGCGTGAAAATCACGCCCAGCACTTCCGCAGCAGTATAAACTATGAATGAATACAGAAAAGCACCACGTGCTACAAACATACAAACAGTGTCATAATAATGGCGGCTGCACGAAAATCACGCAACCGCGCATCATACGCTGCTGCCACACGGAGCTGTTATGGGCCTTTTGCATGCGCAAAACGCCACGTTTTTGCGCACGCAAAAGGCACATGCTCGTGTAAATCCGGCCTTAGGGTAGGAACACACTAGGCATGAACACTGTGGATTTTATGCAACACATTTTATTGTGGAGAATCCGCAGCGTATCACAGTCGCAGCAGAGTGGATGAGATTTAAACAAATCTCATTCACACGGTGCAAAAATAATGGACCTGCAGTGTGGCTTTTTAAGCCGCAGCATGTCAATTTATTCTGTGGAATCGCCGCTCCCCTGTTGCGGAAATGCTGCGGTTCTGCCGCAAAAATCACACACGAGAAAAAAAAAAGGTACTTTTTTTACATTTATAAAAAAGTTTAGACTTGCCCCGGCCGTAGTCCTGGTGACGCGATCCTCTATTCTTAGCGCAGCCCGGCCTCCTGTCATGACGTTTCATACCATGTGACTGCTGCAGCGGTCACATGGTCTACAGCGTCATCCCAGGAGGCGGGGCTACGTTCAGAAGAGAGAGACGCGTCATCTAAACTACGGCCGGGGCAAGTCTAAACTTTTTTCCCCTGCAGGATTCCCGCAGCGGACATGCCTCACGAAACCTGCACCACTATTTGGTGCGGTTTTGCTGGCGGAATTCCCTGCGGCTACCAGGGCGGATAAGCTGTGTAATTTTACTCAGCATATCCGCCTAGTGTGTCCCTTATGGTGTCGCTCCTGGAGCTGCTGCCGGTCTCTAAATAGGCAGTTGGTCCAGTAGAATTTGGAATTATTTTTTTTTGTGAACCAGCTTAAAAAAATACGAAACTTTTGTGTTAGGGCCTGTTCACATCACCGTTCGCTTCGGTTCCGGGGTTCCGTCTGAGGTTTCTGTCGGGTGAACCCCGCAACGGAAAGTGAAAGTGACAGCACAGCTTCCGTTTCGTTTTTTAAATTGATAATTGAAAGGGGGGCCCGCAAATTCGGTGCGCGGTTCCAGGCGGTCGCGGGTGCGCATGCGCGGGAGTTTGCGGGTGCGCGCGGTCGCACAGTCGGCAGTGTTTGACGGCCCCCATGACGACCCCCATGCTACCCAGGGCCGCCATCAGGGGGGGTATTATGGGTACTGATGTGAGAGGCCCGGCCAAACCTAATTGAAAGGGGGGCCCGCAGCTCACGACATTCTTTTGGTGAAAAAAACGGGCCCCATTGAAGGGGCCTGTTTTTATTCTACCAAAGGCAAGTCGCGGCAGTTGCCGGGCCCCCCTTTCAATTAGGTTTGGCCGGGCCTCTCACATCAGTACCCATAATACCCCCCCTGATGGCGGCCCTGGGTACCATGATATAATTTAGCTGTAGGGGGCCCTGAAATTCCTGATGGCGGCCCTGATAAGGACACCAGAGTCTCCTCAAGGAGTGTAATCACCAGGCAGAGCGTCTGGCAGGGGATTCCGTTCAAGAAGCATATATGGTACGTGATGCCAGGGGCTCCTACAGAAGCGAAATCCCAGACCAGAGCGTCGGCAAAGCTCTAGCCGGGGATTCTGCTTAATGCTGTTCTAAAAACGGCTGTGTGACGACCGTTAAGAAAACGGCTGTCACACGGCCATTTTTCCCTGTTGTGTGAATGTAGCCTTACACAGCTCTAGCATCAAATTAAAAAATTGTGGCTGCCCACAAGCTGGAGCTTGAAAGGGTCGTCTCATAAAGACAACTCCTTCTCTAAAAATAGCCGCCCCAGTGATCAACTGATCACTGCAGATCCATCCCTTGAAACCCCTGGTACACTCTTTAAACACCTCAGCATGCTTTGGCTGGCCATACATTTAGCTCACTGCAGGGGAAATGTAGTAGTACATGCTGACTATTGAAATAAATGGATGAGCATGTATTACATGGATGGGCCGGGTCTGACAGAGTGGGATCCACTCTTACTTCTCTACTTAGCAGCCCTTTGCCCTGGCTCATAGAAGGGGGTCTTGAGTGTGATACGTCCATATGTAATAAGACATGTTGAAAAGGATTGTCTTTTTGAGACAACCCCTTTAAAGATTACTGCATACAGATTTATTACTTAGACAAATGAGAGCTCGCAAGAAGCAGAGGCCCTGGGGTTCCGTATAAAATAATGGAGATCGAACAGCTCTTAACATATATACAATGAAATTAATCAGCCAGAATTTTGGCCCTAAAAAGAAATGATGTTCAAACTTGAATGTACTGTACAAATTATATTGTGTTCCCTATCACAATTCTTAGTTGTTCCCCAAATTGAGACTAGCTGAGGCTATATTCACACGACCATCATGACTTTATAATGCAAGTCATACCGCTATGATAGATCCATTTTCCAATGGATCTAAATGGACAGTGATGGATCCTATGGGGTCTGTTGAAGTTCTGGTATTCTTAACAACAAAAATAGTGCTGCAGTATTCACTATTTTTGTCGTAAGAGTACCAGAAAGCTTGAAGGAGGCTACCAAAAGCAATGTGAACAGAGCCTAATTTATGGAAATCTGTAGCCTGGATTCCATTCACACACTCTGGTCTATACTGAGAGCATTTCACTCTGGTCAGGATTGTTTTTTTTATATATATCTGAGGTTATACTGTAGTTGTGAAAATGACAAAGTCTCATTTTTCTTCCATGCCAGTAAAAAATAAATTCTCTTTTTTCCAAGGTGTTTTTTTCAGAGAGAAAAATATTAGTGGAGCGCAATCTAAAACACTACAAGGCAGAAGAGGAGATGCTTGTCTTATCAGATTAGTATCATTTTATATACCAGGAGATTGGAAGTTTCATTTTAAAAAAAAGGACACATAAATAATTAAGCAGTAGAAAAAAAATAACCCTGTGCATATTTTGTTGCCGCCGTCTTACATTTCGAATGTGCAGAATTTGAATGTACAAATTGTGTCTGTTTTCCATATTACAAAATATAATAATCATCTCATAGCGTTAATTCTGTAATCCTTTTTATTAGTTTTAACTAATTAAATTAATGCAGCATCCAACTCCTCAACGGATTTTCAATTAATCTACTTCCTAGTGTTCGAATCTAAGATGTAAACAAAATCATTTATATTTATACCCGCGTGAAATTAATGTACTGTAATTACTAAAATATTCATAAAATTAATTTCAGGACATATCAGACTAAAATAAATGTGTCCTTTGAAAAAATATATATATATATATAAATACATTTTTTTATAAACTGAACACATTTGCATTTTATTTTTCCTTGTACAAATTGATATTCACAAACATGGTCCTCTTCGAAAACTAGTACGGATAAAAAGTGGAGCAGTTACCCATAACAAGAAATCATGTTTATATTTAATTTTTTTTCTGACCCACAGCAGAAAATTTATAGCAGGAATCCTATTGGTTGCTATGGGCAACTACTCCAATTTTGTGAGCTGTACTTTTTATTTATGCGGACTACGAAATCTAAGATTCAAGATTTTTTTACAGGTTTTTTTTTATTTATAAAAGATGTATTAGGGCTACCATAAAGGTCCATGCGTCCTACTGTACCTCTGTGCTTCCGATTTCATAATTATGACATGTTCGGTCACGCCGTATGTACAGAGCAATGCATCTAGGGAAAAATATCTCCATAAAATCGGCACCTGATGAATTTGTACCTAAAGGAATTGACTAAGAAAGCTGTCGTGGACATCAGAAGATCTCCATAGATCAGGCGAAACGCTGTTATCGCCGGAAAGCCCCATCTGTCCATACATTTTACCTGCAGTTAGCGCTGCAGGAGAAAATAATTATTACATTCGTACACAGCCGGACTGGCTAGTTCTGTCGTAAAGGGAGTTACTCTTATTTAGTTACCCCCCTCTATGACTTCCATGAGCCCTAATAGGTCTTTATGGGACGACCCCTTAAACTCTTTAATGATGCAGCCTAGTTCGGGCCTTAAGGCTCACAGCCCATTTTTTTAATCTGACATGTGTCACTTTATGTTGTAATAACTCTGGAATGCTTATACCTATCCAAGTAATTCTGAGATTGTTTTCTCGTGACACATTGGACTTGACGTTAGGGGTAAAATTTGGTCGATTATATTCAGTTTTTATTTGTGAAAAATAGCAAAATTTAGAGCAAATTTTGAACAAATTGCATTTTTCTGAGTTTAAGGGTATGTGCACACACACTAATTACGTCCGTAATTGACGGACGTATTTCGGCCGCAAGTACCGGACCGAACACAGTGCAGGGAACAGGGCTCCTAGCATCATACTTATGTACGATGCTAGGAGTCCCTGCCTCGCTGCAGGACAACTGTCCCGTACTGTAATCATGTTTTCAGTACGGGACAGTTGTCCTGCAGCGAGGCAGGGACTCCTAGCATCGGACATAAGTATGATGCTAGGAGCACGGCTCCCTGCACTGTGTTCGGTCCGGTACTTGCGGCCGAAATACGTCCGTCAATTACGGACGTAATTAGTGTGTGTGCACATACCCTAAATGTATCTGCTTGTAAGACAGCTATTAATACCACACAAAATAGTTACTAGTTCACATTTTCCATATGTCTACTATATGTTGGCATAATTTTTTGAACATTCTTTTCTTTTTCTTGGACGTTACAAAGGCTTAGAACATAAACAGCAATTTCTCATATTTTGAAGAAAATGTCAAAAGCCTTTTTTTTTTTAGGTGCCAGTTAAATTCTGAAGTGGCTTTGAGGGGCTTATATATTAGAAACCCCATAACACACCCCATTTTAAAAACTAGATCCCTTAAAGTATTTAAAACAGCATTTAGGTGTTTCACAGGAATTTAAAGCAAAGTAGAGGTGAAATTTACAAATTAATTTTTTTTATGCAGAAAATCTTTTTATTACATTTTTTTTTCTGTAAAACAGAAAGTTGTACCAGAGAAACGCAACTCAATATGTATTGCCCAGATTCTGCAGTTTTTAGAAATATCCCACATGTGGCCTAGTGTGCTAATGGACTAAAGCACCGGCCTCAGAAGTAAAGGAACACCAAGAGGATTTTGGAGACTCCTTTTTATTAGATTATATTTTAGGCATCATGTCCGGTTTGAAGAGGTCTTGTTGTGCCTAAACAGTAGAAACCCCCCAAAAGTGACCCCATTTGGCAAACTACACCCCTCAAATAATTTATCGAGGGGTATAGTGAGAATTTAGACCCAACAGGTTTTTTGCTGCATTTTGTGGAATTAGGCTGTGAAATGGAAAATCACATAATTTTCCGATAAAACTTGCAAATTTTTCATTTTTACAGGGAATAAAGCGCCCCAACATTTGAAAATGTGATGTCGCATTTGCAGAGCTTATGAGCAGGGCCGGTTTTAGACAAAGTGTGGCTCTGGGAAAAGTTAAAAGTGGGGCACCAAATGCTGAACTAGGGCCTATTCACATCTGCGTCGGGGTTCCGTTGATGGCTTCCGTCAGAGGAACCCATGGACGCAAACCAAACGGAACTTTCCGTTTGCATTACCTTTGATTTCAATGGTAACGTTTCCGTTGCAAATGGTTTACTTGGTCTCCATTCCGCAAGGTTTGTTTTTTTGGTGGAAACGCTAGCGCAGTCGATTTTGCTATTGATTCCGTCAAAAACCATGGAACGCTGTCCCAACGGTGACAAACGGAAACCTGTAGCAACGTTTCCGTCACCATTGAGATAAATGGTGATACAAACGGAAGCTAAGGTTTCTCTTTGCCTTTCTGTTGAGGGGTTACATCGACGGAAACCTCCGCTGAACCCCTCAAGGGAAGGGCAACACTGATGTGAACAGGCCCTAAATATTAAAGTCTTACTCGAAAGATATAATGTTAAAAGTTTCGTAGTAGATTGCTGGAGATGGGTTGTTGATCCAGAGATTTATTTAAATTGCCATATTTTGAGTCTGGAGGTATTTTTTTGCCCTAAAAAGATTACAGTAACTGCATCTGGATCAAGACAATGTGATATATGGCCCTTTTATATAGCCAAGGGCTGCATTTGAGATCACCCACAATATATTAAGTTGACCTAGACCACCACTGGACTATATGAGCTTGTGTCTTTTTTTCAACCTTGCTATAATTCTATGCCGATATAAGCCTAGTCTTACTATTTAGTACAATGAGAAAAATTACCCCCTTCCTTTATTTTTATATTATTATCATATATTTTTTTTTACAAAATATAAGCCGGAAAGGGTAAGAAAAACACTAGTGAACCTGTTTAGATCTTTTGTATCACCAACAACATCAAGTGTGGACCTAACTGCATAGAGGAAGTATCTGGACTCCTTGACAAGCACCGTGTATTGTATATAACAGTAATTATGTTCCACAGCCATGACTTCTAAAGGACAAGTCGCAGAATTCAGTCAATAATGGCTTCGCATTTGTGCAGGGTCACTAGATGGCAACAAATAATGCAGCTAATAAATAGTGAAGATGACCCTGTGTTCCAGCAAATATTAACACGTCAGACATGTCATGAACTGTTTGAGGACCTTGTAGTGTCCACAGAACATCTGTAACCTACACTGACCGAGGTTTAATTAATGATTAACAGTTACCGGTAATGTCAACATAAGAAAACATTAAAACCCTCGATACAGTGATGTTCATAATATGTAACAGCAATTGAATCTTCTAAACATAAATGTTTAGTACTGTTAATGAAAGAGTAGAGTTTATAGCCATTGAGATACACCTAGCAGAGATTGTGATGACATCATCATTGTATTTTACAGGTCAGGAATGTCCCTTCCTGCATTGATATGTGCGATTCTCCAAATGCTGCGTCCATCAATTGACTGTCATGTTGGTTGTGTTCCTAACACAGTGTAGAAGTGCCTTTCCCTTGAGTGCAATCCAGGCAAGTAATAGAAGTCTTAGGGACTATGACTATGGGAGTAGCACAAACATCATGGTAAAGTATTTGTGTATACAGGTAACCAAGTGATTAAAACACTTCAGTCTATAGCCTTCAAAATAGGTGACGATGGTTGCAATTCCCCGTCCTCAGTAAGAGTAAGAAGAGCAGCTCTGGGGCACAAACTGCTGCTCTTTCTAGTGACATACTGTGCAGATGTACGCCACTAATGTTGTTTATGCAATTAAACAACTAATTTTTTTTATATTCTTGATTCACCAATATTTTATATCACCCAAAAATATGTAAAGTGGCTGGAGATCCAAGGGATTTTCTGTGAGAAGAATAAAAAATGTACCACGCTGTGATCAAAATTACTAATGACTTTCTTCTTTCCTTTCAAGATGGATTTGAATTTCAACACAAGCCAGAATGCCGAGTATAAATAATGACAAAGTAATTTTTTATGCTATCAGCTTTATTGGAAAATCTATTGCGCTGTTAAGCAAATTACCTGTCACCCTTGTTGCAGTACATTAAATTTTACATTAACAAGGATCTTGCTTTGTATCCTTGTTTTAGACGCTTCTGTCCCAAGTCTTGGCACTAGTAATGGCAGAATTAATTTGGGAGTTAATGGACATGAAATGCCATCTGCAGTAGCAGGTTAGAAAGACTAGCCATAATAAATTAAACTCATTAGCACCCATTACCATTATTTATATATTATATTAGAAACTATGGGAATACTGAAGCCCTGCTAATTATCTGTGACTTTGGAACTTTGCAACAAAGAATCCATTGTATCAATATGTTCTTATTGAAAAATGGTTCAGGGCTGTAAGTACAGGCAAGTAAGACACAAAACTATAGCAATGATAAATCTTGTTATGTACAGTATAAGTAAACTGAATGTGCAGTACAACCAGAAAAGAAAATAATTGATTTCTCCTGCCTGTAATATTGTATTCAGACATTTTGCTTTTATTTTGGTCTCCTACATGGGTTAGAGATGTTAGGTCGCAGCCAGAGGTGGTCCCCGCCTTAATACCTAGGCCAGGGGTCAGCAACCTGTGGCACCAGTGCCACAGCCAGCATGTGGGGCATGGTTTGCTGGCACACTTCCCTCTCCTGTTGTCCAACGCCATTGTATGCTTGGCGGTGCTGTACACAGGGAGAGAGTGGATCTTCAATATGCGCTTCGCGGCACTGATAACCAGGTGAGAGAGCAGTGCTTCATTGTGTTTGTCGCTGCTAAACATTTGGCAAGCATACAATACAGCACTGCTCTTTCAACTGGTGTTCAGCATTGCCAAGCGCGTAATGAAGCGCTGCTCTCTCCTGGTGTGCAGCGCCGCACGGACGGAGTTCAGCAGCCGCTCTGTATAAGGAAAATTTAGCCAAAGTTGTCAACTTTCTCTCCAATGTGCACTCCCCCAGCTGGTGTTCAGTTAGGGCCGGCCGTTGGGGTGTGCGACCTGTGCGTTCGCACATGGCGCATCACCCCAGCAAGAGGAAGGGAGCGTTGCGCTGGCTCCCCTCCCCTTGCGTTTCTGAAGCACCTGGCAGTGTCATGGGCCCCATAGTGGCTGCTACGGGTCCCGCGGCATGAGGGCGTCCCTTAGCCTGGAACATAACATTTCTGGGCCGGGAGGCCTGGTGGCATGGATAGCCAACTGCCACATTCACTTGTATCTGCGTCCTGAGGATGCAGATACAATTGAATAGTAAAGGCTGCAGGCCACAATAGGCCTGCAGCTTATAAGACACTGGGATAGAGTCCCTGCACAGGCCAGTGTGATGACGTCACTGCACCATGCTGACCTACGCATGTGTCCTGTCTGCAGGCCGTGGAGAGGAGCTCGGGAACGGGTAAGCAAATTTTTTTTTTGGGGGGGGGGGCTGTGTATCTAAAACAAGGGGGATTGCTGTGGGGCACTATCTAGAAGGGGCTGTGTATCTAAAATGGGAATGGGAGAATTGCTGTGTGGCACTATCTACAACTGTGTATCTCAAACAGGGGGGGATTGCTGTGTGGCGCTATCTACAAGGGGGTGGCTGTGTGGCACTATACAGGGATGAGGGCTGTCTGGCACTATTTACAAGAGGGCTCTGTGGCATTACCTACAAGGGGGTGTGTGGCACTATACAGGGGAGGTGGGCTGTGTGACACTATACAGGGGGAGGGCTGTTTGGCCTTACAGGGGAGGGCTATTTGGCACTATCTAGGGGGGCTGTATGGCACTATCTATGTAGGCTGTATGGCACTATCTACAAGGGGAGATGTGGCACTATCTACAAGGGAGGCTGTGTGGCACTATCTACCAGGAGGGCAGTGTGGCATGATCTACAAGAGGGGGCTGTGTGTGGCGCTATCTACAGGGGCTTTGTGTGGTGCTATCTACAGGGGATGCAGTGGTACTATCAAAGGGGCACAAAGGGGGCATTATTACTATGTGGGGACACAAAGGGGTCACGGTTACTGATGGGGCACTTTTATTGTGTTGAGCACTGAGGGATCATTATTACCATCTGGGGCACTGGATTACAAGTTTGTTTAGAGGAAGGGGTATAGGTGGGGAGGATGCTGGAAAAGCCAGAAACCAACATGTCTGTGTGTCAAATTCTGCAGAGACGAGTCGTGGCTGGAATAAGTCGTCACAGTGGTCTGGGCCACATGAAGAAAAAGGAAAGTGAAGACTCTAATCAGAGAAAACATCACCTGTGAGTCACTATAGATATAAATGTGATGTAATCACTTATATTGTCTGCAAAGCTCCTATGTATAACTGCCATTTACCACTATATGGTCGCTATATGGTATTAATATTATATGGTCTGCAGAGCTCCTGCGTATAACTGGCATCTACCACTATATGGTCACTATATGATGGCAATATTGGTCTTTGTTTAGTGTTTTTATTCAGTAACTGTATGGGGGGTATTATTCAGTCACAATGTGGTTATGGTGTGGCAGTATTATTCATTCACTATGTTGTTATGATGTGGCAGTATTATTCAGTAATAGTATGGTGGTATTATTCAGTCACTATGTGAAGGTGTGGTGGTAGTATTTAGTAATAGTATGGGGGTATTATTCAGTCACTATGTGGTTATGGTGTGGGGGTATTATTCAGTAACAATATGGGGGTATTATTCAGTCACTATGAGGTTATGGTGTGGAGGTATTATTCAGTAAATGTATGGTGGTATTATTCAGGCACTATGTGGTTATGGTGTGGTGGATTTATTCAGTTACAGTATGGGGGTATTATTCAGTCACTGTGTGGTTACGGTGTGGCTGTGTTATTCAGTAAAAGTATGGGGGTATAATTCAGTCAATATGTAGTTATGGGGTGGAGGTATTTTACAGTAACAGTATGGTGGAATTACTCATTCACCATGTGGTTATGGTGTGGAGGAATTATTCAGTAGCAGTATGGGGGTATTATTCAGTCACTATCTGTTTATGGTGTGGCGGCATTATTCAGTAACAGAATGGGGGTATTATTCAATCACTATGTAGTTATGGTGTGGCGGTATTATTCAGTAACAGTATGGGGTATTATTCAGTCAGTATGTGGTTATGGTATGGTGGTATTATTCAGTAACAGTATAGGGGTATTATTGAGTCACTATGTGGATATAGTGTGGCGGCATTATTCAGTAACAGTATGGGGGTATTATTCAGTTACTATGTGGTTATGATGTGGTGGTATTATTCAGTTACAGTATGGAAGTGTAATTCAGTCACTATGTGGTTATCGTGTGGCGTATTATTCAATAACAGTATGGGGGTATTATACAGTCATTACGTGGTTATGGTGTGGTGGTATTAATCAGTAACAGCATGGGAGGTATTATTCAGTCACTATGGGGTTATGATGTGGTGGTATTATTCAGTAACAGTATACACTACCGTTCAAAAGTTTGGGGTCACCCAGACAATTTTGTGTTTTCCATGAAAACTCACACTTATATTTATCAAATGAGTTGCAAAATGACTAGAAAATATAGTCAAGACATTGACAAGGTTATAAATAATGATTTTTATTTCAAATAATAAATTTCTCCTTCAAACTTTTCTTTCGTCAAAGAATGCTCCATTTGCAGCAATTACAGCATTGCAGACCTTTGGCATGCTAGCTGTTAATTTGCTGAGGTAATCGGGAGAAATTTCACCCCATGCTTCCAGAAGGCCCTCCCACAAGTTGGATTGGCTTGATGGGCACTTCTTGCGTACCATACGGTCAAGCTGCTCCCACAACAGCTCTATGGGGTTGAGATCTGGTGACTGCTCTGGTCACTATATGATGGCAATATTGGTCTTTGTTTAGTGTTTTTTATTCAGTAACTGTATGGGGGGTATTATTCAGTCACAATGTGGTTATGGTGTGGCAGTATTATTCATTCACTATGTTGTTATGATGTGGCAGTATTATTCAGTAATAGTATGGTGGTATTATTCAGTCACTATGTGAAGGTGTGGTGGTAGTATTTAGTAATAGTATGGGGGTATTATTCAGTCACTATGTGGTTATGGTGTGGGGGTATTATTCAGTAACAATATTGGGGTATTATTCAGTCACTATGAGGTTATGGTGTGGAGGTATTATTCAGTAAATGTATGGTGGTATTATTCAGGCACTATGTGGTTATGGTGTGGTGGATTTATTCAGTTACAGTATGGGGGTATTATTCAGTCACTGTGTGATTACGGTGTGGCTGTGTTATTCAGTAAAAGTATGGGGGTATAATTCAGTCAATATGTAGTTATGGGGTGGAGGTATTTTACAGTAACAGTATGGTGGAATTACTCATTCACCATGTGGTTATGGTGTGGAGGTATTATTCAGTAGCAGTATGGGGGTATTATTCAGTCGCTATCTGTTTATGGTGTGGCGGCATTATTCAGTAACAGAATGGGGGTATTATTCAATCACTATGTAGTTATGGTGTGGCGGTATTATTCAGTAACAGTATGGGGGTATTATTCAGTCAGTATGTGGTTATGGTATGGTGGTATTATTCAGTAACAGTATAGGGGTATTATTGAGTCACTATGTGGATATAGTGTGGCGGCATTATTCAGTAACAGTATGGGGGTATTATTCAGTTACTATGTGGTTATGATGTGGTGGTATTATTCAGTTACAGTATGGGAGTATAATTCAGTCACTATGTGGTTATCGTGTGGCGTATTATTCAATAACAGTATGGGGGTATTATACAGTCATTACGTGGTTATGGTGTGGTGGTATTATTCAGTAACAGTATGGGAGGTATTATTCAGTCACTATGGGGTTATGATGTGGTGGTATTATTCAGTAACAGTATACACTACCGTTCAAAAGTTTGGGGTCACCCAGACAATTTTGTGTTTTCCATGAAAACTCACACTTATATTTATCAAATGAGTTGCAAAATGACTAGAAAATATAGTCAAGACATTGACAAGGTTAGAAATAATGATTTTTATTTCAAATAATAAATTTCTCCTTCATACTTTTCTTTCGTCAAAGAATGCTCCATTTGCAGCAATTACAGAATTGCAGACCTTTGGCATGCTAGCTGTTAATTTGCTGAGGTAATCGGGAGAGATTTCACCCCATGCTTCCAGAAGGCCCTCCCACAAGTTGGATTGGCTTGATGGGCACTTCTTGCGTACAATACGGTCAAGCTGCTCCCACAACAGCTCTATGGGGTTGAGATCTGGTGACTGCTCTGGCCACTCCATTACAGATAGAATACCAGCTGCCTGCTTCTTCCCTAAATAGTTCTTGCATAATTTGGAGGTGTGCTTTGGGTCATTGTCCTGTTGTAGGATTAAATTGGCTCCAATCAAGCGCTGTACATAGGTTATGGCATGGCATTGCAAAATGGAGTGATAGCCTTCCTTATTCAAAATCCCTTTTACCTTGTACAAATCTCCCACTTTACCAGCACCAAAGCAACCCCAGACCATCACATTACCTCCACCATGCTTGACAGATGGCGTCAGGCACTCTTCCAGCATCATTTCAGTTGTTCTGCGTCTCACAAATGTTCTTCTGTGTGATCCAAACACCTCAAACTTCGATTTGTCTGTCCAAAACCCTTTTTCCAATCTTCCTCTGTCCAATGTCTGTGTGCTTTTGCCCATATTAATCTTTTCCTTTTATTAGCCAGTCTCAGATATGGCTTTTTCTTTGCCACTCTGCCCTGAAGGCCAGCATCTCGGAGTCGCCTCTTCACTGTAGACGTTGACACTGGCGTTTTGCGGGTACTATTTAATGAGGCTGCCAGTTGAGGACCTGTGAGGCGTCTATTTCTCAAACTAGAGACTCTAATGTACTTGTCTTGCTGCTCAGTTGTGCAGCGGGGCCTCCCACTTCTCTTTCTACTCTGGTTAGAGCCTGTGTGTGCTGTCCTCTGAAGGGAGTAGTACACACCGTTGTAGGAAATCTTCAGTTTCTTGGCAATTTCTCGCATGGAATAGCCTTCATTTCTAAAAACAAGAATAGATTGCCGAGTTTCAAATGAAAGCTCTCTTTTTCTAGCCACTTTGAGAGTTTAATCGAACCCACAAATGTAATGCTCCAGATTCTCAACTAGCTCAAAGGAAGGTCAGTTTTATAGCTCCTCTAAACAGCAAAACTGTTTACAGCGGTGCTAACATAATTGCACAAGGGTTTTCAAGTGTTTTCTAATCATCCATTAGCCTTCTAACACAGTTAGCAAACACAATGTACCATTAGAACACTGGAGTGATGGTTGCTGGAAATAGGCCTCTATACACCTATGTAGATATTGCATTAAAACCAGACGTTTGCAGCTAGAATAGTCATTTAGCACATTAACAATGTATAAAGTGTATTTCTGATTAATTTAATGTTATCTTCATTGAAAAAAACTGTGCTTTTCTTGCAAAAATAAGGAAATTTCTGAGTGACCCTAAACTTTTGAACGGTAGTGTATATATATACTGAGCTTAGTTCTGGTGCTGTATATATGTACTAAGCTTTGTTCTGGTGTTGTATATATGTACTGAGCTTTATTCTGCGGTATATATGTACTGCACTTGGTTCTGGTGCTGTATATATGTACTGAGCTTAGTTCTGGTTTTGTATATATATACACTGAGCTTTGTTCTGGTACTGTATATAAGTTCCTAACTTTGTTCTGGTCCTGTATATATGTACTGAGCTTTATTCTGGTGCTGTATATATGTACTGAGCTTTGTTCTGGTGTTGTATATATGTACTGACCTTGGTTCTGGTGTTGTATTTAGGTACTAAGCTTTGTTCTGGGGTTGTATATATGTACTGAGCTTTGTTCTGGTATTGTATTTATGTACTGAGTTTGGTTCTGGTGCAGTATATATGTATTGAGCTTGGTCCTGGCACCATATCTGGGCATTAGCTGCCAGATTCGTTGTGGCTTACTGTGCACGCCGCATTGTCCTCCACACTTCTCATGTGCACAGCCTAGCTAAATGGGCTGAGTAGGATATTGAATGTGCGCATATAGGTCTATACGTAATGGGTGAGTTTAATATAATGTGTGGGTAGGTCTGTATGCTTATGTAATTATATACATAGTGTGGCAATCCACACTAAAACATTCTGGACAGGGAAATCCTTTATTTAGAGTCCACTTTAATGTAGGGATTTTATTATTAGAATCATTTTCAATGGCGCGATACACCGCAAAACACTGTGAACCCCCCGCGGCGCGTATGTCTTTGTCCACAAAACAGGGAAACTGTTGTTAAAAATTTGAATCCCACTTCTGGATACATGGCTATGTATGATACTGTCTGATGGGCCCTGTATCTAAGCCTACCACATGGTAGGCTTACATACATGGCCCTTGTGTGATCCTGTCTGATGGGGCTTGTATCTAAGCCAACCACATAGTAGGCTTAGATACAGGGTCCCAGCAGACAGTAATCTTATACAGTATAAGATTACTTCTGCTGGGGTCCTGTATCTAAGCCTGTCTTGTGGTAGGCTTAGATACATGGTCTGATAGACAGTATCACACATGGGCCATGTATCTAAGCCTACCACCTGTGTTACTAATGTTTTTTATTGTGTTTGTGTTTTTTTACAGGTTTGGTTGTTGGACTACGTTTGATTCGAGGACTACTTTGATGATAGCTTTTTTAATTTTCAATAAAATCGTTTATAAGGATTGTGTGGGTAGTTTTTTCTTTTAAACTTCATTACTACCGCCTTAGTAATGAATGCTGGCTGATTGACAGCTTCCATTACTAAGGCAGGGCTTAATGTTAACCGGTACAGAAGCTAACACTAACCCCCCTAATATTAAATCGGTACCCACTGCCACCAGATGTCCCGGGAAGAGCTGGGTACGATCCAGTACCCGACCATCTGTAGTGAATGGCGGGCACTTGTGCGGCCGCAGGCTGGTATTAGGCTGGGTAAGGCCAAAAACAGTGGGCCTTCCCACCCTGGTAATTCTAGCCTGCTGCTGCAATGTTATATCTGGCTGGTTATCAAAAATGGGAGGGATATTTTTTTTTTAATGGAAAAAAAATGTGTGCGTTCCCCCTCCCCATTTTTCATAACTAGCCAGATACAACATTGCAGCAGCAGGCTAGTATTACCATGGTGGGAAGGCCCACTGTTTTTGGCCTTTCCCAGCCTAATAATACCAGCCTGCGGATGCCCCACTACCCGACCATCACTACTGATGGTGGGGTACTGGATCGTACTCAGCTCTTCTTGGTACCCATGGTGGCAGTGGGTACCAGGGTAGTAATGGGGGAATTAGTGCTAGCCTTTTCACTGGCTAACATTAAGCCCTGCCTTAGTAATGGACGTTGTCAATTAGCCAGTGGCCATTACTAAGGCGGTAGTAATAAAGTTTAAAAAAATACAAGGACATAGAAAAAAATATTTTATTGAGATAAAAAAAACACACAATACTCATTAACAATTTTATTTAGAATAAAAAGGCCGTAATCGAAGTAGTCCTAGAATCCGAAGTAGCCCAACAACCGAACCTGTAAAAATACACAAACACACCAAAAAATAAGTAGCACATACAAAAGCAAAGCAAAGCAATTCTTATACTTACCTTTCCTGGGTCCAGCGCTGGAGCCGCAATGTCAGCGAGCTGGGCCCTATATCTAATCATATTATGTGTGATACTGTCTGCTAGACCACTCTATCTAATCCTATCCATAGTTATAATTTCTTAGTGCTATAGATATGCTGTCTCATATATATATATACATATATATATATATATATATATATATATATATACATATATATATGTTAGTACAAGGATGCTTACTGCTGGGGCCCTTTATCTAAGTCTATCATGTGTGATACTGTCTGCTGGGCCATGTATTTTCGCCTGAGGTTTAGTACAAGGATACTTACTGCTTTGGCCCTGTATCTAAGGCTACATTCACACGAGCGTGACAGATTTACGTGCGTAAAAAACACGCATAAATCTGTGTGTGCGTTGTATTTTTGCATCAGTGTGCTTTGCGTGTGGCATGTGTTTTTCACGCACTTGCAAGCACTTTTTTTTTTTCAGTGTAACTCATGTGTGAAACAGCACACGAATGTCGTACGTGGGCTGTCTGTGTTTTTCACACACCCATTGACTTCAATGGGCGGCTAGGTGAGTGAAATGCACCAATATAGGACATGAAGTGGGTTTCACGCAACGGACATTCGTTGTGTAAAAACTCACGCATGTGAGAATAGCCCCATTAATATGATTGTTTTAACGCACAGTACACGGACGAGAATCACGCACGTGTGAATGAGCCCTAAGTCTATCATGTGTGATACTGTCTGCTGAGACAATGCATCCAATTCTATCCAGCGGTGTAGCTATAGGAGCCTTAGTTTTATAGATATGCTATCTCCGATATGTATGTAAAAACATATCTGTTTTTCGAAGGGGGGGAGATAAATATATCTCGGGGCTTGTGCCCCTGATGTTTTAATACCCTAGCAACGCCCCAGAACATCCCACTGAGACATTTTAGAGGACAGGATCCTTTGAGGTCTGTGAGCTAAAAATTTCCATTACTTACAGGTTCCAGAGGGATAGTGGGAAACCCCTTCACACTTCTAAACTGGTCCAATAAACTTGAATATTCGATAATCTTTCATCTGTTAGGTCCCATTAATTACTGTAATTAGTTTATATACCAATGAAAATGAACTCTGGGGAATTGGTAATTTGTGATACATTACTAGTACGTGACAGACCATCCACTAAAATATCTGTGGCCGTCCTGTTCTGCAGAGTGAGCAGATGTTAATGTAACTGCACAATTTTGGCACATGATGCTCAAAGGCTTATTTTACTAGTCCTGACATCAGCGGAATCAAACAATTCAACACACTGATGCAGTGTCAATATAAAACAAACACAGCAGCATAAAAGATAATTGAAAATAAGCAGGTTACGCTTGGTGACAGTGGCCGCTCGTACACATTCTGCTCTGCGTCTTATTAGCTGGAAATATCATTTTGTTCTACTCCTTCAAGCAAAACACAATAGTGATATAATTCTAGCTCCTTCTCCACCTTAACCAGGCTGTTGTACCTAATAGATTTACAGGAGCAGTGCTTGAGCTAATCGCCTGCATTTTGCCTCCAGTAATCTAAGGTCAATACGTTATCCTGGGACCCATATAACTCAATTATTTTTCTTGGTGTTTAGTTGAAGGTACAAGCAAGGTGACAAGATGACACTAGCTCTGCTTTACTACATGTCAAAAAAAAGAACAGGAAATAAACTGTTGCTTTTAGAAAATTGAATCATTTTAATAGTATATAATTATGAAATATTTTCCAGCTGAAGTATTTTTGTTGTGCTTTTGTTCCTGGTTGTTACGCATTTTATATAGCTTTTACAGTAATTCTATTTCTGCGAAAGTTAGGTGGCCACTGCAATAGTATCTACAGTATTACTGCTCCCATAATGTCACAGCTTTTCCATTCTCCTGAACAGGGGCCTGGGGGAAGGGTGCCTGCTAGCCCCAGGACCCTGAGCCAGAGCCACCTAGTTTACTATGGTGGAGCAGAGAGTAATTGGTTTCCTGCCCCGCCACAAAATCTGGTAAGCCGCAAGTGGAGTTATTCAGTCACTATGTGGAGGTAATATGTGTTCATGGTGTACAGGTATTATTCAGCAACAGTATGGTGGTATGATTCAGTCACTATGTGGTGGTAATATGTAGTCATGCTGTACAGGTATTATTCAGTAACAGTATGGTGGTATTATTCAGTCACTATGTGGTGGTAATATGTAGTTATGTTGTACAGGTATTATTCTGTAACAGTATGGTGGTATTATTCAGACACTATGTGGTAGTAATATGTTCTCATGGAGTGGAGGTATTATTCATTAACACTATGGTGGTATTATTCAGTCGCTATGTGGTGGTAATATGTGGTCATGCTGTACAGGTATTATCCAATAACAGTATGGTGGTTTTATTCAGTCACTGTAGTGGTAATATGTAGTCATCATATGGAGGTATTATTTAGTAACAGTATGGGGTATTATTCAGTCACTATGTAGTGGTAATATGTTGTCATGGGATGGAGGTATTATTTAGTAACACTTTAGTAACAGTATGGTGGTATTATTCAGTCACTATGTAATGGCAATATGTGGTCATGATGTGAAGTTATTATTCAGTAACAGTATGGTGGTGTTATTCAGGTACTATGTGGTGGTAATATGTGTTCATGGTATACAGGTATTATTCAGTAACAGTATGGTGGTATTATTCAGTCACTATGTTGTTGTAGTACATGGTCATGATGTGGGGGTTTTATTCAGTAACAGTATGCTGGTTTTATTCAGTCACTATGTGGTGGTAATATGTGGACATGGTGTGAAGGTATTATTCAGTAACAGTATGGTGGTATTATTCAGGTACTATGCAGTAGTACTATGTGGTCATGCTGTGGAGGTATTATTCAGTCACTATGTGGTAGTAATATGTGGTCATAGTGTGAAGGTATTATTCAGTAACAGCATGGTGGTATTATTCAGTCACTATGTGGTGGTAATGATGTGGGGGTTTTATTCAGTAACACTATGGTGGTATTATTCAGTCACTATGTGGTAGTAATATGTGGTCATGGTGTGGAGGTATTATTCAGTAACGGGGCGGATACGTTGCGTAATAGTGCAGTTTTTTGCCCGGGAATGTCCGCTGCAGAAAACTGCAGCACTTAACTGGCCTGCTAGCAGGCCGGCCTCAGAGGATGACGTTTCATCCCATGTGACCGCCAGTACAGCCTGTGATTGGCTGCAGCGGTGACATGGGATGAAACGTCATCCTAGGAGGCCACACTGGAGGAAGGAACACAGACTTCTGGGTAAGTAAGGGATTTATTTTTTTCTGAGTTGCGTTTTTGCGAACCCGCCTGAAAAAAAACGCTGTTTGTTTCGGTTTTTACCTCCCCATTGAATTCAATGGGGAAAACCCGCAACAGATAAGCAGTGTTTACGCAAATACAATTGACATGCTGCAGAATAAAAAATTCCGCACCGCAGGTCAATTTCTGAGCGTTTTTTCTGCTTTGTATTTACGCAGCTTGTGGATGAGACTTGTTTTATCTCATCCACTTTTCTGTTACTTTATTTGCTGCGGATTTTCCGCAACTAATTCCGTTGCAGAAAAAACACAGTATTTAAGCTATGTTTGAACTGACCCTTACTGTGGTGTCATTTTTTTTTTCCTTCAATAAAAAAAATGGTATCCCCCCATGGCACCATATGCAGCCATTTACTCTGCCAACCCTAAGTCCTAGCCATGCATATCATGTATCATTTATTATTTTGGTGTCTTCTTATGTGGCTTTTGCCCCACTCCAGACATCAGGGCATGGGTGTAAATAATACCTCTACACCCCTTATAGCCATGCCCCTAGTAATGTCTTCTACAATATCTAATTGACTGTACAAGAGTAAGGGCTTCTCTCCTTGGTGTTCTTTAACCCCTTAATGACCAGCCTATTTTAAACCTTAATGACCAAGGTATATTTACGTTTTTCCATCGTCGAATTCCAAGAGCTATAACTTTTTTATTTTTGCGTCGACATAGCTGTATAAGGTCTTGTTTTTTGCGGGACAAGTTGTATTTTTAATAGCACCATTTTGGGGTACATATTATTTATTGATTCACTTTTATTAACTTTTTTTTGGGGGGGATAGAAAAAAAACAGAAATTTTGCTACTCTTTTTTACATCCTAAATCTACGCCGTTTAACGTGTGGTATAAATTACACAATAACTTTATTCAGCGGGTTGTTACAATTGCAACAATACCAAATTTGTATAGATTTTGTATGTTTTACTACTTTTACACAGTAAAAACACTTTTTTTTCAAAATTATTTGTTTTTGGAGTAGATGCGACTTTTTGATCACTTTTGATCACATTTTTTTAAGTCAAGATTCACAGAAAACAGCAATTTTTCCATTGTTTTTTATTGCATTTTTTACAGCATTCACCGTGCGGGTTAAATAATGTAATTTTTTTTTAACTTTCTTACTAGTCCCACTAGGGGACTTTAATATGCGATCATCCGATCGCTTTTAAAATACACTGAAATACTTTTGTATTGCAGTGTATTACTGCCTGTCCGTTTAAAACAGACAGGCATGTGCTAGGCCATGCCTCTGGCATAACCTAGCAGGCATTCACTACAGGCAGACCTGGGGGCCTTTATTAGGCCCCCGGCTGCCATCGGAGACACAGACACTCGGCGATCTTATCACCGGGTGTCGGTAGGATGAGAGGGAGCTCCCTCCCTCTCTCCAAAACCACTCAGATGTGGCGTTCGCTATTGAGCGCCGCATCTGAAGGGTTAAACGAGTGAAATCGATACTTATATTGATCTCACCCGTTCGAGCAGGGATGCCCCTAGCCCTCCGCTACCTCTGGTAGCTGAGTGCAGGGAGATTTAACGGCTCCCTGCTCTGTTTATTTATTCTGATGCAGCGCTGTGAAAAGGCTATTGCATTGGAATAAAGCCCGTTAGTGGCCGCCGTGAAAAGGCGTATTGGTGCTCACTAACGGGTTAAAAAGAGACAAGGGAATATGGACATCATAGACGGGGGAGGGGGCGTCCGTTGCTTTTGACCCCGGCTCTGAACAAGCGACCATGTAAGAGGAGAAATGCCTGGCAGGCCGTGGCTTCTCTCGGCAAAATAAGTATAAAGAGGTTGTCTTATCAATGCGTTTCTGAATGTGAGACGCTCAACCAGTGAAATCATAAAGCAACCAACTGTCTAAAGTTAGGGCCCTTTAGCTGCCAGGCCTGGGGAGGTCGCCTCTATATGTATATTTAAAACGTGCATCTTTAGATGTTGTATCAACCTCTGCATTATGGGTCTAAGCCACGAGTTAAAAAAAACTCCACGTGGCTTCCTGGATTTCTCGACAAAGCCTTCTGCTTTATTCTTATGACTATCAATATAATTTTAATGACACAAAAAGCCATCACTGATAGATTTGTAACACCATAACATTCACTGACTTTCAGAAATAAAAAGACCTGAGGGACTTTTAAATCTCATAGACTATATCCAGTGTCTATTATTCAGTAATGTGCAGTCTTAGAATGGCCACATAGTAAGTGTCTGCTCGCATACAGATCACAAGAAAAGAGCCAATTACAATGAGGATACCATGCAGTACTCGAAATGGACTTTACGTTTTCATTTGGATATTGCATCATTTTTTTTCATTTCTACATTCGGAGATAGGTATTAAGTAACATGAACATGAACTACATATAATTCTGTATAACTGAATAACACTGAATATTGTACAGTTCTGGTACCTAAAGTCAAAGTGATGTATTTAAATATGTATTCTCTTGATAGAACTGCAAAGTCTAGAAACATCCATGAATCGTCAGTCAGCCTTAACGGCTATGTAAAACTTTAAAGGCATATTTTCTTTTCTTTTAGAAACCAATGTTTTATTGTATTTTAAACAAGTTTTGAAAAAAAAAGTGTACTTTCTGAGATACAGCTTCTATATATCCTGGATACATAGAAGATGTATCTTGCGGTCACAGCCGAATCCGTTAGGTCACGGGGCTGACAGCTTCGGTGAGTGCTGGTCCTGCGTGTCAGAGATATTATGGATCACATCTAAGTTAAAGAGGCTCTGTCACCAGATTTTGCAACCCCTATCTGCTATTGCAGCAGATCGGCGCTGCAATGTAGATTACAGTAACGTTTTTATTTTTAAAAAACGAGCATTTTTGGCCAAGTTATGGCCATTTTTGTATTTATGCAAATGAGGCTTGCAAAAGTACAACTGGGCGTGTTGAAAAGTAAAAGTACAACTGGGCGTGTATTATGTGCGTACATCGGGGCGTGTTTACTACTTTTACTAGCTGGGCGTTGTGTATAGAAGTATCATCCACTTCTCTTCAGAACGCCCAGCTTCTGGCAGTGCAGACACAGCCGTGTTCTCGAGAGATCACGCTGTGACGTCACTTCCCCAGATCCTGCATCGTGTCAGACGAGCGAGGACACATCGGCACCAGAGGCTACAGATGATTCTGCAGCAGCATCGGCGTTTGCAGGTAAATCGATGTAGCTACTTACCTGCAAACACTGATGCTGCTGCAGAATCAACTGTAGCCTCTGGTGCCGATGTGGCCGACACGATGCAGGACCTGTGAGTGACGACACAGCGTGATCTCTCGAGAACACGGCTGTGTCTGCACTGACAGAAGCTGGGCGTTATGAAGAGAAGTGGATGATACTTCTCATCAGAACGCCCAGCTAGTAAAAGTAGTAAACACGCCCCGATGTACGCACATAATACACGCTCAGTTGTACTTTTACTTTTCAACACACCCAGTTGTACTTTTGCAAGCCTCATTTGCATAAATACAAAAATGGTCATAACTTGGCCAAAAATGCTCGTTTTTAAAAAATAAAAACGTTACTGTAATCTACATTGCAGCGCCTATCTGATGCAATAGCAGATAGGGGCTGCAAAATCTGGTGACAGAGCCTCTTTAATGAACTTAGATGTGATCGATAAAGTGTCGCATCTTTATAAATGTGTCATATCTTTTGGACGGGCCGTGCGCCACAATTGTGGTACAACGACCGCGACCATGCAACATCCATTCCTAAAAAACACATACTCACCTCACCACTCCTCTTCTCCCCTCCAGCTCCCTCATCTTTGTAGGTCATCAGTGCTACATCGTAAACCAAGGTCCTGACGCTGCCCGGCGTCATTACATTGTATGAGCTGTGCGGGAATGATAAGCGAGCCAGCGGGGAGAGAAGTGGAGAAGTCATTGTACATTTTTTTTTATTTTTTTATTTTAACTTTCCAGTGGGGGGGGGGACAGGTGCGGCCTCTAATGTGCTACGTCCCGTAGAGTAAAATCTAGCTTGCGTAGATTTACACATAATTGATGCCAGTTTTCTGGCGTATATTATAAGAAATTTGTCAGGCCTCGGTGGCCGCACCTCCTTCCCACAAAAGTGGAGAACGTAGCGTAAGAAGGTCAAAAGTTGCAATTTGCAACGAAGAGGTGAGTATGTGTTTTTTGTTTTTTTTATGTGTGAAGGAAGGAGGAATGCATGGAGCACAGCGGTGGTCGTTGCGCCACAATTGTGGCAACGGGCCTGCCTGAAAATGCGACACATTTATGAAGATGCGACACATTATTATACATTAGATGTAATCAATAATATGTCTGACACGCACAACCAACGCTCACCGAAAACTGTCATAGAAATGCTGATAAATTACCCCATAGTCTTTTTAAAAAATATGACACGCCTTTTTAGTCTTAATTATGCCACCTTTTTACTTCGTCTTTAATTTGGAAATCACAAGTGTGATTGTGGCAAAACCGCAACAACAATATTATGCGAGATTATGCCGTCTGAATTTGAAAAGGACAAGGAATTGCGCTTTAATGAGAATGTACTTTAAATTGTAGATTTGAGGCATTAGAGATATGAACCCATGTCTTCTCTTAAAAAAGATGTGCAAATGTCACACTGATCGACCACAGCCACCTGTCACCCTTACAAGTGTGTCTAGCAGCTACATTGAATCATTATGCTCAAATCAAATTTACAAAATCATTTCATTAAACATCATTTTCATAGCAGTAGAAAATGAGCATAAGAATAGGAAATTGGTGTCATGTTAATGGCGAAGTAGCTTAATCTTGATAATAACATATACCTTTATAAAGCTTCCCGACTAAGGCCTAGTTCACACGGTGTATTTTGCAGGCAGAAAAAATCTGCCTCAAAATTTCTTCATGAATTTTGAGGCAGATTTTGACCTGCCTGCACCTTCTGTGATGATAATGAATTAGTGCTGAGAAGTGATCTCTATAGATCTCCATGGAACAGGCAGTGTCAGTCTGTTATGAAGCTCAGTGGCCAGTGTGAATACGGCAAGATTTTTTTTCATATATTGATAATAAAACTTTTTTTAAAAATCGCCCCAAATTTTGAAAACGTGTTTAGCATAAAGACATACTTCAAACAATAGATCATTTTCTGATGACACATTCACTTTAACGACCTTTTCCACCTTATGATGCCCAGTAGACCCTATCTGTAGTCAGTAATCACTTTCTGCCCTATTTGCGGCCACTAATGAGCTGCCATGAGAATTCCTGCCAGGCTGCGACTAGGTGTCTTTGAAATTCATCACTGCAAGACAAGGTGATGTCATTAGCCCAAGACATCAGGGTAAATGAGCATCTCCTCATTGAAATCAATGTGTGTAAAAGAAGCCTAAGTCAGAGAGAACCTGCAGTTTTCTGAACCTTGCCCTGACATCAATTTCCACCATTAATGATACAAGTATGTTTGTGATGAAAATGCTATTGCTATAATATAGTATGATGTAGTGGTATAATACTCATCTTTTACCTACACCCTGAAGTTTCAGAGCTATTCTGTTATTCCAAAAACAAAAGGTAAGAGGTGGGCAAGCATTATTTTGCTTCAGAAGACCTTGATCAGGCCCTGTCAGTGCAGATACACCTAAATATGCAAGAGCATATGTACCACAGAGGCAGCCCATGCATCTGCTATGGGGCCCTTGGAGAGATGGGGCCCAGCCTAGGTTGGTTGCATCCCTTTTTAATGGGTGTTAAGGAAAATCCACTCTTAGCGTTAGCAAACTAAAGTGTGGAGAATAGACCCAGCAATCAAGGAAAGGAGATGGGGACAAACCAGCACCAGGTCACCCGGGTCAGGTGGTTAGGGGTAGGGCCGGAGCGCCCATCTAGCAATTCTGGCAAATGCCAGATGGGCCAGTGTCCGCAGTGGGCTGCTCTTTGCCCAGGCAGCTGGCTTTTCTCTGCACTACACACCCTACTACGGTCACTTCCCATCCATGGGACGAGCCAGGCTCTTCTCTGACTGCAGTGATGGGACTGAGCTGAAATACCAGGCACAGCCGTGACTATGATTTATAGACACACAGCACTCACCACATCTTCTCACAACCTACGACTGCACAAACATATTTCACATTCACCACACAACAAGTGGGCCTGTGTGCTTTTAATTGCTAGGGCTGGATTTTAGTCCCAGTACAGCCCTGGATAGGGGTGTGGTGGTGTAAATCAAGTGCAATAATGACTGCCTGCTCCAATGCAAGTACATCCTTGTGCTCAGTGAAAATGACGCATAAGCATCATTCTTTCTGGGAACCCGGTGCTCAGCCCCGCGTGGCTTGTACATCCACAGGGAATGCTCATATTCCAGGGTTCATTTTTATAGAATAATCTAGGTCCACTGTTGAAAAGGAACTGTTTTTCCTATTTTTGAACATGCCACAGCTTTAAGCCATGTGTCTGACCTGCACAACTGCTCTTAACAGAAATCCAAGAAGTCAAATCGCATATTGGAGAGAAGCCTTTTTACAGCTGGCTGCATCATCTTGAGAGCGGAAATCTTCTCTATAGGATACAATGTATTTCACACTACTTTACCCGCCCTCGCAAACCTATTGTTCAGTTGAATTGAGAGGAACTGTCACAACATAACGTATGCTATGAGTGCTTTAAATGCTGTTAAAATGCTATCAAAGCTTTTGCTGAGCTGAATAGTTCTAATATTAAAAACGCTCACACATATATTAGCCTTATAGCCTGGTTCACACCGAGATGTTGCGTGATGTTAAGAAATTTACCAACGAATGCATCCAAAAAATATAGTAAAACCATGAAACATGCTGGACATTCTCCTTCCGCTCCAGCACGGGCAGGTTCTATGAGTCGGGAAATGTCTCCTCATCATAACGTCTCCGAATACTGATTTCTGGGGCTGTTTTAAAACCTAGATCCGTGTGAAAGCGCTACTGTGTATCCCTGTCATCTGTAGCCCAGCAGTCAATTGGGGATTATCCTGGGGACTGCGTTGTAGGAATCTTGCTGGCTAAGTCCATACCTCCTTGCAGACATTAAGAACAAAGAACAGGGGATTCCTTAAATTTACACCCCCCACCCTGGGTTAGCCTACGCCAACTCAATAACAGTATCGGTTATTCATGGTCCTCGCTTGCTGCCAAACCTCTCTTGCGCTGGAGTGCAAATCCTGATCTGACATGTTTGCAAAGTGTCACTAAAGTCTGTTCCTAGTATGGTGTTCTACTCTGCATCACCGTGCCTAAGCCATCACCCAGGCTCCAACTATTCTAGCCGGGGACCAGCGTCCAAGTGCGCTCTTGGGCTTTTAGTTAAATACGGAGTGTTACAGACACACTGGCCTAACATAACAGTATCAATGATAATTGACTGGGAGCCCTTGCCTCAGACCTATTAAAATGTATATGTATATGTATGTATGTGTATATATGTATGTATATGTTGTATACCGAGCACCCAACACCTGTATATAAGACAAAAATAAAAGACTAAACAGAATATTAATACTTCACTGAGGAGGTCAATTTGGGAACATAATACCATTTTTTATTTTAAGGAAAATGGTCTTTAATAGAAATATATGTATTCTGAATACATTGGGATGAAAGAATACAAAAAAGAGCTTCAAAAGTTATCTTTGGTCTGTTAAGCAACTTAACATCCTTGTAATATAGCTGATGTTAAAGGCACAAACATTGCCTCACCTGCTTTATTATGTGATTTATTACAATCTGGCTCACTGTTCAATGAAGGGTTCAATATGGAGACTCAAATAGTGTCGGATGCTATGCCCACATATTATTGTGTCTATTGATTTCTACTATAAGTGCTGGCCATCTAGGTCAGCTGGATATATGTAGACACAGTTCATTTGTTTCTAATTATGGTGAGTCAGTGTTTCAATTAAATGGCAAATCCATATTAGTAAGTGCAGTTTAGAAGTGGAAATTGGAGATCAGTATAAGGAGAACTACTCTCGCTTTGACTAAAAAAAACAACTATTAATATAGAAAAAGCTATTTTTTTTAAATTTTTAACTTTACAGAGGATTTCTCACCAAGACAGATCTTTATATAGCATACCTGTCATGAGATAGGATGTCATTAACAGTAGGTTGTACAGCCCCCCTTCCAACCGGAGTTTGGTGGCGGTGTAAAAGCTGCTGAGATGAATGGCACGGCTTTGCACCAGGGACAGAGCCCTATCTGTGATCAGCCCTTCTATAATCAGCAACACTTCAGTAATAGGACGTTTACGCTGTGAGTCACTAAGTTCCAATGAACCTTTCGTACAAAAGATTGATAGAGATTAGGATCATGAGGAGCCATTCAGTGGGGGTGCTATTCCACCCATTAGACTAGTGCTGTTAGGACATCCAGTCGATGCTCTAATCCAAAGAGGTATATCTTCCCTTACGGACAGTCATGTGTCCCGAGGCTGATACTGCTTCTATTTTTGCCTACAGACACTCGACAAGGGTCAAGAGTGGTTGTGTGCACAATAAGAACATGCGGAGCCTCTAAGTGTAGTTGGTTGCTAAGAAACAGCTTAGAAGCAATAGCACAACATACGACTTGCCAGAAAGAGAATATCCACAAATATGGAGGTTTCCTTTAACAATGCCTATTGTACTCATTTAATTAGAGCCAGGAAAAAAAATACATACAGTACAGTTACTAAGGTAATAAAGGTGTAATAAGGTAACTTGTATGAAGCAGTGAAGGGAAGGGAAGGGACTTGATAGGCTTAATTTACACCATATTTCCCATACAGTTGGCAGTATACACTGTTCAACCATAACATTAAAACCACTGACAGGTGAAGTGAATACATTTAAAAGGGTGGGAGATATTAGGTATCAAGTGAACAGTCAGTTCTTGAAGTTGATGTGTTGGAAGTAGGAAAAATGGGCAACTGTAAAGGGGGTTTTACACTTGGCGATTATCGGGCAGACAAGCGTTCATAGACCGCTCGTTGACAATAATTGCCCTGTGTAAACTGCAGCGATTAGCAGATGAATGAGCAAACGCTTGTTCATCTGCTGATCGTATTGTTTTAAAAAAGTAATATATTATCGTTGTCGGCAGCACATCTCCCTGTGTAAACGACCGCTCGTCCCCGTCCATAGCTCGTTGTCACAGGAGCAAATGAGCGCCGATCAACAATGTCTCGTTGATGAACGCTCGCAGCACTGGTCAAAATCGCCCGGTGTAATATGGGCTGTAGGATCTGAACGACTTTGACAAGTGTTGAATTGTGATGGCTAAATAACTGGGTCAGTGCATCTCCAAAACGGCAGGTCTTGTGAGTTATTCCCAGTATGTACTCGTTAGTACATAACAAAAAGGAAGGAAACACTGGCGACAGGGTCATTGATGCATGTGGATAGTGAAGGCTAGCCGGTCTGGTCCGATCCTACAGAAGAGATAGTGTAGCACATACTGCTGAAAAAATGAATGGATTATTTAGGCTAGAAAGGTGTCAGGACACGCAGTACATCACAGCTTGCTGAATTTGGGGCTGCATAGTCGCAGATCGGTCAGACTGCCCATGGTGACCCTTATCCATCTCAGAAATCGCATACAATGGGCATGTGAACATATGAACTGGAATATGGAGCAATTGAAGAAGCTAGACTGGTTTTCTCTTACAAAGTCACTCAGATCACTACACTTGCCCATATTTCCTGCTTCGAACACATCAACTTCTAGAACTGACTGTTCACTTGCTGCTTAATATATCTCTCCCCGTGACAGGCGTTATTGTAACGAGATACTCAATTTTATCCACTTCATCTGTCAGTGGTTTTAACCTCTTGGTGACATGTGACGTTACTGTATGTCACAGCCACCAAATGGGGAGTGTGGAACGGGCTCACAGAATAAGCCTGCTCCATGCTCTGTAGGTTTCAGCTGTATGTTCCAGCCTACACCACAGGAATAACTCCAATCCCGGCCAGCAAACCACTTAGATGCCACGGTAAGTAGTGACCACAGTATCTAAGTCATTAGAAAAATAAGAGAGCCCCCTCCGTCAGTCCATCAGCCCTCCATTGACGCAATCGTGGCAGGGCTTAATAGGAGCTGGTTAAATATACCATACACTGCAATGCACAAGTATTGCAGTGTATGGTACCAGCAATCAAGCGATCGCTTGTTTAAGTCCTTTAAGTTTTTTAAAGTAAAAAAGAGTTAACGTTTTTTTTAATAATATGCAAAAAAATAAAAACATTTATAAAAACCTCTTCCCATTATTCCCTAAAAATAATGTTTCAAAAAATGTACAGAATTGGTAATGCCATATCCATAAAAGTCCAAACTATTCTAATATTATGTCATTTATCCCACGTAATATCAAAATTTCAGAATTGCTGTTTTTCGGTTACCGTAGCTCCCAAGTGTGATCAAAAAGTTGCATGTACACCATAATGGTACCAACAAAAACTACGACTCGCAAAAAACAAGCCTTCACACCGCTCAATCGGCGGAAAATTAATAAAGTTATGGCTCTCAGAATAACAAATACTTTTTTTCTTCATAGCATTATAAAGTGTAAAACTATATAAATTTGCTATCGCTGTAATCATATTAAACCGCTGAATAAAGTTAACATTACATTTTTACCGCACAGTGATACCCAGAAAACAATAAAGAAATAATTTTTTCCCATTCCACCCACAAAAAAATGATTTTTATACATTATATGGTACATTAAATAGTGCTATTAAAAACTACAACTTATCACGCAAAAACAAACAAGCCCTCATACATGACTGATAGAGAAAAAAAGTTATGGCTTTTGAAATGCGGGGAGAAAATACGAAAATTTAAAAATTAAAAATGATTGCGGTGCCAAGGGGTTAATGTTATGACTGAACGATATATATAATTCATGTTTATTAAAGGAGTTACCCAGGATTTTAAAATTGATGGCCTATCAATATTAGATCGGTGGGGCTCTGACTCTCGGCGCTTCACTTGAGTGGGACAACGCTAAAAATTCCAGGCAGAGCTGCTGCGAAAGTAACCTTGTGCGCAAGTACAAACCAGAATGAAACCAAAGTAAACAAGAAAGAGGTGACAGCACTTACCCAATTGCCCCGCTCCCTTTAAACAGGTGATCGTCGCGGGTGCAGAGAGTCGGACCTCCACTAATCTAATATTAGACTAGGTATTCAATTTCAAAATCCTAGATAACGTCTTTAAGGTCTTTTTAGTGTTGGTTTTGCCTTGCACGATTCCAATTTTGGTGACATGTGCAGAAGGGAGCACATAATGCTAGTGAGAACTGAGACTTAGTCTTGGTAAAACAAAGTGTATATTCCCCTAAAATTGCTAAAATATAGTGAAGAATGTTTAACAAATGCATAAAGTAGAACACAATTACTGAGCGCATACAATCAATGCTAACCCCATTGCGTCATCAATCCACCATATAAAGTCATCTGCTACCCAGAAGATATAAAATAATACTGCTTTATAGTCTCTGTTGCTTATAGTTTTGCTTCTCCTAGAAATACGGTAATAGCGTATGATCATATTTCCAGCATTGTTATTAACAGTATGCACTGAATGTTAAACACCAGGAGGACTAGATTGATCCGAGCGCTGTTATTCCCTCAATGAAGAAGAATTTTTGTAGCCTATTAGACCTAATTGATAAATTCATCACTTCAGCTTTGTATCAGCCTGAGAATCAATAGCGCTAGACACACAGGACCTCCCAAATATTTTATCACATAATCAATGACTGTTATCAAACTGTTTTATGCTTTCAAGCAAGAGTCTCCAACCTATTGTAACCTGTCAGACATACTTCATTATAACAATATAATATTTAGTAAAAATAAGAAAAATTCAACCAAAATACTTTTAAACATTTCACAGACCTGCCGCTGACTTCTCTTCAGGCTTATGTAAATGGCCAAGAACATCTACAGAGTCTCATATAAGGCGAAAAGACTTTACAACCATTGTTTCTGCAGATGGCAAGAGCCAAAAAGCTACATAAAGCGACCTAATAGCCACATATGAGGGATAGCCACAGATCAAACCAGGATCTACCATTGTAGGATGCTTAGGATAGGCCATCAATATGCGCCCCTTCACCCCTTCGGTATTCCCACCAATAATCATAAAAAAAGGGCTGTGGTGCTTACTGGAGAGCTGTGGCCCTTTCACTGTAATACCTGACACAGCCACATGGAAATGAACAAGGACTTCATTCCCATCGTGCTGTGGGCCCGTGTTCTTCTGATTAGGCCATCATCATCATATTCTTAAAAATCCCTTTAAAAGTTATTAATGGGTATTTTTCACTATTTGTAGATGTTATACAATATATTCTCATGGGATGATTCAATGAATGAACAGTTTTTCCTGAAATTTTACTCAGGAGCTATGTTTATCTCCGAATGAGTATTAAAGCTGGAGCTTCAGGGATGGCTTTGACCAATCACATTGTTGAATAGAAGTAAATGGAAGATCACATGACAGGCCAATTAGCTGTCAGTTTGCAGAGGTATCATGTTTTCTTACAGGCTGAAGCCCCTAATAAATATTTATGAGAATGTATTTTGATTAAGATACATAGATGAAATTCTCGGGGGATCTCATTATGAGTTATATAAAGACAATATGGCTCAGAATATATTTATTGTATAATTCTGACATTAATTGTGCAAAAAAACATAGAAACAGGACATTTTGGCGACAGATACTATTTAACTTGTGAAACATTATTTTTACAAACGGCAATCTGAATAGTGGAATCTGGTCTATATATAAGATGCACTGAGTAAAATGATGCACTTTAAATCAGGGAAAGCAACATGGTACATTTAATGAAAATCATCTATCTTTTGGTCTAAATAAGAAACAACTATAATTAAATGAAACAACACGTTCATTAAACTTGATGCTCTTCCATACATGCACATTATTTTACACGTTGTTACAAACTTCATCTTAATATTCCACTGTACTGTACAGCGGATATAATGACTTCCATTAGACCCTGGCCCCAGAGGGGTTCATAATCTAATTTCCCTATCTCAGACATACATATACTGTACATAGAGCTAATTGTATAGGCTGTCGGACCCCCAATGATCATATACTGATGACCCATCCTGTGGATAAGTCATCAGTTGTCTGTGTGTGGAAAACCCCTTTAAAGCTAAGTACAAACTGAATGCCTTATCTGGACATATGAACTACTTCCATCATTTATAGACCAGAGACGATGCTGGGTCTATCAAAATAAATTATTCCTGGTTTATGAGTTCAATGGGAGAAATTTTATTTGGAAGCAGGAAATTAAATCTCTTTCTTTAATTTGCATGTGATGATCTCATGTCTTCTGTACGGTCTTTAACCCCTTCCCTCTTTGGCCACTTTTGACCTTCCTGACAGAGCCTCATTTTTCAAATCTGCCATGTTTAAATTTATGTGGTAATAACTTCAGCATGCTTTTATCCAAGCGATTCTAAGATTGTTTTCTTGTGACACATTGGACTTTATGTTACTGGCAAAATTTGCTTGATACATTCAGTATTTAATGGTGAAAAACACCAAAGTTAGCATTTTTCTAAATTTAAATGTATTTGCTTGTAAGACAGGCAGTTATACCACACAAAATTGTTACTAAATAACATCCCCATATGTCTACTTTATGTTTTCATTGTTTTTTGAACATCCTTTTATTTTTCTAGGACGTTACAACGCTTAGAACTTTAGCAGGAATTTCTCACATTTTCAAGAAATTTCAAAAGGCTATTTTTACAGGGGCCAGTTCAGTTGTGAAGTGGCTTTGAGGGCCTTATATATTAGAAACCCCCAATAAGTCACCCCATTTTAAAAACTTTACCCCTCAAAGTATTCAAAACAGCATTTAGAACGTTTCTTAACCATTTAGACATTTCACAGGAATTAAACCAAAGTAGAGGTGAAATTTACAAATTGCATTTCTTTTTGTAGTAATTCATTTTTAATCAATTTTTTTTTCGTAACACAGAAGGTTTTACTAGAGAAATGCAACTCAATATTTATTGCCCTGGTTCTGCAGATTTAGGAAATATCCCACATGTGGCCCTAGAGTGGTAATAGACTGAAACATCGGCAACAGAAGCAAAAGAGGACCTAGAGGATTTTGGGGCCTTCTTTTTATTAGAATATATTTTAGGCACCATGTTAGGTTTGAAGCGCTCTTGCGGTGCCAAAACAGTGGAAATCCCCCAAAAGTGACCCCATTTGGGAAACTACACACCTCAAGGAAATTATCTAGGGGTATAGTGAGCATTTTGACCCCACAGGTTCATTGCAGAAATTATTGGAAGTAGGCCGTAAAAATTAAAATCTACGTTTTTTCAAAGAAAATGTAAGTTTAGCAAATTTTTTTTTCATTTCCACAAGGACTAAAGGAAAAAAAGCACCGCAAAATTTGTAAAGCAATTTCTCCCGAGTACAACAATATCCCACATGTTGTCATAAACAGCTGTTTGGACACACGGCAGTGCTCAGAAGGGAAAGAGTGCTATTTGGCTTTTGGTGCTCAAATTTAGCAGGAATGGTTTGCGGAGGCCATGTCGCATTTACAAAGCCCCCGAGGGGACAAAACAGTGGAAACCCCCCACAAGTGACCCCATTTTGGAAATTACACCCATTGAGGAAATTATCTAGAGTTATTGTGAGCATTTTGACCGCACAGGTTTTTTGCAGAAATTATTGGAATTAGGCCGTAAAAATTTAAATCTACATTTTTTCAAAGAAATAGCTCTTTTTTTTTTAATTTTCACAAGGACTAAAGGAGAAATATTTGTAAATAAATTTCTCCCGAGTATGACAGCAATACCCCATAAGTGGTAATAAACTGCTTTTTGGGCACACGGCTGGGCTCAGAAGGGAAGGAGCGCCATTTGGCTTTTGGAGTGCAGATTTTACTGGATTGGTTTCTGGGCGCTATGTCGCATTTGCAAAGCCCCTGTGAGACCAAAGCAGTGGAAACCCCCAGAAGTGACCACATTTTGGAAACTATACCCCTCAAGGTATTCACCTAGGGGTGTTGTGAGCATGTTAACCCCACAGGTGTTTTGCAGAAATTAGTATGAACTCGATGTTGCAGAGTGAAAATGGGATTTTTTCTATAGATATGCTAATATGTGGTGCCCAGCTTATGCCGCCATAACAAGACAACTCTCTAATTATTATGCTGTGTTTCCCGGTTTTAGAAACACCCCACATGTGGCCCTAAGAGTGCCATGTAAAATTGAGGCCTAATTTGGCGATATACAAAGTATTGGTTCACAATTGCAAAGGTTCTGATGGGAAATATTAAAAGAAACTCCTGAGAAGTTACCCCATATTGGAAACTACACCCCTCAAGGCATTTATTAAAGGGTGTAGTGAACATTTTCCCCCCACAGATCTTTTCCATAAATGATCGCGCTGTGGATGATGGTTCAAAGTAAACATTTCAATTTTTCCCTAGATATGCTACTTCAGTGGCAAATATTTCGTGCCCAGCTTGTCCCACTGGAGAAACACACCCCAAAAATTGTTAAAAGGATTCTCCCGGGTATGGTGATGAAATATATGTGGAAGTAAACTGCTGTTTGGGCATGCTGTAGGGTTCAGAGGGGAGGGAGCACCATTTGGATTTTGGAGCGTAAATTTGCTTGGTAGTAGATTTGTGTGAATATTGCTGGTGTTTCCCTTTATAATGTGGGGGCACATGAAAGCTGTGCAGATTACATCAGGGGCAAAGTCAGGTGGTATAAATTGGGTTAAAATAATTGTGATCACTGCATCGAAGGGGTTAATGGCAGGGATCGGAGCTAGCTTACAGGTGGATGTCAGCTGTAATATACAGCTGACATCAACCGTTGATGACTCCGACTCAGCTCCTGAGCCGGCGCCATCTTGCCAATGGCTACAGAAGCCTTTCAGTCCCCGACGCCGGGTGGGCCCGGAAGTTTTCCATGCTAGGTAGACCAGGAGGCAAGTATTAGGCCTCCAGTTGCCATTGTAGCCACCGGAACCCCAGCAATTTCGTGTTTGAGCGCTGCATTTAAGGGGTTAATGGCGGGGATCTCAGCTAATTTCGGTCCCCGCCATTACAGCCGGATGTCAGATGTAAGATACCACTGACATCCGGTGATGGTGGCACCGACTCAGCTTCTGAGCCGGTGTCCACCATTTGTCATATGGAAAATGTGGGGAGCACTAGCTTTCCATGACGTATCCATATGGCAAATGTCGGGAAGGGGTTAAAATGAATGAGTATACAAAAAAAGCTCTACTATTGGCCAGTGAGGATCATTTCCACCAAAAATAAGGAGCAGAGCACTGGATAAGGAGAAGAGAAGTGTCCATCACATTTCTGGCTTAGAGCACTGAATGTCACTTCAAGAGTTATCCAGGTCAATAATGGTGGGGGAGGGGACAAGGATGCATGTTTCATTCATACTGCAAGGCCTGGAGCACCTTCCGAACGTTTATTACTATCAATAATCTTGGTATGTATGGAAATCTGCAGAAATTAGAATCAGAGAATACCACATGTCAACAAAAGCTTTTAAGTCTAGGTTCACGTAACATTTAGGCAATACGTTTGCCGCGCATGTTTGCTCTATTTTGTATGAATTTGATAGAAAAATATTGTGCCATGTTCCTTTGGGTGAAGTATTGCTTGGAGGGGAGAATATCTCCAAAATACAATTCCATAGAGTGCGCCTTAAGGTCAGAGTACCTGTGAAGACAGTTTATGGGGGATTTTATTGAGGCTGGAGCTTCATACGCCAGTCTTAATAGAAAAAAGCTGGAGTAAGATGCAACAAATTTCTTAAGAGGTACAGTGATCTGTGCGCCACTGAGTCAAATCTACGCCAGCCAGGAGATGGTGTAGATTTCCACAATAACTTACACAACTTCTGGTGGCCATGCCCCCCTGATTAGCGCCGCCCACTTATGGGGAAAAGGGCGAGAGCGACACAAATGGCCCAAAAGTCAAAACGTTTGCGACTTTTGAGCTGTTTGCCACATTTTTATGACAGAAATCTGGCGTAGAAAAGTTGATAAAGTTCCCCCCTATATGTGTTTTCCCTGTATTGCCCTATATTAAAATAACAGATAACATTATCAGTGATCTACATATCACGTTTGAGGAGGAAACACAGTTGACCCATTCAGAGAAATTATACTTGGCGTTTTTCACAATCATTTCATTTCTCTGGCCTACTAGGCCTCATGAAGGTCCATACTAGAGTCATAGGCACTCCATGAGCCGCCTCATGATGCCCCAGTATTGCAGAGGTATTCTCAAGAAGAAATGCTCTATAATGCGAGTTCTGATGGAACATGGCACAATTTTTTTTTTTAAATCCCATTAGTATGGAGAATACAAATGTAGCAAAACAAAAACAAGTAAATAATTACATTGGAGAAAGCTTAAAAAATTATGCCATAATGAATCAGGATAACATTTACCATTTCAAGCATTAGCCATTCTCAGTAAAAAAAACAAACGTCCTTCAATTCTTTTATGACCTTCTAGATGCCCACAGGCACTCAACGCATTTTCATTTTTATACTGAAAAGTGGCTGTGGAGTTCAATCCTGATGCCAATAGCTGTGCCCTTGGCAAAACACAATGTACAATGCAGAGTTCACTATAGTAATGTATTATGGGTAGACATGACTAAAAATGTGCTATTTGTAGATGGATACATTTGGTAATGGCTCATTTACAAGCTGAATACAAGTGATATCCATTCACATGAAAGAGATGTATTAAATGGTCATTGAAACAGGGCAGCGATCAGCTGCTAGTCGGCAGCACATCTTCCTGTGTAAACAGGGAATATGCTTCCGACAAGGTGTAAATGTATGTAAGGAAGGATTGTATTAAAGATTGTTTGTCCCCATACATTTCGCTCATTGCTCCATGTAAATGGAGCTCACCAACCACCGATTGATGTGCTGTATCTTCGATCGGTACTCGTTTGGCTAAGAAATCTGCCTGTGTAAAACCACCTTAGGCCCTGTTCACATGGAGTATTTTGACGAGCTTTTTGGAGCGGAAACCGCTCCGCAAAACTCGCCAAAAACTGGCCGAAAATGCCTCCCATTGATTTCAATGGGAGGTGGGGGCGGTTTTCTCCCACGAGCGGTAAAACCGCCTCGCGGGAGAAAGAAGGGACATGCCCTATCTTCGCGCGTTTACGCCTCTGACCTCCCATTGACATCAATGGGAGGCAGAGAACGCGTATTTCGCTAAGTTTTTTGCCCGTAGCACTCAATGGGCGCGAGCGAAAAACGCAGCGAAAAACGCAGCGAAAATCGTGGCAAACGACATGCAGGAAGGACAAAATCTGCCTCAAAATCCCAAACGGAATTTTGAGGCAGAATTTTCCTCCTGCAAAAAACTCTGTGTGAACGAGGCCTTAAGGCCTCCCTCACACACAAACTATTTTTCTGGCAGTTTAAACTGCTTCGAAAAAGGCTAGAGTTATTAAAATTAACATGCATTTTTGTAAGGCCTTTTTAGTGACGTTCTGGGTGGCGTTTTTCATTTGGTGTCATTTTGCACATGCTTTTTTTTCTGGTGTTTTTTAAGTTCTATACATGCTTTTTTTCTGGCGTTTTTGTAGACCTATAGAGAAGCCTGTTGGAAAAATGCCTGAAAAAATGCCATACCCAAAGCATGCTGCGCTTGGAAAAAAAACACCACTGACCACAAAATTGGCTCAAAAAAGGCAATAACCAAAACACAGTTGCGTGTGCTGCATTTTGTATTTTACTATAAACCTTAATGTAACATTTGGCCACACGAAAAAACGCTGCACAAATCGCCATTACAAACACTATGAAAAACGCTGTGTGTGAATCCAGTCATAGTTCTTAATTAGTTCACAGATAGGCAGTGTGAAAGCTTATAAAGAAAGATGTGATTATTGCTAGCTGGATCCTGCGTGTCTCCAGCTTTCAGCCAAGCCGTCAGTCCTGCTGACCTGACGAAAACGGCTTTAACGGCAATATACAGCTTCTATGGCTACAGGATACATAATAGCTGTATCTCAATTTTAATAAAAAAACAATTTAATAGTTGAGCAAAATCACGTTAAACATTGTTTTATTAAAAATAATTTGTTTGAAGGTTTACATATCCTTTAAGTGTGTGACAGACATTCATAACTTTGTATTCTCAGACCCTTCTGTCTCTTTGGGATTTGAAATTGCCTTGTAATATAACGGCTTTCATTGCTCTTCGTTGTGTCCTGGGATACAAAATTATTTAGCCACATGTAAATTAGTCTTTTTGTGATTGTGTGGCGATGAGACAACATATTGACCCCCAATAGTGCACAGAATCAGGTACATAACATTGGATTCTACATGTGAATGTCCCAGGAATTTTATAGTCCTGCCTTTAGTTAGGGATCTGTATTCTGTGGTCATAAAAGGGAAAAGACTACTTTCTATCAACATTTGTTAAACTAACTCTACACACCCCTTAACACATTCCACAGACTTTCATAAGAGAGTTGTGGTTCCCATAGTCTGCATGTGGACTGCCATATGTACTATTTCCACCTCAATGTGGGAGTTCTTTCCTCTTGTGTACTAATCCAACTACTCAGGGGACAGTATATTGGAGGCAACATTGGTAACACTGACAGACAGAGAGGGGAGAGCACAAGGGAAGGAGAGTTGTGTTTGTGTATACTTGTATGCTGACTGTGACTAGTGACTAAAGACAGTTATTCATATCCTATTTAACCCTTTCATGCCGACAATCTGTAGATACACGTCCTTTTCACACATACCCCATGCTGCCAGGGTATGAATATACAGATCTCTGTTCCAGCCGGCATAGCGTTATGAAAAGCGCTCGGACGCCTACTGTGTCAGTGTCCCCGGCTCCCCAGCAACCTGCTCACTGACAGCCAAACCGATTGGTTCGGCTGATAAGCATGGGATCACCATGATTAACCAATCATGTTGATCTCTGAAAAGTTTATTTTCAAACAAACTTTTCCCGCTTGTCATCTCCTGTCAACCTCCTTCACTCTGACACAGCGTTTTAGAGAGAAGGAGACTGATCGTGGGAAGACAGAAGAAAAGTGAAAAAGACATACATAAATACATACAATTGTATATATATATATATATATATATATATATATATATATATATATATATATATATACATTTACAAAGTATATAGAAACGATATACTTTGTATTCCCTGTGCCCCTTAGTTCTAGAATAAGCAGGCAGGAATAGTAGGTTAGTTGGCTTGATAACAAATTGTTAGTTAGTTAATTAATTAATGTATTCATACATTAACTATTTAGTGTCATTTAATAATTTTTTTCACAATTAATTTATTTTAATTTGTTCTGAGGAGTGATCTGTAGTACGGTTTGGCGAGTAAATCGCAATTCATTATACGTGAACAGTTATAAAAAAAAAAAAGGTGTTTTTATCAAATATTAGCGTGAACGTAAAAAGACAAAAAATATAGCTAAAATTAAAAAAAAGATTTTTTTTTCCACTTTTTTGATCAATTGTTTGTAATATAAAATATGTGTTGCGTATGTAGTAAAACGATATATTTTTTGAAAAGTGTGATTTGTTCTAAAAAAAAAATAAAAAAAAAATTGTTACGTTATCCAAAGTAGTATAACAGTTATGACAGTTTAAAATAATGTATGCCAAAACTTTAAATTTAGGCCTGGTCATTGAGACATTGATGACCCTTGGTCCTGAAAGGGTTAATGGCTGACTATGGGTACCACTTTATGTTCCCAGTAACAATGGGAATAGCATATTTATAGAGAGAGAAAAAAAATCAAAAAGCAAAACAAAAAACACAGCACTGTATGTAGATCAGGCCATGTGCACATTACCCAAATAAGGATGAGTCAACTCCTTGGCTTGAATAAAAAAATTGTAGAATAACTAACAGCACCAGGACTTCAAGGTAAATGGAGAGAAGTTGGTTTAGCACCAAAAAGTGAGCGACTTTCAGTTCACATCTGAACCTTTCTGCTACGTATTCTACAATTTGTGTGTGTGTGTGTGTATATGTATATATATATATATATATATATATATATATATATATATATATACATATAACTTGGCATATAACATTGATTTCAATGGCCGTTATGTAATGTTACATTTCCCGTATCCTGGTTACCATCTAAATATTGGGGGCAATTTATAAGATTGGCGTTTCATATGCCAGTCTTAGGCTGGGTTCACACAACCTATTTTCAGGCGTAAACGAGGCGTATTATGCCTCGATTTACGCCTGAAAATAGGGCTACAATACGTCGGCAAACATCTGCCCATTCATTTGAATGGGTTTGCCGACGTACTGTGCAGACAACCTGTCATTTACGCGTCGTCGTTTGACAGCTGTCAAACGACGACGCATAAATTGACAGCCTCGGCAAAGAAGTGCAGGACACTTCTTTGCAACGTAATTTGAGCCGTTCTTCATTGAACTCAATGAAGAGCAGCTCAAGATTTACGAGCGTCACAGACGCCTCGTATATTACGAGGAGGAGCATTTACGTCTGAAACGAGGCAGCTGTTTTCTCCTGAAAACAGGCTGTCATTTCAGCCGTAAAAGCCAGCTATCGTGTGAACATACCCTTAATCTAAAGAGCACTGGAATAAGCCAATATTCTGAAGCGGTGGTGCAGAGAATGGTGCACTCGTGTAATCCATATTTATATAACATGTGGCGATCAATTCTTCAACTTTTACACTTAGCTGACATTTTTGGTTTGTGTGCATAACTGAAAATGGCGAGGGCGAGCGTCTCGCACATAAGAGACTACATTCTGTTCTTAAGGAAAAGCTGTTGGCCATCTAATGGCAGCTCTGAACTGTCATACATTGCAGAATGATGTTTCTAAAGGGTGAAATGTCACACGCTGGCCTTGTAATATGAGACATTTTATTTATTTTGTGACATTTCATTTATTACATACCAAATACAAATACCAGGTGTATTTTGCTGTGACAGGTATGTGTGAAGGAAATGTTAAAACACGCCTGTCATCCCAGATGGAACATTTATTTGAAAACGTTGCTTTTAGCGCTGCCCTTCATGTCCGGTGCCTCAATGAAATATTTTTGTTGGGTTTGGGCAATGTACTGTACAACATATTCAGGTATATGTCATTTGTACTTCAAACTGAAAAACTGAAAAATCGGCTTGGTTTAGCAAATCATCCACTTGTTTTTGTCATCTATTATTTCCACCCCACAGCTAAAAACCATTAATAATTTTCATGTCCCACTTCCATTTCATTTTTTTTCTATAGAAACACCATTAGACTTGAGCTACATGGAGACCTTTTGTGGCGCTACCTTAGGCCTTGTTTCCACAGTGCAGATTGCTAATGCCAAAACCAACCATAGACACAAAACAGAAGAAAAGTATAAGGGCATGGCCAGACGTGGCGGAATTGCTCTGGAATTCCGTTATGGACACTCCGCAGCGGACCCGTTTCTCCATTGCCTTCCACAGCTTTTTAGTAGGGTTCGTTTACACGTTGCGGACAATTCCGCTGCGGAGCATAGGCTGCGGTGCGGAATTTGGTGTCCGCAGCATACAATGGTTGTTGCGGACGTGTGGCGGACAGGTTGCGGACTCATTGCGGAATTTCTCCATTGACTTCAATGGAGATTCAAAATTCCGCAATGAAGTCCGCAGATGTTACGTAGATGTTATGTATGCTGCGGAGCGTATTGGTTTTACTAACATGACATTTCTTCATTCTGGCTGGACCTATGTATTTCGAGGTCTACAGCAAGACTGAGGAAGTCAATGGGGCTCCCATAATTACGGGTGACTACGTGTGTGTACCCGTAATTACGGGAGCGTTGCTAGGCGACGTCAGTAAATAGTCACTGTCCAGGGTGCTGAAAGAGTTAAGCGATCAGCAGTAACTGTTTCAGCACCCTGGACAGCGACTACCGATGACAATATACATCAACCTGTAAAATAAATAGAAGTTCATACTTACCCAGAACTCCCTGCTTCTGTCTCCAGTCCGGCTTTATAGCTTGACTTTATGAGAAACAGCTGCAGTCCACAGATATACATACAAATTGGAAAGTTGTGATACAAAAAGTTTCAATGTAGCCTGAGCTTTTGGATGTATTTTTATGAGTATTGTTCTTTTGCAGTTTTGTTAAGTTTTTTGCCACAATTTTTATAGTGCGTAAGTCATAAAAAAACACTACAAATAGCTACACAAAACATGTCTCATGTAAATACACCTATAGGGTATGTTTAATATGCAGTATATAGCTAGGGACCATAGCGCACACTTCTTGAAATGCTACAGGTCGTAGAATGGAAACAAGACTTGATTTGATGATGTTACTAAATTTGTATTATTGTGTCAGTGCACTATTTTTTCTCAAGCAGCATTGCAGACTATACAAGAAGTTTTCCCTCAAGCATATTATGACAAGCCTTGAAGGCATCTTAGGCTATTTTCACATGTGGCGTTTTCACAGTAATTTTTTGGCCGTGTTTTGTGCATTTTGTGGTTTTCCTGCATTTTTTATTTTCTATGCAGCAAAAAGGCAATAAATGCCACTCATGAACATTCCCTGATATCCCTTCTCTCTCCTAAAAGCAATACCTTCACATGGCATAGTCCGGAGTGACAGGGACGCCATGTGACTCCATACACGCTCCGTGAGGTCCTTTACTTCAATCTATTCAGCATGTCCTTACTATATAATAACTTGCCTTGAAAACGATTACAATTCACAATGGTAACAGAAGAAGTAGAAAGCTGAAATGCCTTTCGCATGGCTGGAAATAACGTAGTAACATAGTATTTCTTGCCTAGAACATTGTATTCTCGGCAGCTGCATAACCCTTCAGAATTTGCCTTTGGAGATGTCATGTTATATTGTAAAATTGCCTTGGGTAATGGCAACTGCTTGTGTTCTATTGAGAAAGGTATTCTCTTTTTATTTCATAGAACGGCAATTACGGGTACATCAGCAATTTATGCAGTGATGCCGCCTTCATATAATTAAGCCAGTTTAGCTGCCACCACAGGTGGCACCACCTGCATTAATCATTGTCCTCTGACGATTAATCAAGAAATAAGAGAAATCTGCAAAATGAAATAATTACTCTAAAATATCTCTCATCGTAGATGGAACTGCCAAGTCTAATCATGTTCAATCTCCTTGATTTCTTATTTTAAGCAATGTCTCAGACAACTCTGTACAAAACATCACATCTCCTGGAGAACAATTACCGCATTGTAAGCTTTCCTACTAAACTGCCATCAAGTGTAAAATGATTTCATCATAAGCCATTCATTTTCCTAACACTTTCCTTTTCGCAACTGTTAACCTTCTCTTATTGAATTAACTACTTGCTTTACTGAGAAATCTCACATTTTCATGCCTAAATGGGTATTATTTGCTAATGATTTTGCAGGTGGTAAAGCATATATACGGCGCTGTCGCCAGGTGCTTCCCGCAAAGCGCCGTATATATACGGCGCAGTGATGGTGCGGGCTCAGAAGCAGAGCCGGCACCATCACCGCGGGGTGACAGCTGTATTATACTGCTGGCACCCTCCTGTAACTGCCATGACCGGAGCTATTCTCCGATCCGGCAGATTAACCCCTCAGATGCTGCGCTCAATAGAGCGTAGCATCTGATAGGTTTTCACCCGATCGGCAACCCAGTGATGCAATCGCTGGGTTGCTGTGGCAATCGGACGCCAGAAAATGGCGTCCGAGTCTGCCTTGTACGGGAGCCGATGAGGACCCGCCTGCGGCGAGTCCTCATAGGCTTGCTGTCAGTGAATAACTGACAGCGCTAATACACTGCGCTACGTATGTAGTGCAGTGTATTAGAGTAGTGATCGGGGCATCAGGCCCTCATGACCCCTAGTGGGACAAGTAAAAAAAGTAAAAAAAAGTAAATAAAAATGTGGTAAAACAATAAAAACACACACATTTCAAATAAAAATAAAGCTAAACTGACTTTTTTCCCATAGTAAGTCTTTTATTATGGGAAAAACCGTAAAAATAAAAAAAACTATACATAATTGGTATCGCCGCGTCCGTAACGACCCAAACTACAAAACTATTATGTAATTTATCCCACGCGGTGAACGCGGTAAAAAAAAAACATGAAAAACAGCGCCAGAATCTTTGTTTTTAGGTCACATCTCCTTCCAAAAAATGCTATAAAAAGTGATCAAAAAGTCACATTTACTCCAAAATAGTACTAATAAAAACGGCAATCTGTCCCGCAAAAAATAATCCCTGACACCGCTTTGTGCACGCAAAAATAAAAAAGTTATGGGTCTTAGAATGTCGACACAGAAAACAAATGATTTTATAAAAAAAGTGATTTTATTGTGCAAAAGCCGCAATACATAAAAAAAAACTATACATAATTGGTATCGCCGCGTACGTAACGACCCAAACTACAAAACAATTGTGTAATTTATCCCGCACGGTGAACGGCGTAAAAAAATACATGAAAAACAACGCCAGAATCTTTGTTTTTAGGTCACATTTCCTTCCAAAAAATTCTATAAAAAGTGATCAAAAAGTCACATTTACTCCAAAATAGAACTAATAAAAAATGACAATCCGTGCCGCAAAAAATAATCCCTGACACCGCTTTGTGCACGCAAAAATAATAAAGTTATGGGTCTTAGAATGTCGACACAGAAAACAAATGATTTTATAAAAAAAGTGATTTTATTGTGCAAAAGCCGCAATACATAAAAAAAACTATATAAATTTGGTATCGCCGTAATCGTATCGACCCGCAGAATAAAGCTAACATGTAATTTAGGGCGCACTGTGGATGCCGATAAAAAAAACAATAAAAAACTATTCCAGAATTGCTTGTTTTTGGTAATTTCCATTACCAAAACATGAAATAAAAAGTGATCAAAAAGTTGTATGTGTTCTAAAATGGTACCAATAAAATCTACAGCCCGTCTCGCAAAAAACAAGCCCGCACACCGCTCAATCAACTGAAAAATAAAAAAGTTACGGCACCAGTAATGCGGTGATGAAAAAACATCTCCATGCGCAGGCCGGAGGGGAACATTCCTGCAGTTTCAGGGCCCTAGTATTTAGGAACTAGGAAAGGGAAGGGACACCGCACATCCGCTGGAAGCGAGGGCGCCCGTATTATACCAGCGCAAAACTTTCGCAGTAATATTTCCCAAACTACGAAGGAGAAAAAGTCCCCAAAAGGTGCAGAGCGTTACAAAAGGGGGATAAGAAAGAAAACCGTTTATCTGTGTGACACCGGCCTGTGCATAACGGATCGCTTCACAGCGTAACAGACATCTGTGGATAATTGTATTATTTACCACATTATTATACCCTCTTATTATGCCCTGATGTACTCTGCACAGATTACATATACCCCTGATATACTCCGCACAGATTACATATATCCTGATGTTCTCCGCACAGATTACATATACCCTGATGTACTCCGCACAGATTACATATACCCCTGATATACTCCGCACAGATTACATATACCCCTGATATACTCCGCACAGATTACATATACCCCTGATATACTCCGCACAGATTACATATGCCCCCACATTATAAACGGAAATACCAGCAAAACCCCAAACAGAACTATTACCAAGCAAACTCCATGCTCAAAATGGCAGTGTTTCCCTTCTTAGCCCTACAGTGTGCCCAAACAGCAATTTATGGCCACAAGTAAGGCATTACCATGCCCGGGAGAACCCGCTTAACAATTTATGGGGTAAGATTCTCTAGGGGCACAACATCTTGTGCGGTGAATGGGCAGATCAGTGGAGAAATTGCAATTTTCACTTTGCACAATCCACTGCGTATTCATTTCTGAAAAACACCTGTGGAGTCTAAATTCTCACTACACCCCTTGATAAATGCCTTTAGGGGTGTAGTTTCTAAAACGGGGCCACTTTTGTTTGGTACATCAGGGGTTTTGCAAATGCAACATGGCGTCCGCAAACCATTCCAGCAAAATCTACGCTCCAAAAGATAAATACCGCTCCTTTTCCTCTGAATGCTCCCATATACGTAAACAGCTGATTATAACCACATATGGGGTGTTACCGTACTCGGGAGAAATTACTTTACAAATGTTGGCATGCTTTTTCTTCTCTATTCCTTGTAAAAATGAAAAATGTGTATATAAAACTACATCTTGTTGGAAAAAAAAATTATTTTTCATTTTCATGGCTTAATTCTAATTAATTCAGCAAAAAACCTTTGGGATCAAAATTTTCACTATACCCCTAGATGATTCCTCAGGGGGTGCAGTTTCCCAAATGGAGTCACTTTTGGGGTGTTTCCACTGTACTAGTACTACAGGGGCTCAGCAAATATGACATGACACCCAGAAACCATTCCAAAATCCAAATGGTGCTCCTTCCATTCTGAGCCCTACCGTGTGTCCAAACAGATGTTTGTGACCACATGTGGGGTATTGTTTTACTCGGGAGAAGTTGCTTTACAAATGTTGCGGTGCTTTTTCTCCTTCAGTCCTTGTGGAAATGAAAAAAAAATACCTAAACCTACATTTTCTTTTAAAAAATGTAGATTTTCATTTTTACGGCCTACTTACAATAAGTTCTGTAAAACACCTGTGGGGTCAAACTGCTCACTGTACCCCTAGATAATTTCCTCATGGGGTGTAGTTTCCAAAATGGGGTCACTTGTTGGGGGTTTCCACTGTTTTGTCACCTCAGGGGCTTTGCATATGTGACATGGCCTCCGCAAACCATTCCTGCTAAATTTGAGCTCCAAGAGCCAATTGGCGCTCTTTCCCTTCTAAGCCCTGCCGTGTGTCCAAAAAACCGTTTATTACCACATGTGGGGTATTGTTTTACTCGGGAGAAATTGCTATACAAATGTTGTGGTGCTTTTTCTACTTGAGTTCTCTTGGAAATGAAAAAAAATTAGCTAAACCTACATTTTATTTGAAAAAATTTAGATTTTCATTTTCATGACCTAGTTCCAAAAATTTTTGCAAAAAAACTGGCCGGTCAAAATGCTCATTGTACCCCTAGATAAATTCCTCGAGGGGTATAGTTTCCAAAATGGCGTCACTTGTTGGGGGTTTCCACTGTTTTGTCAACTCAGGGGCTTTGCAAATGCGACATGGCCTCCGCAAACCATTCCTGCTAAATTTGAGCTCCAAGAGCCAAATGGCGCACTTTCCATTCTAAGCCCTGCCGTGTGTCCAAACAACCGTTTATTACCACATGTGGGGTATTGTTTTACTCGGGAGAAATTGCTCTACAAATGTTGTGGTGCTTTTTCTACTTTAGTTCTTTTGAAAATGAAAAACAATTAGCTAAACCTACTTTTTATTTGAAAACATGTAGATTTTCATTTTCATGGCCTAGTTCCAAAAATTTTTGCAAAAAAACTGGCCGGTCAAAATGCTTGCTACACCCCTAGATAACTTCCTCGAGGGGTGTAGTTTCCCAAATGGGGTCACTTTTGGGGGGTTTCCACTGTTTTAGTTCCACTAGACCTGTTCAAAGCTGACATGGTGCCTAAAATATATTCTAATAAAAAGGAGGCCCAAAATCCACCAGGTGCTCCTTTGCTTCTGAGGCCGGTGCTTCAGTCCTGTAGCACACTAGGGCCATATGTGGGATATTTCCTAAAACTGCAGAACCTGGGCAATAAATATTGAGTTGCATTTCTTGGGTAAAACATTCTGTGGTACAAAAAAAATGGATTCAAAATGAATTTCTGGAAAAAAATAATGAACTTTGTAAATTTCACCTCTACTTTGCCTTAATTCCTGCGCAATGTCTAAAGGGTTAAGAAACTTTCTAAATGCTGTTTTGAATACTTTGAGGGGTGCAGTTTTTAAAATGGGGTGACTTATTGGCTGTTTCTAATATCTAAGAACCTCAAAGCCACTTCACAACTGAACTGGCCCCTGTAAAAATAGCATTTTGACATTTTCTTGAAAATGTGAGAAATTGCTGCTAAAGTTCTAAGCCTTGTGAGGTCATAGAAAAATAAAATGATGATAAAAAAACGATGCCAATCTAAAGTAGACATATGGGGGATGTTAGTTAGCAACATTTTTGTGTGGTATAACTGCCTGTCTTACAAGCAGATACATTTAAATTGAGAAAAATGCTAATTTTTGCAATTTTTCGCTACATTTTGGTGTTTTTCACAATTAAATACTGAATATGTCGGGCAAATTTTGCCAGTAACATAAAGTCCAATGTGTCACGAGAAAACTATCTCAGAATCGCTTGGATAGGTAAAAGCATTCCGGAGTTATTACCACATAAAGTGAAACATGTCAGATTTGAAAAATGAGGCTCTGTTAGGAAGGTCAAAAGCGGCCAAAGAGGGAAGGGGTTAAGTATCGTCAAGGAGACTTATTTTCTACATGCTTTACACATCATAAAAATTCTTTCCTATGTACACCCCACCAAAATGTACAGGCTACACCTTCATGACGACAGCCAATGCGCAATAAGTGACCCCCACAAATAGTGCCTCCCCATAAACAGTGCCAGCAGAGAGCCCCCCCCCCCATAAACAATAGTGGCAGAAAAGTAACCCACATATACAGTGCCATCAGAGTGCCCTTCATAAACAGTGCCAACAAAGTGCTGGCTATGTTTTCTCTATTATAAATAGGATCATAACTCTGCTGTTTATTATTATAATATATCTGTGTAGGGGCTAGATGTCTGATACATAGCTCCAAATCCCTTGCTTCTTATCATACAGCCTTATAAATTATACAATTCTGGCTGCCTGCTGCCACCACAAGGGGGCACTCACTGCATACAGATTTATTCAACTACCGTTGAAGTAAATGGAGGACACATTAATAGACTTACAGCAAGCTCCCCCTAATAGTAGCTGCTAGTACCCTTTATGGCAGATTTGCATGCTCTTAAGGGAGTCCAAAAAATCTCTGAATAACCAGAAAGAGTATGATAGTATGCATTAAATATTATACTCCCTATGAACAACCGACAATCTAAAGCAATGTTTATTCAGTTCACTAGAAATGTTATTCCTTGTGACCCTCATAGACCCTCAGTAAGCATAGAAATCAATCTATTGTGGCTATAATATTTGCAAAAGTGACAACAAGATCTGCTGCAATTTTGGTTGTCAGTTTTATATAAGATTCAAAACTGAGAAGTGACAGCTGTGACAGGTACAATATCAAACGGATATCAATGAATCCTGACAGATCTCAATGGCTTATACTGGGGTCCATCAGGTCTCTGTCAAGAATTCAGTATTTTTTAAGGCAAGCATACGGATGCAGACTCTACTATTCTTGCTGTCAAAAGTATCAGAACCCTGAACGAAAAGAGTCTAACGTATAACGTCTTAGCTTGTCATCAACTGGCAACAAACTGTCACTATCTCAGCATGTTCTAAGTATCGGTTTCTTATCAGTTGCTGAGAAGCAAACTCAAAAGTCACAACCAATATGGTGTTGGATCCAATTGTCACTTTTGCAAAAGTAGAAGCAATAAAAATACCAATAGTGTATCCTAAACAGGACAAACAGTGTAATGTCGCCCCTTTTTTTACATTCAATCCTGGTTGTGGCTGAACAAATAAAAAACTGGACCAAACCAGCACTGTGTGAAAACGTGAAGGCCAAATATGAACATTCTTAAGAGGCTTTCCTTAAATTCAGATTTTTGGCGTATTAGTGTGAGCCTCAGAGGTAGATAAGACAACAGCATAGATGGCTGACTCTGCTGTTTTTGGTCTGCCATAGAGTTCAGTGGAGATAGCATTCACTCTTGGCCAACTCTCCACCAGAAATAGGGGAATCGGGCAAGCCGCTCAGAGAATCTGGCAAAAAGATATGCCAAACATATTGTGGAAAGTTGTTTGAGGTTTAATTCTAGAATATGTATTTAAAGCAACACTATAATCTATATGAGCAATTTAGCATAAAAAAAATATGGACTACTTATTAAATACGGATGTGATTTTCATGCATCATTTAAACTGTAAGAAAATTAAGGCAAGGTTTGCAAAGTTCTCAAGTGGTGTTATGATAATGCAGAATACAGCAAAAGTGGCAAAATATTGTTCCCATATGTCCCCTTAAACATTACTGCACATTTCTTGAAAATTTCTCAGAGATAGCATATGCCCCATATGTGGAATAATATTCTTCTATTTGGTACTGGATGAATGGAATGGCCTCAGATGAAGGAACAATAAAGAAAAGTAATTATTATTTATGATCAAGGTGGTGGTTCATGCCAAGACAAATCCACATACCAGGACATCTCTCTTCCTTCCCAAGAGAAAAGAAGGTGTCAGAGTCAATGGGAAAATTGCATGTTTACCGAGGTTGAACCCTACTCTGCAGGAGCTCCCTCTATTATATATAAAGCCTTGAAGAAATATATCATTGTGTATCCTCCTTTTGTCAGATGCACAGACAACTAGAGAGATAAATAAGTGAGGTAACAGGATGGAAAGTTTCACGGCCTTGTTCTGTGTCTGTGATGGGAGGGGGAGCTCCAAGTGAGAGCAGGAAGAAAGATCACATCCTGTTACTGTATTACATCAACTCATTAGTACAAAAAGTACAAATATATGATGTATTACATAATTTGCAAATGAACAGTAAAAACATAGTTAAGTGCTTCCGTTTGACAACAAGTTTCCCATCTCAATGTCTTACATAAGAGTAGTAGTAAGGAGGAGAGCCCTATGGGGTAACACAGCGAGTCAGTTAACTGCATATTAAGGAAACAATGTGTGGACCAAAGGGTAAAAGAGGAACTGCACTAGGCTCTTCATAATTTGTGAAATTTGTCAAGATAATTTCTATTTATATACACCAGATAAAATATAAAGGTATTAACGAAAGTTTTCCATTTGGAGAACATAAGAGGACCCTGATCCATCCAGCACTTAACTATCGTTTTCTGGGCTAGGAATAAAGTTGGTCTTAAATAGCTTCTCTGATTATGTATCCATTGGTCATCTTCTAGGAGCACAAACAAAATTGGGATACACCTCTTAATCATTGAATTACGGTGTTTCATTCAGTTCCAGTGCCACAGGTGTATAAAATCCAGCACCTCGCCATGCAGTTGCCTTCACAATCATTTGAGAAAGAGATCACTGAATTCCAGGGTGGTACTGTAATAGGATGCCACCACTGTAACCACTCATTTCATTACATTTCTTCCCTCCTAGACATTCCATGATCATCTTGCAAAGTGGGGGTGTTTAGGAACCACAGCAACTCAGTCACAAAGTGTCAGACCACCTAAAGTTACAGAGCTGGGTCACCGAGCGCTGAGGTGCATAGTGTATATAAGTTGCCAACACACTGCTGACTCAATAACTGCTCCAAAGCTCCTCTGGCATTAACATCCGCACAATAACTGTGCGGATGAGCTCCGTGACATAGGTTTCCATGACCAAGCAGCTACATGCAAGACTTACATCACCAAGCACAATGTTAAGCGTCAGATGGAGTGGTGTAAAGCACGCCACCACTGGACTCTGGAGCAGTGAAAACGTGTTCTCTGGAGTGATGAATCACACCTCTCTATCTGGCGGTCTGATGGACAAGTCTGGTTTTGGAGATTGCCAGTAGAATGTTACCTGCCTGACTGCATTGTGCCAACTGTAAAGTTTTGCGGAGGAGGGATAATTCTATAGAGCTGTTTCTCAGGGGTTGGCCTAGGCCCCTTAGTTCCAGTGAAGAGAAACTTAATGCTTCAGAATAGCAAGACATTATGGACAATTGTATGCTTCCAACTTTGTGGGAACAGTTTGGGGTTTGGCCCTTTTCTGTTCCAGCATGACTATGCCCCTGTGCACAAAGCAAGGTCATAAAGACATGGTTGGGGGAGTATGGTGTGGAAGAACTTGACTGGCCCGCACAGAGCCCTGACCTCAACCCCAGACAAACAACTTTGGGATAAACTAGAACAAATCATCCAAAATCAGTGTCTGACCTCACTAATGCTCCTCTAGATGAATGGGCAAAAATTCCCACAGACACACTCCAAAATCTTATAGAAAGCCTTCCCCGAAGAGTGGAAGCTATTTTAGCTGAAAAGGGGGGACCAACTCCATGTTAATGCCACTAGATTTACAATGGGATATCATAATAGCTCCTGTAGGTGTAATGTATTGGTGTCTTTATACTTTTGTCCATATAGTGTATGTCTGAATTCTGCACACCTTAGCGTAAGCTCACACGTTGCGTAAATACTGCGGATTTTCCATAAAGGAATTTTGTTGCGGAAAATCCGCAGTATAATACAGTAGCAGCAGAGTGTTATGGAAATGCAGGTGGAGTGCTACCTCAAGGCTGTTGGAGTCTGCCGGGAGAGAGCATGCAAGTAAACCCGCAACCTCAAATCCGTAACCACTCTGATCGACAGTATCTAAGGCTACTCTAAGGTGTTTGCCAGAGCCAACCGCAAGATGGGATGGACTTTGCTGCTTAGAACCCAGGTTGTCTTAACAGAGTGTAGTTTTCGATAAGAGGTGCAATGCAGGCAAACCTGAGCTGGAAACCAGACAGTCAATAGGTTAACTGAAAGTCCAGAAACTGAGTAGAGGTAATCAGACAAGCCACGGTCAAAACCAGCCAGGAGCGGATAATCAGAATCGGTAAGCAGAGGGTTAACGAGAGACAAGCTGAGATCAGTATACACGAGGTCCAGAAAACAGAAGTGCAGGAGCAGTCAGGAGCTTGATCAGAAACCAGGATATAGGAAAATTCACAAGCAAAGACATGTGGGAAAAGACAGGTATAAATACAACTCCACAGCTGATTGGCAGAAGGTCAGAGAAGAAGGATATGCTCAAGGTAAAAGAAGAACTGCCCAGAAGCTAGACAGGTTGTCATAGCGACCTTAAGGTAACAGGTGTTTTCCTAACACAGAGTGGATGTGATTTGAACAAATCCCATCCACAAGCTGAGTAAATGATAAGTGTAAAAAACTTTTACATATTGACCTGCACTGTGGGTTTTTAAAAACCCACACCGCAGGTCAATTTAGAAACTGTTTTTACGCTTATCATTTACGCAGCGATTAAGCATGTCAATTGTATTTGCGTAATCGCTGCTTTTTTGTTGCGGGTTTTCCCCATTTAAGTCAATGGGGAGGTAAAACCTACAGCAAATAGCAGATGTTGTGATTTTTTGTGCAGGTAAAGCTGCGATTCCGCCCAAAAAATTGCTACTCAGGAAAAAAAAAATCTTATACTCACCCCGAATTCTGTGCTTCTTCGTCCTGGCCGGCATCCTGGGATGACGTTTTATCCCACGTGACCGCTACAGCCAATTACATACTGCAGCAGTCACATGGGATAAAACGTGATTCCAGGACTGCAGAACGTCAGTACGTCAGAGGGACGCATCGCCATGGTAAGTATATAAAAAAAAATTTGCAGGATTTCTGCAGCGGACATTACGGGAGAAAAACCTGCACCACAATTTGGTGCGGTTTTTCGGCCGGAATTCCCTGTGGGCAAAAGGGCGGATATGCTGTGGACCTTTATGCAGCGTATCCGCCCTGTGTGAACTTACCTGTAAACTTTCATTTTTAGGAGGTTTTATGCGTCTCAGACTAATCTTGGATCAGAGTTTTAGCCACAAATTAGTTTTTATGTTTTTTTTCATATTGTTACCGTTTCTTCAAAATTGCATGTAGGCACCCTTGAGTATAAAGAGTTCATTGGCATTTTCATGAAATATATGTATATAGGTATGGGGATATAATATGTTCTTTCATTTTACAATTCAGGTTTTATTTGAGTATGCCAAAAGTGTTAAAATTGTCCTGAAGACCCTTGGCAGCGAAAGGGCTAAAGTTTAAGATCAAACTGCCCATTGAGTACGTTGCCTCTTTTTCTACCTTCTCTTGACTGTATATAAAGCCAGGGGGGGACTCACCGGGCAATCCCTTCCCCTGCAGTGTTTTCCTGACTGTATATAATTTCAGATCTTTATCCTCACTGTATAGGAGCCTATTTCTTCAATGTATTGTTGCCGCAACTGTCAATTCACGGATCATTTATTCTTTCTATTCAGTAAAGATGTCGGTTGTCAGTGTATTTTTTTTCAACTTTCAAAAGATCAATGAAATGATATCTATAATTTCACTATGCAACCTTTACGCTCCTAAGTGACTTTAGCTATACAGATCTGTCAGTGAATAACAAACAGACATGGGTGGCCTTTTCTCAGTGTGACTCCAGGGACTGGAAGTTTCTTGCTTATCTGTAAGATACACATGGATGAACTAAGAGGATTTCACTGCTTTCCTGAAGCCTACACAGACTAAAAAATGAACTGGCAGCTTCAAAAAGAATACGCGACATTCACATATTATGGACCCTTGCCAGAGGCAGATCATCCATCGTATAATGCAGAAGGCTATTTATTCAGTGCTGCAAAATTATGAAACTGGTTGCGTTATTTTTTTTATAAAATAAAATATCAGACCGACCTTTGAGACTCTTTTTTTATGTATATGTATTAGTCACTTAGCAGGGTAACTCATCTTCCAACCTGGATGCTGAAATAATGACATGCTTGAAAAGTTACTCTACAGGTGAGTTCACATTAGTGACCTTGGGCACACCTTTGAAATTGTGAAAATGGCCGAAGGTTTGTTGTTTGGATACCATAGTTTCTGCTTTTCTAAAAGGCTATGTACACATTTGAAATAATTTTTTGTTTTTTATAAAATTGTCTATCAGTGTGTTTCGTGCAACTTTCGAAATACTTTTTATTAAAAATTATTTTTACTTTTTGAGTTACAGCTGCTTTGTATCCTGTATACTGAGCAGCTGTATCTTGCTCTGAGACCTGAATCCATTAGGTCAGCGGTACTGACGGGTTCAGTGTCAGCGTGTCCTGCGTGTCTCTGACTGACGGGTTCAGTGTGAGGGTATGTTCACACGGCTTAGCAAAATACGTCTGAAAATACGGAGCTGTTTTCATGTGAAAACAGCTCCTGATTTTCAGACGTTTTTGTAGCAACTCGCGTTTTTCGCTGCGTGTTTTACGGATGTTATTGGTGCTGTTTTTCAATGGAGCTAATGAAAAACGGCTCCAAAAATGTCCCAAGAAGTGACCTGCACTTCTTTTTCGCGGGCGTCTTTTTACGTGCCGTCTTTTGACAGCGACGCGTAAAAAAACACCTCGTGGGAACAGAACATCGTAAAACCCATTGAAAGCATTGGGCAGATGTTTGTAGGCGTAATGGAGACGTTTTTTCAGGCATAATTCGAAGCATAAAACGCCCGAATTACGTCTGAAAACAGTGCAGGATCTGCTGACACTGGACCCGTCAGTGCTGCTGACTTGACAGATAAAGGTTTCAGCGCTGGATACAGCTGCTCTGTACACAGGATACAAAGCAGCAGTTTCTCAAAAAGTTAAAATAATTTTTAATAAAAAATATTTAAAAAGTTGCACAAAACACACTGATAGACAATTTTATAAAAGACAAAAAACTATTTCCAATGTGTACATAGCCTTTAAGAAAAGCACAAACGATGGCATCCAAATAACAAACCTTCGGCCATTTTCACATGGATCATATTCCGCTGGCAATTCATGTCCCAGCTCAGGAAAATATCTATTCTTTTTTAACCCAGTTCTAGTTTTGGCAAAATAAAATTGCATGCAAAAAATGATAAATGGTGAACTGGTCCTAAGATGAATCTCCTCAATTCCCACTCCATGTGGTTTAAGCAGTGGCTGCCTTCATAGCACATCATGCTTTTTATGCAGTTTGTGTTTAATAAATGTTTATATATTCTTTATGAAATTTGTGTTTATAAAAAAAATCTTTAAAAAAAAAATGGTTTTGTATATTTCTAAATTTAAACAAAAAGGTTTCTGCTCTATTGGGGAAACCTTATACGGCAGCGTTATTATTAGTACTGCTGTATTAAGTGGCATTTATCTATTTACAGAATTGTTGTGGGCACTGTGTCTGATAGGCATGAACTATATGAATACATTGTGAAAGGGGCGAATGTTATTTATTCAGGATTATAACTTTTACATTCATTTACTGTAAAAAAAATTATCTGACACATAGGATTAAGACAAACCCAGTCATTCTTAGAAAGCTGTATTGTGCTGTTCCTCTGTTATTCCTCTTGTAAATGTATAAACAAATTAATAATTGGGTGTCACCATTCCTATTGTAAATTGGGATATCCTTACACAATCTGACATTCTCCGATCAGTGCTGCTAGTGTCAGACTGTGTAGGGGCACACCCTATTGATAAGGGGAGCGGTAACACCAAGTTTTGAACTTTTCATACACTTCTATAAAGAATAACAGAGGAATAGCACAATTAGGAGTTCTAGGAAAAATAATATCACTGCAAGTATTCACTAAAACAGACAAGTCTGGGAGCTGACAGGTCCTCTTTAGAAATATTTGTAATAAAAAAAACTGAAGGAAGTGGACCAAAAGGGTCAAAACATAGGGCGTACTGCATTTTCATGGTGCTATACATTGCTTTTTGCTAACTGGAAAATAAACTTTTCTGTACCATTGCTGCAAGGGAGTCTGTTTTAAAGACTGTGACTACAGTGAAAGCAATCAAAAATATGCTACCAAAGTCCTCATTCCTCATTGGGTATTAAGCAGCTGATAAAATGCATACTATAAGTCCTCATGCCCACTTCAGTTATTTTCTTCAGGGTGCTATCCGTTTTTTAACTGATAGCACCCTGACACATTCATTCTATGGGGCCATGCACACTTCCGTTGTTTTAACGGTTCCATTCGTTCGTTCCGTCAAAAGTAGTTCATGTCCTACTTTTGTCCGTCATTCAGTGACCGTGGGGCCCATTGGAGTCTATGGGTCCGTCACAAAAACGGACGGCACACGGAAGGTATCAGTGTGCCGGCCCGTTTTTCACAGATCTGTTGCTAAGCAACGACAGGGCATGCCAAAGTTCCCTGCATTCAACACACAAAATTGAATTTAACGGACCGTTTAAAACAGAAGACAAACGGAAGCACAGCATCCGTTTAAAACTGAACAACGGAACGGACACGGAGTGAAAATGGAAACCACACGGATGTCACAACGGACACATGGATCCGTTTTAAATGGATGTGAAAACGGTGAAGGATGTGTGCATGAGGACTAAGGTGAAAAAACATAGTATGAGGTGAAAATCCCCATCTACTCATATTTTTCTTATCAAGGTTTCCGTGACTCCAGGCCAGGACTATCAAAGCGGGTAGCAAGAGGTATGGTTATAGCACATCAATTGGCCACCCCTGCTCTCAAATTCTGGGTCATTGGTGTTTTGGCACAAACAAGGCCAAGTCCCCTCTGAATCTTGAAATCCTAAAATGTGGAGCTAAAACTCCTTTGCATTTTTGTGTAGGCACCTTCGAGTCACTGGATCAAGTAATCTATGGTTTGCCAATACTTTTCTTATATTGTTGAAACTATATGTTATGTCATTTTTTCATTCTATGTTATATTTACAGTGCGACAGACATACAATTATTAGTATCCTTGAATTCATAACTGTATTTTGCATTATGGTTCCATAGGTTACTTTTAAAAAACTGTTTTCCGTTTTTTATTCTAGCTGTATCCCTTTTATGGCTGTATCTGCCATTATGTAGAAATGCAGAAGCGCTGCGCTTCATACTGAGATCAGCAAAGAATATCTGAAGCAGAGTAGAAGCATGCCGCGCTTCTCTTCTTACGACTAAATGAATCAGAACGTTTTATAAATGAGGGGAAACAGCTTCTCTCACACCCTGGTAGTAACTCTTACACGCAAAATGTGATGGACCAAAACAAAATCAATAAAACTCTCTACATGACCTTATTGATTTTCTGCATTTTTAAGGAAAAGTTACATTTTCACCCATGAAAGCCCATTTAATGGGTTTCCATGAATATTTAGCTGCCTTTCCTCATCATTGATGATGATGAAGCTGAATATGAGATGGAACCTAGTGTAAACATTGTGAATTTAACAAACTGTGTGATGCCATGGTCCTTCATGAATATACAGTATATGATTACATGTAGTATAATGCCCCCTGCACACGAGATGGCAATGCTGTGGATTTTCTGTGCGTATTTTCCATGCTTCGAACAAATCTCATCCGCATACTATAGAACATTTTCCGTACGGATATCGGGGCATGCTGCTGAATTTAAGATTCAAACCATTCTTATTCTGTTGCGGTTGTTCACAACAGATTTCACCCTTTCCAGAGGAGTAAAAACCGCTGTGAATCTGCAGGAAAATCTGCACGTAAAATGAGCAGATTTTGCTGCAGATTTGATGCAGAAAAATCTGCAAATAATCCACCATGTGTGTGGGTATCCTAACTGACTGTCTAAGGTCTCATGCGCACAGTTCTGTTTTATATGTCGCAGTAAGACCCTTTGAGCACGGGCCAGATTTGCCTTAGGCCTCATTTACACGAACGTGATATACGTCCGTGAGACTCGCGTGCTTTTCACGCGGGTCGCACGGACCTATACAAGTCTATGGGGGCATGCAGACAGTCCGTGAGTTTTGCTCAGCGTGAGTGCGCTGAAAAAAACTCACGACATGTTCTAAAAATCTGCGTTTTTCGCGTATCACGCACCCATTGAAGTCAATGTGTGCGTGAAAACCACGAAGGTCGCACGGAAGCACTTCCGTGCGAACTGCGTGATTCGCGCAATAGCTGTCGAACTGAATGTAAACAGAAAAGCACCACGTGCTTTTCTGTTTACAAACATCCGAACGGAGTGTCTTAGAGATGACCGAACCGAACTTCACCGGGTTCTGCCGAACTCGTTTTGACCGAACCCGGCAGGAGACAGTCACTGTCCAGGGTGCTGAAAGAGTTAAACTGTTTCAGCACCCTAGACAGTGACTTCCGATCCCAATATATGTGAACGTGTAAAAAAAAAGTTCTGACTTACCGATAACTCCCGGCTTCTTCCACCAGTCTGACCTCCCGGGATGACAATTCAGTCCAAGTGACAGCTGCAGCCAATCACAAGCCAAGCACAGGCTGCAGCGGTCACATGGACTGCCGCGTCATCCAGGGAGGTGGGGCCAGATGTCAAGAGAGGCGCGTCACCAAGGACGCGTCACCAAGGACGCGTCACCAAGGCAACGGCCGGGAAGTTCTCGGTAAGTACGAACCTCTTTTTTTTAAACAGGTTACTCGATATGGTGATCGGAATGCACTGTCGAGGGTGCTGAACGAGTTACTGCCGATCAGTTAACTCTTTCAGCACTCTGGACAGTGACTGACGTCTGCTAGCCTGATCTCTATGATGGCGGCTGCGCGAAAATCACGCAGCCGCGCATCATACACGGATGACACACTGAGCTGTCAAGTGCCTTTTGCGCACGCAAAACGTGGCGTTTTTTACGCGCGCAAAACGCACACGCTCGTGTAAATGAGGCCTTAGGCAAATCCGACTCGTGTCGTCGTGGCAGAATTCCAAGGCTTAGCTCTGATTTATTTTACGGTTCGCAGTTTATCGTGCAGCGGATCTAATCGCAGATTAACCACATTCAATGGAACTAATCCGCGTATGGAAATTTGACGAAATCCACATTAATAAATGACATATCACTCATTGACGCAGAATATATATCTGCACTGAAAGTATGAACCACGTCGACACACAGACACTGATCGCTATTGAAAACAATGGGAGGAGGATTTCATGTGGATTTTGGCGCGTAAATCGACATGAAATCTTGATCATGTGAACGGGGCCTAATGGGGCTATTATAGAGATCCACGAGGCCTCTACTGTACCTCCTTATACTTCTGATTACACATGGAGGCATATAGATTTTGCACAAATCTGACAGAAAAGAATTGTGCCATGTTCCATCGGACTTGCTTCTAGAAGAGACTATCTCCGTAAACACTGAATCTAATGGAGCCCTTAATAAATAGATTTTTTTTTTTTACATTTAATAGCGCCTGGCTAGGGGAGTAACTTGTGTTGAATGAAAGCACTTGAAGGGGATGATTATTTGGGCATGCCCTTATTAGCAATATTATTTGGCTGCTGTATGGCACATATTTAAACATTAATTCCAGTAAATGTTTCTGAATGAAAAGAAAGAGTAAACCGGCCTGTTCCGGTAGCACCGGAACACACCAGTAAATTGACTGCTTATATCTTTTTAGCTGTGAAAAGGGCTATTGCTAGAGCTTGGAATTTGGTGATAACTAATTTTAAGTGGGTGAAATCTAAATTATAGTCAATGACAAAGTGACTAATGTATTACTCAGTCCAGATGGGTTCAATCTGACACTGGATTTCTTAAGAGAACACAACCCTGGCATTATTACATTATTTACTCTTAGCTTTCCTTCACCCCCCCAGAGTCTAGGACATTCTGTTACGTGGTACCTCAACACAAAGTACAGGCTACTAGTTCTTCAAATTGGTTTGTTCTTTTAATGTTTACATTCTATTAGTAGTTCTTTGTATTTCTTTAACTTCTGTGATATTGACTGGTTTACTGCATATTTCAACTTTTGAATTTCTGATGATGACACTTCTAGGTCGGAGTCTAGGTCTGTTGTCATAGAAATCTTGTATGGATCTAAATCACTAAATAAATGAATATTCCCACAAATATTAAAATAACTGGCAATTAAATCCAGTCAGGAATTATTGTTGTATTTGTTGATAAGTTTCTCCTGAAGATCTCAACACCGTACCTAACAGAAGTAAGAACATTTTGTCTTTATAATTTCAGTAGTGCAGCTTCAGGCTTTGGAACTGTAACTTCAAGTAATCATATTTCAGCATAGCACTAAGGGTGCTCACACAAATTACGGGAAAGTCGGGCGATTTCGGTAGGAACTGCTGACTATCTAATGTGTATGGGGATGTCCTGATCCTCCCCGGACAACAGATGTGGATTTCAACATTCCCAATCCTTTGCACCTACGGGAGATAGAGCACGGTCTAGTAGTGGCTTACTCCCCTCTTCCCATTAAAAACACATGCATGCTCGGCTGAGCCAAATGAGCAGTTAATGTGCACTAATGGCCTTTTTTTTGTTTTCTTAGGCCCTTTGATTTCTTGCCTCTGGTCCACACTAAGAGGCCATTTCAAAATCTGTTTATAGTTGCGAGGCTAGTCAGTTTTTCGGACCGCAGAACAGTAGATAATTGAAATTTGACTATAATATATATTTTTACATAAGTGTAAAAATGTGTAATTAAAGTTTAAAGGGGAAATACAATGTATTAACCAGTTGAAAAATTACAATTAGAAAACGTAAGCCCTTAATGACCGAACCTGAAAGGGCTCATTTTTATTTATTTATTAAATTTTTTTGCCTCTAAATTTCAGCAGTCATTACATTTTATTTTTTTATAACTTTTTCAACAGTTAGTGTGCCCTAGCAGCAGGCTTATTGAACAGACAGTCCTGGGGTCTTTTTAAGGTCCCCAAGGCTGACTGCAGAAAGGTTTCCCAGTATCTGAGGTCACGAACAAAGGCGATCAAAAGGTTCCTCCGATCCCGGCTGTAGTCAGGAGTCTGCTCTAAGAAAAGGAGCTGTAACATTCTAAGTGAATTTCTGAATTACAAGAAAACATTCAAGTACTAAAGGAAAATATCAGAATCAATTGTTCATATAGATCACTGTTCTAGTCATTTCTACCTTATTACAGGGTTTATATAACGTCAACCTTAAAAAAAAAACTAACACTACAATTTGCACAGCAATCATAATTTCAGTAGGAAATTGTATATATCTTCTAAATGGATATTTCCATTCAATGACAGGTAAAATATTACTGCTCTCCTTTTTTTCCTTCACATTCCCATTAAGGCTGGTGAACTGTATAATTTCCAAGTAGTAAAAACTGTTTACCAAAAATAAACACCTATTGTATAATTAGTTTGAAATCATGTTAGGCTCTGTTTACATCAAGTTAGTGATCTCGCTTCACGTCTACACTGGGAGAAGCTCCCAGCGTACACGCTAAGCTTATCTATGGGATTCATTCACCCGACGTTGGCCAAAAGAGTGTGATTTTATACTTCTGTCAAGCTGATATTCGTCGGTATTCAGTATGGAATAGCATAGCGGACTACGCTATTCCATAGAAAGGTATACAGTAAAATAAAGGATACTTCACACTATACGTAGTTGTTTTTTTTTTTACAATGGGACCCTTTTTTACCATGAGAACTTTTCCCGCCTATATACAAAATGGAGGTTGAAATCTTAACGTGAACATAGCCTTATTTTTTTTTTAGAAACTTGTCAGATACAATTCTGAGCAGGTCAATTTACGTGCGGAAAAATTCTGCAACGTGTAGATCAGATTACTTTAAATGTGATTTACTTTGCTGGTACTATATTATGCTTCGGATTTGCCACAGGAACTCTACGTGGCAAATCCATACGTTATACGCATCATGTGCATGTGGCCGGAAGGAGGCCACTGCCATTAGGACATACCATTGCCATGGAGGGGTGTACTTGATCTGCAACAATGTTTAGGTAGGTGCTACCTGACAAAGTAACATTCACATAAATACCAAGACCCAAGGTTTTACAGCAGAACATTGCCCAGAGCTTCTTCCCATAATGCATCCTTCGGACATTTCTTCTCACAGTAAGCGACCTACACCAACCCAGTTATCCAAAATTATGTTAAAAAAAACCGTACCCATTGAAGGTGATTTCGGGGGGTGGACAGGGGTCAGAATAAGCACTCTGACCAATCTGCCGCTACATAGCCCCAAATGGCCAATAAGTGGTAATGCACTGTGTGTTCCAACACCTTTCTTTCATAGCCAGCATTAATTTGTTCAGCAATTTTTGCTACAGTCGCTCTTCTGCGGGATCACATCACTTCCCATGCGCATCAACTAGCCTTGGGAGCACTCATGATCCCGTCGCTGGTCCACTGCTCGTCCTTCCTTGGACCATTTTTGGTAGGTACTAACCACTGCATACCAGTAACACTCAAAAAACCTGCCATTTTGGAGATTCTCTGATCCAGTCGTCTAGCCTTCACAGTTTGGCCCTTGTCAAAGACGTTTAGATCCTTAAAGAGGATCTGTCACTAGTTTATCAATTCCCTATCTCCTAACTAATCTACTAGGCCCTATGATGCTGATAACTACAGTGTGATTTGTTTTAAAAAACCTTTATTATTTGCAAAGTTATGAGCATTTTTCTAAATATGCTAATTTAGCTATACTTGCCAAAATAGGAGGTGACTTTTCACTCTGGGCGGTGTAATGTTTTCTGTATGACGCTGTCCAATCAGCATACAGCTTCTCCCCCTTCCTTGCCCAGCAACAGAGTGTGATCATTTAGTATACTGCTTCCATTCCCAACTGTGTTTTCAACTGGCGATATCTCCGGTTGTGTCACAGCTAGAACTGCGATCCTGGTGTCATATGAAAAATTAGAATCTCATCTTCCATATGCCACCAGAACCACTGTCCACATATCCACAGCCCGAGATATGGCTATTTAAAGTGATCCCCGTTCCCTCTAGACTGTCTCACACTGCGTGAAGCAGCTTCATGCTGATTGGACAGCGTCAGAGGCTGTGAGGTATCTCCACCTCAGGAGAATCGCTGCTGTTACCTCCCAGTTGTCTAGTATTTAGAAAAATGCTCATAACTTTTAAAATAATAAACGTTTTGGGACACAATTTTCACTAGCATTATCAGTGTGACAGCGCTTATTAGATTAGCTAGGGGCTTGGGCCTTACTAAACTAGTGACAGATCCCCTTTATGGCCCTTTTACACCGGGCAATGATCGGGCAAACAAGCGTACACAGAATGCTCGTTCCCAATAATCGCGCGTGTAAAAAGGGCAACGATCAGTGGGTGAACGAGCAAACGCTCGTTCTTTGGCTGATTGCATCATATTAAATGCCGAAACTATTATTGTTGTCGGCAGCGCATCTCCCTGTAAACAGGTAGATGTGCTGCCGACATGATAAAAATGTATGAGGACGAGCAATTGGAGTAACGAGCGCTGGTCCGAATACTAGCTTAGCTCCTTGTGAAAGGAGAAAACGAGCGCCAATCAACGAGCAGTGTAATATCACCTTAACACTAGCCCATTTTTCCTGCTTCCAACAAATCAACTTCAAGAACTGACACTTCACTTACCACCTAATATATCCCACCCTTTGACAGGTACCATTATTAGAAAATACTCAATGTTATTCACTTCGCCTGTCATTGGTTTTAATGTTATAGCTGATCAGTGTATGATGTGATATTTTACCACTTATGTGCTCATTATGTAGGGACAAAATAGAAAAACACCCATGATGATGTCTGAATGGACATTAACAGGTTTCATTCTTTAGGGAGAAAATCTCTCTTTGACAAAAAAAAAATTCACTACTTTTTTATTAAATCTTCTTTAAAAAGTAGTTACACTCAACAATCCAAAAAAATAGAAAAACACAGAGAAGAAAATTAGAGGATATAGATAAGCTCTTTTAAAGAATACATAAGCAATTTATACTACCCTCCCACCCTCCCTCGTGCGGGGGAAGACAAGAAAAAAACACCAAAAACTATGACAATTTTGAAAAGCCCAGAGTTTACCCAGTATCAAATCCTTTGGGATTAACCTGCCTTTATTTTAAGCAGAAAATTGTTGGACAGCAAAAGGGTAACCTTGAGGCACGGCCTCCCACCACCCTGTTATATGTAACACAGATCCTCCTAAACTGGAGAAGATGGATCTTGTGCTTTCCCCTGTATTATCTGTAATAATAGTCTAATGATGTCTTGCAAACCTGATAGTTAAAAATGTGTTGTTTTGACTGTGGCCCTCCGGAAGCCTTCAATGCCCCCTTCCTTCCAGCAAGTGTCTTGGATATTGAGGTTGACCAACAGCATAACTGTAAAGGGTACAGAGGTTGTGGTCGCACCGGATCCCTAGAGCCTCAGGGGGCCCAAAAGGTCCCTCTTCCCCATATGAGAAGACCAGTACTATAAATAATGTGAGATAGTTGGGCCACTGTAACAGATTTTCCATTAAGGTTCAGGAGATTTAAGATACACTTCTGAGGTAGACTGATATTGCCTCAAACTGGATCTACCATGCAAATAAATATAAACATGACTACTTTTCAGAGAAGCAAGTAATATAAAGATTCATGGATCTAGATTTTTCCAAAAATGATAGAGCGTATGTCGTTGGGTTAGATTTTTCCTTTCTCTCTGAGATTTCACATGTTAAAATAGATCTCAAACAGCCACTGTAAAAGCGCTATATATCTACTAAGTATATAATTCCACTTAAACACTGGGAGCCACATATGCAGTCATTCTCCTGCTTCTGAAAGGTTAAAAAGTCACCCATTATAACCCATAACACAGAGATTATTTGCAATTGCTGTAGATTGCAGCTTTCCAGAAGCAAACAGCTGAAAAACAAAAAGCAAGAATGAGGCACCCTGTGAGAGAGAGCCACAACCAAAGGTACTAGAGGATCTAAAGTGCAAAAAGTCACATACTGTTATCATGTGTTGATGTCAGACAACTGACTAAAGGTCTTGTGAGGGCTGAAAACAACTTAAAGAGGCTCTGTCACCACATTATAAGTGACCAATCAGCATCATACACTTCTTTCCATTCATGTAATCAGCGCATAGTGACCCTGCGTTGTTCACTATGTGCAGCCACATACACTCACATTAACGTTACTGAAGTGTCTTGACAGTGAATAGACATCGTCTCCAGCCAGGACGGGAGGTCTATTCACAATCCCGACACTTCGGTAACATTTGTGTGGTACTTACAGCACAGCAAGCGTAATCTCACTGTAAGCTGTCATTTACAGCGTGATCTCGTGAGATTACGCTTGCTGTGTTGTAAGTACCACACAAACGTTACCGAAGTGTCGGGATTGTGAATAGACATACCTTCCTGGCTGGAAGAAATGTCTATTCACTATCTAAACACTTCAGTAACATTAATGTGGGTGTATGTGGCTGCACATAGTGAACAATGCAGGGTCACTATGCACTGATTACATGAATGAAGAGAAGAGTATGACGCTGATTGGTCAGTGATTGGTCAGCGTCATATACTCCTCACAACGCCCACTTGGTCTAAAGTAAAAACACGCCCAGTTGTCCATTAAGAAAGTCATTAGCATAAAGCTAAAATCGCTCATAACTTGGTGAAAATAGATCATTTTTCTAAATAAAAAAAACACTGCTGTCACCTACATTATAGCGCCGATCTCATTATGTAGGAGATAGGGCACTTCTAATCTGGTGACAGAGCCTCTTTAAAGAGGCTCTGTCACCAGATTAGAAGTGCCCTATCTCCTACCTAATCTGATAGGCGCTGTAATATAGATAACAGCGGTTTTTATTTTGAAAAACTATAATTTTTGAGCAAATTATGAACAATTTTAGATTTATGCTAATTAGTTCTTAATGATCAACTGGGCGTTTTTTAACTTTTTACCAAGTGGGTGTTGTAAAGGGAAGTGTATGACGCTGACCAATCAGCGTCATACACTTCTCTCCATTTATGCCCACTTGTTTCACTGCACAGCGTGATCTCGCGAGATCACGCTGTGACGGGACTTCCTCCCACAGGTTCTTCATCGGAGCCATGAAAGACTTAATAGACATCGCCTCCAGCCGCTGCAGATTCGGATAAACGTCCTAGCACGGGCGGAGGCAATGTCTGTTGACTCTTCCATCGCTCCGGTGAAGGACCTGTGAGAGGAAATCCTGTCACAGCGTGATCTTGCGAGATCACGCTGTGCAGTGAAACAAGCTGGGCTGGAATGAATAGAAGTGTATGACGCTGATTGTTCATCGTCATACACTTCTCTTTACAACGCCCACTTGGTAAAACTTTAAAAAACGCCCAGTTGGTCAATTAAAGAACTAATTAGCATAAATCTAAAATTGTTCATAACTTGCTCAAAAATGATTGTTTTTCACAATAAAAAACCACTGTTGTTATCTACATTACAGCGCCTATCAGATTAGGTAGGAGATAGGGCACTTATAAACTGGTGACAGAGCCTCTTTAATGGCTAGTAATCTAATAACCATGTTAAAAAAAATGGTATTATACATGTTGGTAAATACAATGAGAAGATCAAAGCAATTGACCTCTGGTAGACTGGCCATTATTTAATCATACAGTTATCTATAAAAATACATTTTCCAATATCAGATCTTATAACAATTGGTCACTTTCATGTATGTCTTATTGTACATTAATCTGTACACAACTTGGTGAGATGGAAGAAAAAACAAGATCACAATAAATGGATGCTCAGTTTCAAAGTTGCCTTCTGAGTTTTGTAGGAATCGGTTATGTATATGACTGAATAAACATTATACCCTTATATTGTCCAACTGCTTCAGCTGCTAAACTTCACTAAGATCAGGAAAACCTTTATTGTACCATATAGAAAAGGATAACAGTCTACAACAGAGAGACTAAAAGGACAGGTATTTTCAGAAATCCAAGTGTTGGGCAACAGTTATTTCCCCAGCTAGGCCAAGCATGCATGTTTGTTTTAATGGAAATAAACTACCACCGGACACCTCCGGCAGCGCTTTATCGCCAATGAAAACAAAGGATTGGGAATGTTGAAATCTAACATGCCTGATTCTTCTTTTTCCGACATCTGCGGTCGGGGGAGTATCAGGTGACCCCGATACACATTAGATCATTGGCCAATCCTGACCAAATTGGCGGGTTCGGCCCAGTTTTGTCTTATGTCTCTGGGTACCTTAACAGGGTTGTCCCTACTGCAAAACTGCATCTTGGCTGTCAGCGGGTTCAGCTTCTCTATCAGCTGATACCCCCAGGACAGGGCACAGATTCAAATTACAATACATGGTCAAAATGAGAATGCCGGAGCAGGAGCTACTATTTCTCTAGGTTTTACCCTCAGGCTCATAGAGCGGATGTCAAGTGGGCACATGGCCGTGGAACATACCCTTACCAAAATGTTTTGCCTCTAAAGATCACATTTTTGCATCTTTTTGCAGAGCTATAAAATATATGGACAGATAAAGTCTAAATCAGAGACCTTCACAATTTAATGTTAAAATATTTCTCTGCTATTAGGCATGTCACTCAACATTCTATGTATAAAGTTCCACTTGATCACAAAATCCAAGTCTGTCTATGATAACTGCTGTCAATTTATAACACTGAATCAAGAAGACACAAGGTTATCAGTCAGTTCTTTTTCTACCTTGTAGACATATGGAAAAATTAGAAGTTGCTGCTATCAGCATCTCCTGTCACCAAACTAAAGATCTCATCATGAAGAGAACAAATCTTTCTATTAAAATACAGGTATAAAACAAATGTGAGCCTATTTGTGTAATCTCTGAATGGTAATGGAAAAAGAAGGTCTAGATTTGTCCTACTGTATATTGCATTTTACACCTTGTCATTGAAGCACACTGAATATCTTCAACAATAATGTGCAGTTCATCTGCAGTGCTTTTGAGTTTCTTACAATTTTAGCTCTTTGTTGCAAAGGGAAGAAAGGTCGAATTAGCTGTTAGGCATAATTTAGACGAGCGTAATATACGCGCGTGCTTTTCATGCGTGTCGTACGCACCTATATTAATCTATGGGGCAGTCCACACAGTCCGTGAGTTTTGCGCAGCGGGTGCGCTGCGTAAAACTCACGACATGTTCTATATTTCCCCGTTTTCCGCGCATCACGCACCCATTGAAGTCAATGGGTGCGTTAAAACCACGCAGGTCGCACGGAAGCACTTCCGTGCGAACTGCGTGGTTCGCGCAACAGCTGTCAAACGGAGTGTCAAAATGATGGCGGCTGCGAGAAAATCTCGCAGCCGCGCATCATACACTGATGACACACGGAGCTGTTAAGTGCATTTTGACTTCAATGGGTGCGTGATGCGTGAAAAACGGGGAAATATAGAACATGTCGTGAGTTTTACGCAGCGCACTCACGCTGCGCAAAACTCACGGACTGTCTGCACTGCCCCATAGAGTAATATAGGTGCGTACGACGCGTGAAAAGCACGCGCGTCGCACGCGCGTATATTACGCTCGTCTAAATTATGCCTTAATGTGATTTTTTTTAAGTGCAATAATTATTATAGTGGAAAATTGACCAATGGTAGATTTTTCATGTCAGATTCTCCTAAGAATATTCACAAATTCTCAAAGTGGTGCAGACGAACTGGTGCACAGGAAAAATTAAAAAGTTTCACATAGCAACAAATCAGATTCCAGCGTTTAGTTTTTAGAGACTCTTTTTTTTTTTTTTTTTTTAATGAAGGCTGCTACCTGGTTGCTATGGACAAATGAATGACAGATGTGTCCACAATTACCATAGCTTGAATTTGGTTAAGGACTCTAATTTGTCATAAAACAAATTCGATACAATATCGCGACATGCTTCCCAAACCTTTGACAGGCTGCTATCCACATAAAAACCACTGGATGACTACACACGCACAAATATAACATAGACATCTCATGAGAGAATATTGCAAAATCATGTTTTTTTTCCAAAGCTGGTCAACTCGCTCCACACATCTCAGGATATGTTGAGATATGAAAAAAGGTAAGAAGGGACACATCTGAACTTTTTCTTTGCACCAGTTCTGATAAGTCACCCAACAGATTTGAAAAAATATATATCTATAAAATATAATATTCAAATATTTATGCAGCAAAAAGGTCTATAATCTGGCACTGACAAGACTAGACAGTTGGCAGATTAAACTATATGCAATCCATCTGTAAGGGTTGAGAACCTCCAGTAAGACAAAAGGATTGTTCATTTAGGACCACCACTTCTCTAAATGTTGAATCCCTTGAAGATCGACCGATTACCGTATGTTCGGCTGCTGCTGACGTTGCCACATTTTGATATGCAGAAAGTATAGAATAGTAATGCAAGGTGCCCAATCAAGTGAATGTAGAAGACTAACAGCGCATGAACCACACACTGCTCTTGCTGATAGTTCAGGCCCTGAGATGGTTAACCACCCTCTGTAATATCAACATATCCTAAAGGAGCATAAGGACAACTCCTACTCTACTATCACTTTGTTTTTTTTAATGGAAGGAGTATCGCAGGAATCACTCCACCACCTGTGTACAAGAAGACCCGGGCAGTAGAACTGAGCTACTGGGCATATATGGCCACTGGCACTGGACACATTAGTGGATGTTCTGAGAAGGGAATTAAAAGAATGCCAGGGGCGCCTTAACAAGAAAGTAACAGCAATACAGTATCTAGACACAGGAGCACATTTTTTTAAAAAAAATATTCCAATTGAATAATTGTTATGTTTTATGTGATCTAACAGAGACATTTAATATTTCACTGTGGGACAATCCCTTGCATGTATTAAGCCTCCAAAAAGTTGTTCCACAACAATATGTTATTTATTGACCTCCCTGTTAGTTGACATTTTATTTTCGTTGTACATACAGTATTTCAGTTCATGAGCTTACCAGACCTGGAATGATGTCATTGTGAGAAGGGGGTTTCCAGTTGGGACAACCACTTCGTTAACACACATTGAGGGGTGCAGTCTATTAAAGTAGATTGACCAATCATAGTTAATACATTTATCAGATTTTTTTCCTGCTTTATAGAAATGAATAAACTGGTAAACGGGCATACTGGCATTTGCTGTTATACTGCACAATTCACACTAAAGTTGCGCCATGTTGAAATGACAATTACTTCAAATATGAAATAAGAGATCCTCTTTTCCCTCTGACAACTCTCTGACAACTCTTGAAAAAGCAATCGTACTTGTTTGTTAGACTCAAAGCACGATACAGAAATATTGTGACAGAATAAAATCCGTTTGTACTTATGTTACAAAAATATCAAGATTTCTCTAGAGACAAGTGACAGACTCAACAGCCTCTATGTAATATGCCATTCTTTACTGCTTAGAGTCAACGGTCTATGGCTATGTGATTTTATTGGAAATGTTCCAGAGTTTTTATGGAAAAAGTTTACCCGACATGTTTAAAACTGTAATCTCTTAAATGATAGGTGAATTACTACCTTTAGGTAAGGCTTACCTGCTATTTCTTAAGTGGTGGCTGCAACGCTGCTGTTTAGCTCGGTTTAATTTACTACAGTTGCAAGAAAAAGTAAGTGAACCCTTTGGTATTACCTGGATTTTTGTATTGATTACTAATAAAATGTGGTCTGAGATGTTCACTAAGTCACAATTATAGACAAAAACAATCCAACTAAACTAATAACGCCCAAACAGTTGTACTCTTCATGTATTTTATTGGGCTACAAAAAGCCTTTCTGAAGACCTGAATGTGTACATCAATTTAAGGTTTGACAAATTGTCTATAAATAGAGAAAATAAAGGACTGTTTCTACTCTATCTAGGACTGGGTGTCTTGTTAAGGATACTCCAAGAGTACAATGGGCAATCCTAAAAGAGGTGAGATAGAACACAAGAGTAACAGCAAGATACCTACTGAAGACTCTACAAACTGCAAAAACCTCTGTTCTTGTGTCCACTATTTGAAAAGCACTGAAAATGAATGGTGTTCATGGAAGGACACCACATAGGAAGTCACTGCTATCCAAAAAAAAGTTTGTGGACCCTTCTTAAGTTTGCCCAAGACCACCTGGATGTTCCAGAATGCTTCTGGGAAAATGTCCTATGGACAAATGAGACAAAAGTGGAACCTTTTAACACAAATACATAGCGCTGTTTGGAGGTAAAAGAACACTGCACACCAACACCTCATCATAATCGTGAAGTATGGTGGAGGGAGCATTATGCTTTGGGGCTGCTTTGCTCCCCCAGGGCCTGGACACCTTGCGATCATAGAGGGAACAATGAATTCAAATATGTATCAAAACATTTTACAAGAGAATGTAAGGTCCGCAGTCCATGACTTCAAGCTGAAGAGACATTGAGTGATGCAACAAGACAATGACCCAAATCACACAAGTAGATCAACTAAAGAACGGTTGAAAAAGGTGGAAGATTTGGGATTTGGAAAGGCCAAGTCAGAGTCTTGACCTTAACCCTATCGAAATGTTGTGGCAGGACCTGAAGAGGACTGTGCATGGAAGACATCCCAGAAATATTGATGAATTCAAACACATTTACAGGGAGGAATTGTCCAAAACTCATCCCCAACGTTTAGCAAATCGTATTATTTACAGTAAATGTTAGGTAAAATTGATTACTGCTAAAGGGGGATCTACAGGTTATTAACTTCAAGGGTTCACTTACTTATTCTCCCTGCACTGTGGTTGTTAACTCAATGTGGTAAATAAAATACATGGACAGTACAACTATCTGTGTGTTATTCGTTTAGTTGGATTGTGTTTGTTGATAATAGCGATTTAGAGAACAATCAGACCACATTTTATTAGTAATCAATGCAGAAATCCTCCAAAGGGCTCACTTACTTGTTGTTGCAACTGTATGATCAATTAGTGTAGCACTGCTGTGTTTTTTAAAGGAGCCTGAATTTTAAGGACCGTGTCGTTAGAATCTTAGAATTCTGCCTTATACATCTCCATGCTTTACACTACAGGATCGCTTTCTCAGATTGGCTGTTGTATCCAAGCACAAACCTATCACAAACTCACTTGGAAGTTAGTGCACAGGTAGTCAGAACTATCTCCCTAACATCTATGATGAGGCAATTATTGGGCATTCCAGACCATACAACCGGCCTCTATTACAGATTACAGGTGGATCCTCCATGTCCAACCCGCTGTCACTGAACCCCTCAGTCCCGCGGACCAGACGGGAGGAGGATTTAGTGCTAGATACAGCTGCTGTGTATAGAGAATAAAGAGCAGCTGTATCTAAAAAAGTAAAACAAATTTTTAATAAAAACTATTTATAAAGTTACACCAAACACACTGACTAACCTGTTTAATTTTTTTTTTAAATGCCCTGATCTGGTAATCTGGAAGGCTTCTAGTCCATCAGATAATAGATGATTGGAGTTATATTGAATATTATCCACTACTGCTTTAGATGCTATTTACAAAGATAATAAAATACTTATAATACAAAGCCGTTTGTAGTGTACATTGTATTGATGTATAGTTATAAGATAGAGTTCAAAGGTGAATGACTAGGTACTAAAAGAGCATGGGTTCAAAGGTGGATGACTCAGTACTGAAAAAGCATGGGTTCAAAGGTGAATGACTCAGTACTGAAAGACATTGGGTTCAAAGGTGCAAAGGTCATAACGTGTTTTGCATATAAAAACAGTACTAAGAACATCAACTTTGGTGGGGTCAAAACTGCTGATAGACTCCCTTTTTAATGCATTTTTTTGTTAAATAATTCCTGTTTGTCACAAAGTTAAGTGAAGGTTGACATGGCTGTTAAAAGCACGCCAAGACAACTGCAATAGTCAGGTTGTCTGCTTTAAGGAAATGTATAGGGTTTGGGGTGCACTCACTTTTCAAGGTGTGTAATGCCTATATTTTATAGGTTGTTCCTTTCTTTTTTCCATTTTAAACTTCAGATCCAGATTTTGGTCTCTCCATTTCTGGTGATTTTATGAAGATATGTATACATAGACATAGGCCTGAGTGGTATGTATGAACTCTACACATCTTGAACATTTATTTTTAGAAGGTGTTGTGATTCTAGTATTCTGCTTGGGTCACACTTTTAGCCACAAATATGAATTGCTATGCATTTTTTTAATGAAAAATAAAAATTTTAAGCATCATTGCACGAAGGTGCCTGTGTGTATAAAGTGCACAGTGGCATTTTGGCAATGTGGCAGGTATCTACTTTTAAAAAAATATATGGGAATGGGTGTATAATATAATTTTTGTTTAAAATGTAGGTTTTATCTGTACATGTCAAAAGTGGGAAGAATATCCTGGTTACCTGAGGTGCAACATGACCAAAAGTGACCCCCTGACAGCGAAAGGGCTGAGAGTTGAACACTACTGGCATCAGATCTTCAGGAATTAAGATAAAAAGTAGTACCACCAAAAATGTTCAATTTTCTAAATTTTTCGTTTATCTCTAGCCTACATGTGTTCACAAGATTCGCTGCTCTGTTTTTATGTTTCCTAAATGTTTTATTTAAATATTTTTAGATCAAAAGTAACATTATTAGGTTTTCACAAGAGTAGTTTTTAAGTCATATACAAAAAAAATATTAAATAAGAATAAAAAAGTAACAACATATCCCTCTTGAACAGCTAACCTCCTCTTCTTATATCCTGAAAACTCCACTTAATTCACGTAACGGAGACCAAACCTGTTCAGATTTCTCTCTCAAATGCAACTCTGCAGATTTCATTTTCTCACCACACTTAATATTATTAATTCTTGATCTAATACTTTCCATACTTAAACTTTGTCTTTGACAATGTTGGCCTAGGTAAACTTTTGCAGCCATACATATGTACTGCACTAATGTATGCAAATCTTTCCTTATTCCATAAATCTTGTCCCCAAGCAAATTAACCACTTTAGAACTATTTTATGAAATATTCCCACAATAAACTCTGTTATTTCATGCCAAAATCTACTCACATGAGCACCACATGAAACATGTCACAATGTTGTCCAGGCTCTCTAAAACATCTTAATGGATCTTATTAAGTATGTCAGGGGTCCCATTTTTCCTAGATGGTACCTTCTATTTAGCAAAAAGTCTTAATTAGCAAACTCTATGTGCAAGATTCCCTATTCTATTCAGGGCTTACTCCTCAAGGCAGATTTATCAATGTATGTATTCCAGTTTTCTGAAATCACAGGAGAGCACAGGATGGTAGGTAATATACTGAATGTCCTGCAGTTCAGGAGAAAAAAACAAAAAACTTCTCCTACAGTAATAACCATGCTGATCCTTAGCTCCTGAAGATGACCTGAATTTCCACCAATCGCTGGTCAGCACTGCTGGCCATTTAGAGAAATAAACTCAATAGCCACTGAGGTAATACTGGGTCTTTCTGTCATGTTTCAAAGTTCACATGCATTTGCACCAATCAGAAAGTGGCTCCGCCTATAAGAACAAGGCAGAACACTGCATTAGGTAATAGTAATGCTGACTGTGATGTCATACGGCTCACTTGGATTTCCACAAATCAAAAAACAGCACTGGGTATAAATAGCTCAGCAGTCTGGGTTATTGTCTTATTCAGTATCCTTTCTGCTCCTTGTGAACATGTCAGGAAGAGGAAATCGCAGAGATGTAAGGTGGGGTCCTGGATGGTATATGGCCCTCGAAGTGGTGTTGCACTATGGATTGTGCACACAGCCAATACAAATGATTCAGACTTCTCAGAACGAGAGTCACAAAACTTAGTTACAGGCTCAAATCAGGTGGGCGGTGACTGACTGCTTGTTGCTGTTGTCGCAGACAGGGTCAGGGGCGTTCCTCCCTGATACTGGTATTTGGAATAAAGAGAGAAAAAAACACACGGCGCCACCTTGTGCAGATCAGTCGGTAAAAGGTGAGACAAGAGTGCAAGTATTGTGCTCACCTAGGTACGGCGTTAATAGGCGTGTAAATAGAACCACAGTGCTGCTGCCAGATCCGAGTCGGTATCCGAATGGACCGCTTAGGTAGAGAAAATTGCAGGAGAAAAGAGGATCATTCCAGAGGCGCTGCTGTGTGGTAGGAATAATAGGAACGAAATCCGGAGGTATTAATAAATTCAATTTATTCGAATGAGTGGCTACGCGTTTCAACGATGAACAATCGTCTTCATCAGGCCATCGTGATACTGGTATTTGGGCTGGCAGTACAAAAGACTACAAGGCCGCAACTGGGCTGACTGCTTGCTTGTCCTCTTGGGAGGGCTCCTGCCGCACCCACGACTGCTCACGTGATCATGCACACTACTGTGGAGAGACTCCTACCTACCACCCCCAACTTGCTCCAAGACACACTCAGACACATGCCCAACGACATGCCATCGCTTTTCTATCAGCTCATCAACAACGTCCACAGCAGCTATTCACAAAACTCACTCTCACCTATGTACCACAGATCCCACCTCTGCCTTCCAAACACTGTTTAGTTGGAAGCACCGCCGTTTTATAGCATGTTGTGGCATGGCAAGTAATGTCAAAGATGGCTTCTGGACCTTACATCCTGGAGACAAGCAATATAGTACTTAAGCAGCCTTGTACCATGCCACCTATTCCAAAAATAACCGTTTTTGTACAAAGCACAGCACAAAGATAAATAATGCACTGGCATTATGGCAGTCCTCTGTGAATGCCACCTAGTGGGGGTAAAGACGCACAGGCACATGTTACTTCACAGTACATTAAATAAGTTACGATGCCACTATGGGCCTAAGATATAAACAATATCATTGCCTTAAAAGTGTGTCTTTCTCACTCTTACACCTCCCCCAGTATAATCTGTGCACTGGCATAGTAACTCACATAATAGGTTAGGTGGCCAACTGTCTGAACTTCAGCAACATAAACAGGCCAGATGGCCAAGAGTCCCCTTGCAGGAACACTCAAACAGTTTCTTCAGGCAGAGGACATATAATTAGTCCTTTCAGGATTTCTGCTCTGGAGTGCCCAGTCCAGAGTGAACAACTGGCTGGGCATTGACTGGGACGGTCATGGGCACATAAACGGCCATGTTATACAAATAGTTCACTCTAATACAATCCCTGTACCCTGCCGTAGGTTGCCCAGCATCGAAACACAGGCCTTTGGTCCTGCTGAACTTCTTCCTCCTCTCTGACACAGCAACAAAGGCAGCACCAGGTGCTCCTTTCCTTTCTAAGAAAAATACATTTCTGAGGAAAACAACATTTATGGCAAACTCTTCAGTTCTGTTCTGAACAACCAGTTTCTGCACTTCAGCTTTTAACTAAATATGCTCCACCTTTGTCATGGGAAACATTTATAGAGTATTGCATTAACTATTTGGAGCCTTCAACTTATGTGAAACGATCAGGCCCTATAGCTTTCCATTAGGTCTTGGGGCTTATGGCGGGTGGTTGTATTGCCTGGATGGCTACTCTGAAACTGTAGACACAATTGTCTTGCTTCACCATCTACAGTGTACTTACCTAAACTCCCTTCAGTCATTTCAATTGCAACTGAGACTATCCTGTTCCCAAGCTTCTTACACGTATTGGTGGCATTTTATCCTGAAAGTATTCTTTTGTCAAATAAACAATAATTGTTTGCTAGCTTTAAATAATTTCCATATAATTTACATGTTTGAGAGGTAATTTATAAAATTAAACTGCAACAGTTGATTCATCAGAAAAAAATAATATGGTGAGTACGTTAACTTTTATTATTATTATTATTATTATTATTATTAGCATTATCATTCTTATTATATCACAAATTATATTGTATAATCTGTTGTTTGTTTTTTAGCTGTATTACTTAAGTACCGGTATATGGTCTCGCTCAGGGCTGGCCTTAGGGGTGTGCGACCTGTGCCTTTGCATAGGGCGCATTACTCCAGCAGGTGGAAGGGGGCGCTGCGCTGGCTACCTTCCCCTGCTTGTTTCAGAAGCGCCCTGGCGTGGCGACTCAGCAGTCGCCTTTCCGCCCGGGTGGTTCTTCACTCAGTGCCGTCGCTACCGCGACTATAGCGGCTTCTAGCGGAGACACCGGGCATGAGGGTGGTGGCGCCGCTAGCAGCCGCTGCAGCTGCTACAGCGGTAGCAATGGCATTATAGCCGAGCAGGGAGGTATCTCCCTGCTCTGCTATATACTAGAGCCACTGTAGCTCCCTGAAGGAGCGGAATTCCCATGTGGCCGGGGATTCCGCTCCGCTTGATTTCTCTGTCCATATATGGACAGTGACATCAGGGGAAACTCCTAAAGCGGAAGGGGGGTGCTATCTACAAGGGGGCTGTGTGGCACTACCTACAAGGGGGCTGTGTGGCACTACCTACCAGGAGGCTGTGTGGTCCTACCTACTAGGGGGCTGTGTGGCACTCCCTACCAGGGGGATGTGTGGCACTCCCTACCAGGGGGCTGTGTGACACTCCCTACCAGGGGGCTGTGTGGCACTCTTTACAGGGGGCTGTGTGGCACTCTCTACTGGGGGCTGTGTGGCGCTTTCTACATGGGGCTGTGTGTTTCTATCTACAAGGGGGCTGTGTGGCGCTATCTACAAGGGGGCTGTGTGGTGCTATCTACAACGTGGCTGTGTGGCGCTATCTACAAGGGGGCTGTGTGGCGCTATCTACAAGGGGGCTGTGTGGCGCTACCTACAAGGGGGCTGTGAGGCGCTACCTACAAGGGGGCTGTGTGGCGCTACCTATAAGGGGGCTGTGTGGCCCTACCTACAAGGGGGCTGTGTGGTGCTACCTACAAGGGGATGTGTGGTCGCTACCTACAAGGGGCTGTGTGGCGCTACCTACAAGGGGCTGTGTGGCACTACATACAAGGGGCCGTTTGGCACTACCTACAGGGGGAATCTGTGAGAGGTGGGCTGATGGTCATTTTACTGTGAGTGGGGGGCTGGTGGTTTCCGCCTCTGACCTCCAATTGAAATTAATAGGAGGCAGAAAATACCTGTGGCGCTTATTTTGGAGTGCTTTTTTGCCTGCGTCTTTTGCATTAGCTTCAACGGCTTAAGAAAAAACGAAAAAAAAAAAGGTCAAACAACGCTGTCAATACAAAATCTGCTTCAAAATTCCTGAAGGACTATTGAGGCAGATTTTTTTTGCCTTACAAAAAACGTGTGTGAACATACCCTACGAGTGTAGTGCTTGTTTTTAGCCGTCTTCTGTCGTTCTCGAAACAATTTTTGGTAGGGCTGCCTCGAGTCCGGAAAGGTTGAGAAACTCTATACTAGGCTACAGGATCACGCCGGCCTACGCAAGTATCCCGACGTGGAGAAGCTCAGTTCGTCGTGGGAACGGGTCCTAGGTGAGTACAATTTTTATTTTTGTTTGGGGGCACTGTTTACAAGGGGGAGGTGGGGGACTGCATGGCACTGTCTACAAGGGGCAGGGGGGCTGTATGGCACGATCTACAAGGAGGAGATGGGGGCACTGTCTACAGGGAGGCTGTATGCCAATATCCACAGGGGGGCACTATACTGTGTGGGGGCCACTAAGCGGACATTATACTGTGTAGGGGTAGTACAGGGGCATAATAATGTGGGCACAATTAGAGGACAAAATACTGTGTCCTTGAAGGTGTTGTAATATATTATTAAATATTATTATTATACTGTATGGGGGCACTAAAGTGGCATTATAATTTTTTTATGGGGCATTTTTTTAATGATGGGGGTGGGGCGCCATCTATCCTAAGGCCGGCCCTGGTCTCGCTTCTGCCTTACGCACTGTACATAGTCCCGTGCTATGTCCTATTCAAAAGTCTGTCATATAAAAGTATATGAAATATAATAAAATTGTCCAAAAAAAAAAGTGTTGTGAAGGTGTTTAGAAATTCCCTAAATGTGAAGAATATTACAGAACTTGAACTCAGCAGAATGTAATTATCCTATAGATCAAGAAATGCCTAATACATATGTTCACTGGATACCTGTTAGGGATCTGCCAGGTACTTCATCTAGCTATACTCCTGGGATTAATCAATCCACACCTGAGGCCAGACCTGTTCGACTGACACCATCTCCCACCAACCAGGGTGGCAGGCTCAGGAGTGGGAGAGCCTATCGCGGCCTGGTCTCTCGGAGTTAGCTCCACCCCCTTGAGACCCTGACCCAGCAGATGCAGGGCCTCTCCCTACAGGTCCAGGCCCTGGCCCAAAGGGTCAATCAGGGTGACGCTGCTTTAGTAGTACCCCTCACCTCACCTCTAGAACCCGACCTCAAGTTACCTGACCGGTTTTCAGGGGACCGTAAGACGTTTCTCTCCTTCCGGGAGAGTTGCAGACTGTATTTCCGCCTAAAGCCCCACTCCTCAGGTTCCGAGAACCAGCGGGTGGGTATCATCATATCTCGACTCCAGGAAGGGCCCCAAGAGTGGGCCTTCTCCTTGGCTCCTGACGCCCCTGAACTTTCCTCTGTTGATCGTTTTTTCTCTGCCCTCGGACTCATTTACGACGAGACTGACAGGACTGCTTTAGCCGAGAGTCAGCTGGTGACCTTACGTCAGGGTAGGAGACCGGTTGAGGAATACTGTTCTGATTTTAGGAAGTGGTGCGTAGCTTCTCAGTGGAACGATCCGGCCCTAAGGTGCCAGTTTAGGTTAGGATTATCTGACGCCCTGAAGGATCTGCTGGTTAGCTACCCCTCGCCTGACTCCCTTGACCAGGTTATGGCCCTAGCAGTACGACTTGACCGACGTCTCAGGGAACGTCAGCTAGAACGCTTCAGTGTGCTCCCCTCTGACTTTTCTGCGATTCCCCCCGAGGTCCCGTCTCCTCGCCCCTCCACGGAGGACTCGGAGGTACCTATGCAACTCGGGGCCTCCATGTCCCCTCGACAACGTAGGGAGTTTCGCAGAATGAATGGTCTCTGCTTCTACTGTGGGGACGACAAGCATCTACTGAACACCTGTCCCAGGCGCAAGAATAAGAAGCCGGAAAACTTCCGCGCCTAAGTGATCATCGGGGAGGTCACTTGGGCGCACAGGTATTTCCCGTTAATGTGAAACGCAATAAAATTTTGCTTCCCTTTCAGGTCTCGTTTGCTGGCCGGTCTGCCACGGGCAGTGCTTTCGTGGATTCTGGCTCATCTGCTAATATCATGTCTGTGGAATTTGCTATGTCTCTAAAGATGCCTTGTATTGATTTACCTTATCCTATCCCTGTAGTAGGAATCGACTCAACCCCCCTTGCTAATGGTTATTTTACTCAGCATACCCCTGTTTTTGAACTCCTGGTTGGCTCCATGCATTTGGAGCAGTGCTCTGTACTGGTGATGCAGGGATTATCGTCTGATCTGGTATTAGGTCTTCCCTGGTTGCAGTTGCATAATCCCACGTTTGATTGGAATACTGGGGATCTCACCAAATGGGGTAATGAATGTCTTATGTCATGTCTTTCTGTTAACTCTATTTCTCCCCGGGAGGAGGTAAACACGCTTCCTGAGTTTGTTCAGGACTTCGCCGATGTGTTTTCCAAGGAGGCCTCTGAGGTGTTGCCCCCCCATAGAGATTACGATTGCGCCATCGATTTGGTGCCTGGTGCCAAGCTTCCTAAGGGTAGGATATTTAATCTTTCATGTCCTGAACGTGAAGCGATGAGGGTATATATCCAAGAATGCCTGGCCAAGGGTTTCATTCGCCCCTCGACTTCTCCTGTAGGTGCTGGCTTCTTCTTCGTGGGGAAGAAGGATGGTGGTCTTAGGCCGTGCATTGATTATCGTAACCTGAATAAGGTCACCGTAAGGAACCAGTACCCACTTCCTTTGATTCCGGATCTTTTTAATCAGGTTCAGGGAGCCCAGTGGTTTTCTAAGTTCGATCTACGGGGGGCATATAACCTTATCCGCATCAAAGAGGGGGATGAGTGGAAAACTGCGTTCAACACACCCGAGGGTCATTTCGAATACCTGGTCATGCCCTTTGGGTTGTGTAATGCCCCTGCTGTCTTCCAGAATTTTATTAATGAAATCCTGAGAGATTACCTGGGGATATTTCTTGTTGTGTACCTTGATGACATACTGGTGTTTTCCAAGGACTGGTCCTCCCACGTGGAGCATGTCAGGAAGGTGCTCCAGGTCCTTCGGGAGAATAATCTGTTTGCTAAGACTGAAAAATGTGTCTTTGGGGTACAGGAGATACCATTTTTAGGGCAAATCCTCACTCCTCATGAATTCCGCATGGACCCTGCCAAGGTTCAAGCTGTGGCGGAATGGGTCCAACCTGCCTCCCTTAAGGCGTTACAGTGTTTTTTAGGGTTCGCCAACTATTACAGGAGATTTATTGCCAACTTCTCGGTCGTCGCTAAGCCTCTTACGGACCTCACCCGCAAGGGTGCCGATGTCCTCCATTGGCCCCCTGAGGCCGTCCAGGCCTTTGAGACTCTCAAGAAGTGCTTTATCTCGGCCCCCGTGCTGATTCAGCCCAACCAAGAGGAGCCATTTATTGTGGAGGTTGACGCTTCCGAGGTGGGAGTGGGGGCCGTCTTGTCCCAGGGTACCAGCTCCCTCACCCATCTCCGCCCCTGTGCTTACTTCTCTAGGAAGTTTTCGCCCACGGAGAGTAACTATGATATTGGCAACCGCGAACTTCTAGCCATTAAATGGGCGTTTGAGGAGTGGCGGCACTTCCTGGAGGGGGCCAGACACCAGGTAACGGTCCTTACGGATCACAAGAATCTGGTTTTCCTAGAATCGGCCCGGAGGCTTAATCCTAGACAAGCTCGGTGGGCACTATTCTTTACCAGATTTAATTTCGTGGTTACCTATAGGGCTGGGTCCAAGAATATTAAGGCTGACGCTCTGTCACGTAGTTTCATGGCCAATCCTCCTTCCGAGAAGGATCCCGCTTGTATTTTACCCCCTGGTATAATCGTCTCTGCCACGGATTCTGATTTAGCTTCTGATATCGCGGCTGATCAGGGTGCAGCTCCCGGGAACGTCCCTGGGGACAAACTGTTTGTTCCCCTGCAATACCGGCTGAGGGTACTCAGGGAAAACCATGACTCCGCTCTATCTGGTCATCCTGGCATCTTGGGCACCAAACACCTCATTACCAGAAACTATTGGTGGCCTGGGTTGCCTAAAGATGTTAGGGCTTACGTCGCCGCTTGTGAGGTTTGCGCTAGGTCCAAGACCCCTAGGTCCCGACCTGCGGGCCTACTACGTTCCTTGCCCATTCCCCAGAGACCTTGGACCCATATCTCCATGGATTTTATCACCGATTTGCCTCCATCTCAGGGCAAGTCGGTGGTGTGGGTGGTAGTCGACCGCTTCAGCAAGATGTGCCACTTTGTGCCCCTTAAGAAGCTACCTAACACCAAGACGTTAGCGTCTTTGTTCGTGAAACACATCCTGCGTCTCCATGGGGCCCCAGTCAATATCGTTTCTGACAGAGGGGTACAATTTGTTTCCTTATTTTGGAGAGCTTTTTGTAAAAAGTTGGAGATTGATCTGTCCTTCTCCTCCGCCTTCCATCCCGAAACTAATGGCCAAACGGAAAGGACCAACCAATCCCTGGAACAATATTTAAGGTGTTTCATCTCGGACTGTCAATTCGATTGGGTCTCATTCCTTCCCCTTGCTGAATTTTCCCTGAATAACCGGGTCAGTAACTCGTCAGGGGTCTCCCCGTTTTTCTGTAATTTCGGGTTTAACCCAAGGTTCTCCTCCGTCTCCCCTGGTTGTTCCAATAATCCTGAGGTAGAGGAGGTTCATCGGGAACTGTGCACTGTCTGGGCCCAGGTTCAGAAGAACCTAGAGGCGTCCCAGAGCGCACAAAAGATTCAGGCGGATAGTAGACGTTCTGCTAACCCCCGGTTTGTCGTCGGGGATTTGGTCTGGTTGTCGTCCAGGAACTTGCGCCTTAAGGTCCCGTCCAGGAAGTTTGCTCCCCGATTCATTGGACCTTATAAGATCATTGAAGTCCTCAACCCTGTATCCTTCCGTCTGGAGCTCCCCCCATCCTTTCGCATACATGACGTCTTCCATGCCTCCCTCCTTAAACGCTGCTCCCCGTCCTGGTCCCCCTCGAGGATACCTCCTGTTCCCGTTCTCACCCCTGAGGGGGTGGAATTCAAGGTGGCCAAGATTATGGACAGTAGGATGGTCCAGGGCTCCCTCCAGTACCTGGTCCATTGGAAAGGATACGGGCCGGAGGAGAGGACTTGGGTACCTGCCCGTGATGTTCACGCTGGGGTATTGATCAGGAGGTTCCACCTCCTCTTCCCCACTAAACCGGGTCCCCTTAGTAAGGGTCCGGTGGCCCCTCATAAAAGGGGGAGTACTGTTAGGGATCTGCCAGGTACTTCATCTAGCTATACTCCTGGGATTAATCAATCCACACCTGAGGCCAGACCTGTTCGACTGACACCATCTCCCACCAACCAGGGTGGCAGGCTCAGGAGTGGGAGAGCCTATCGCGGCCTGGTCTCTCGGAGTTAGCTCCGCCCCCTGCCCTTTATTACTTGCCCTGTGCTCTCCCTCAGTGCTTGTAATTCTTTTGGATTCCTGGCCCCACTGCTGCTTGCTCCAGCCTGCTTCTGCCGTGCTTCTGCCTTGCTGCAGTTCTGCTTGACCTGCTTTGCTTGCCCTGGCTTGCTTCTGTCTCCGTGCCCGCTCGGGTGTTCTCACTTCGTCCTGGTCCTGACTGTTCGTTCGCCGCCCTGTTTCCTCGTGGCGTTCCGTGGCTACTGCCCCTTCCCTTGCGTGTTCCCCGTTTGTCTTCCAGTGCACTTAGCCAGCGTAGGGACCGCCGCCCAGTTGTACCTCGTCGCCTAGGGCGGGTCGTTGCAAGTAGGCAGGGACAGGGCGGTGGGTAGATTAGGGCTCACTTTCCCTTCACCTCCTTCCTGCCATTACAATACCAGAGCGAAATAGGAGGCCCTATGGGGTGCAAGTTATAGGTCCTTATTCTTATACTATAGAAGTTTTACTGATCTCTTTACAACAATGTTAGAACTTAAAGAGGCTCTGTCACCACATTATAAGTGCCCTATCTCCCACATAATGTGATCGGCGCTGTAATGTAGGTAACAGCAGTGTTTTTTATTTAGAAAAACTATACATTTTCACCAAGTTATGACCTATTTTAGCTTTATGCTAATGACTTCCTTAATGCCCAACTGGGTGTGTTTTTACTTTTGACCAAGTGGGCGTTGTGGAGAGAAGTGTATGACGCTGACCAATCAGTGACCAATCAGCGTCATACACTTCTCTCCATTCATTTACATTGCACAAATCTTAGGGTCTCCTCAAGGTCAGTAGAAATTTAGCACATGTAATTGGAAGTAAGATTATGTGGGTGGGAAATTAAATTAATTTGTAAGTTATTTAAAGAGGCTCTGTCACCACATTATAAGTGCCCTACCTCCTACATCTGATGAGACAACCTTTTTAAAATAGTCTAAAATGCAAAAACAAAAATGTAACATACTCACTTTACCATTTCCCCGACCTTTTCCGCAGATTGCAGCAGTAACTTCACTACGAAATAAATGTCACCGCAGGAACTGGTCTTTATTGTCAAGTGATGTGTCATCATTAGGGTTGACAACTCATCACAGCGGTCTAGGAGGCCAGTAGTATGGGAACAGGCAATGAGCAATAAGATTTATTTTTCATTTTAACATCATTCTTAAAACCTGGAAAACACCCCAGGCAAAACTGATACACTGTCCAATGCTTAGGCCTGAAGAAGAGGTTCATGACACAGGGAATAAAAAAAAAGAAAAAGAAAATCCCTTTGTCATGCACCACCCCCTCAGGACCTGCACTAGGCATAACACAGTGTCTATGTTTTGCATGGCTAATAAAAACTTCATTGGGTTGACGTATCTGAATACTAGTTTAAGTAAAAACTCTATATCATGAGCACAGTCACAGCCTATAATGGTTCTATATTATATCAGTAATGATATTATCGTCTAGTCTGTTTTATACGTACAACAATTTTAATGCCATTAATTTTATGTAGTATGAAATGGCCCGTGGGAGAAAGTGGTAACAATTTATATCTTTGTATGAACACAGCAGAATGAAAAATGTATGGATGAATGATTTATGCATTCTCTAATGAGCAATTAATTTGTAAAAGATGAAACAAATATGAAACCCGAGTTTCAGCCTAATTCTGTTCACTTTGTATCCCATCTAAAAGATAGCACTTTGGTGTAGGAAGTAATTAAACATAAAATGAGCACAACCTCCGAGGAGAATTATTAGTGTGTGAAGTTTCATATCTTCATTTATAGAAAAGTAATAAAACAATATTCTGCTTCTAATGTATTGCTATGTATTAGGAAAAGCTTGAATTACCTCTGGTCATAATATCAAAAACCCCAACTTTCACATTCTGTTGTGTAGCCTGGGTATCTGACATATACAGAGCAGTATTTTCTCACTTCATTTGCAGAGATGTCAAAATGTCCATTTCCCGGTCCCTAAATAGCATATGTTACATTCTGGTCCAAATAAATTAAAAGGATGAGAAATAGATACAAATCTGCTAGGTGTTGATATGGTCACACTGACACCTATGTCAATGTCCATAAGGATTCTGCAGGTATAGTGGGGAGATATATTGACTGCTTTACTTCTCAGCGCAAGATACAGCTGCTCAGTGTACAGGATACAAAGCAGCTGTATCTCAAAAAGTAAAAATAATTTTTAATAAAAAATATTTAGAAAGTTGCACCAAACACATTGATACACATTTTTGTTAAAAAAAACAACAACAAAAAACTAGTTTAAAGGTGTACATTTAAGATACGGCAAGTATCTACAGAGAATTATATTTGTTTCTGACATTTCTTTGCAAATAATCTTATTGTGTAATGCCAACCTTAAAGGATTATTCCCATGATAAGAAGTGATAGCTTATCGCTAGGATATGCAATCACTTTCTTGATTTTTGGTAATCCGACTGGCGAGTCCCCCACCAATCCTAAGGGCATATTCACATGGTGCAGCAATAAGCCGCAATTTCATGTACCGTTTGAATAAACCTATCCAACGAAGAGCCGCAGAACTAGTTAAGCACTGCAGCTCCTTCATAGACTTTCCCTGCACAACAGTGCTCCCATCTACCGGCTGTGCAGGGATACAGCACAGCCCCATTCACTTGAATGTATACAGCACAGTGCTCTTTTTTTAGTTTTATACAGTTGTATTGAGAAGCTCAGTCCACCACGCTTTTCAAGAAACTTGAACCTGATCAATGTGAACATATCCCAGCCAAATACATGCCAAAAGGCATACTTTTGACATATACTTTGCCATAAAGTCTATGGGCATAGCAGCATATACGTCAGGAGATTTTTTTGTACATGTGGTGACGGTGCATCACAGGCATTGTGTGAATTGAGCCTTAGCTTTTCTTCACGCACACTATTTTTTAATGTTTTTAAATGCTTGTAAAAAAATTATGAATTTTAAGTCTTTCATGGCATTATTTACAAGCGTTTTTATTTTGAAACATTCTGTACATGTGTTTGTTCTGAAGTTTTTCAAGTCATATAAAGAAGCGCATGAAAAAAATGCCAGAAAAAGTCATACCCAGAGCATGCCACAAACAAAAACACTTTGTATGCAGCCTATTCAAGCTGTGAAAACGTCGTGAAAATCCTCAACGAAAACACCACAAACATCGCGTCTTACTCAGCTCATGCAAAAACTGCATCTTTCATTAAATCCTAAATATCCCATTGACTATATCTTAAAGGGGTTTTCCAGTCCCATAAAATTAATGGCCTATCCTGAGCATAGGCCATTAATATGTGATTGGTCGGTGTCCGACTACCGGCATTTCTGCCTATCAGTTGTTTTGAAGGGGCCACAGCACTCATACGAGCGCTGCTTCCCCTTCATTTCCACTGCTCGTACTGTGAATTGCCAACGCACTTGTAGCTGCGGTTCACAGTATTAAAGCCTTCTCCCATTGAAGTGAATGGGAGAAGACTGTAATACTGTAAACCTCCGCTACAAGTGTGTCAGCAATTCACAGTGCGAGTAATAGAAATGAAAGGGAAGCCCATTCAAAACAGCTGATTGGTGGGGATCCCGCTAGTTGGAATCCGACTAATCACATATTGATGGCCTGTTCTGAGGATAGGCCATCAATTTTATGGGACTGGAAAACCCCTTTAAGTAGCAGAAATATTAAATATTTTACCGGAGATATGCCAGTCTATGTGCATCACCTATTTGTTTTTGCATAGCCAGCAATCATCCCGCAGTTGTAGCAGGGCAGATGTACAGTGCTGCCCTTGTAAACCACAGCTTTAATATTGTGATACCTCTTGAGAAATACAGAATGAGCAATAAGCCTGACACAAACAATCCACAATCCAGCAGTCATAATGAAAAACCTCATTCAATTCATCATTTTGGTCAAAGGCAAACGTCTGCACACTATTAGAAATCACGAGCTGGAGACACTTTACCTTCTACCAGCAAAATATGAGAAGCCATTTCAGCAGAGAACTATTTTCTGGTGAATGTTGGCCGTCATTAAGTCATTTCCAATCCCAGGTAACATTCACCCTCATTAACAAATTCATGAGGTTGAGAGTAAGTGGGGGTTAATGTGCAGAAAATATCATGGATTATAGCTAAGGCTTTGTCCAAGAATATACTTGATGGGTCTGAATCTCATTCCAAGTGATGGAGTAGAGATAGTGTGGTCGGAGCAGAGTGCTCTGCTCTTCACTCCGTTCTATGCTTTCGTTCATTCTATAAATGCATTTTCCATATTTCCTCACTTAAGTATGACACACAGATCTGCGTCATTCCAACTCCGCTTCTAAGTAACAAGAAAAGGATAAAGCAGAAATTAAAAAAGTGTTTCAAGATGAACATGTTTTATTACAACTGTAGAATAAAATAATAATATTACTTCCCCTTCAGGATATTTTCTGATCCCAGAACTTTTGTGAAGATACCTTGAAACCTGAGCAAATGAAAACTGCTTCAGAAGAAATTATCCTTTAATTTTAGATATGTTGGAACAAGTAAAAGCCTTAAAGGGGTTCCGATATATATATATTTTTTTCAAGACTGCAAATGACGGGAATTAACAAAAGTAGCAGTACTAACCTATTCTTTCCCTTGGCGATCCAGCGGTAAAGCTCCGGCGGCACTCCCGCTGATGGGTTACATGCAGGCAGCATGTGACCACTACAGCCAATCAGATGTGTTGTATTTTTGGCATTATGCCACAAATACAATTCATCAACGTGTATGTAAACATCTATGTAAACTTCTGAGCCACTAAAAATGTGATAAAAGAAATAAAAGCTGAAATAAGTCTGTGGACACTCAAACATGAGATCCATAAGTGCTTGAATACATCTCATGCCAAAACCATGGGCATTTATATGGAGTTGTTTCCCCTTAGTTAAAAGAACGGGTAGGTGAAGATTTTGGAATATGACTGTGGGTTTAAGCCGTTAAGCCACATATGTAATAGTGATATTGGACTTGTATTTAGGTGATACAAATAGTCTGGTTTTTATGCTGTGATGTTCTTTGACATAAATCCTTGCATTCTACATGGGGGACAAGGTCATGCTGGTACAGGAAAGCATCTTCCTTAAACTGTTGCTGCAAAGTGGGATATAGGCAATTTTTTAGGATGCCATCCTTTTATTGGATCTAGGAGATCTTTTATTGAGAAGACGACGCGTTTCTGGACCGGACTGGTCCCTTCGTCAGGTCAGTATACGATTGTATACTGACCTGACGAAGGGACCAGTCCGGTCCAGAAATGCGTCGTCTTCTCAATAAAAGTTCTCCTAGATCCTATGCACTTGACTCCGTTCCTGATCCTCCTCAGCCTGGCGCCGATACCCGTAATTACACTGCATTTTTTTTTTTCTCTTCACCTTCTGACTCTCACCTTGTCCCAGGTACTAAGGATTTAGCACTAAGGGACAGCAGTGGTGGCAGCCGGCTATCTACACTTCACCACCTCATAAGAGTCTCGGAGGAGCGCTGCCATCCCCTCACCTTTTTGCTGTACTAACTCAAATCCTTTTATTGGAACTGATGGTAGAAGTGAACCCCATCTTGGCTCGATTAGCGGCATTCATTATTTATTCCTTCAACAAGGCAGTTATAGGAATACAGAGTCTCCTTTTTTAATTGGCACCAGTCACCGGACAAACCATGAAATGCCCTAGACCATTTTTCACACTCCGCCAAACTTTACTATCGAAACTATGCTAGGAAGTGTTCTACTGGCATTTGTCTATACTAGTTACGTCTGTCAGACCGCCAGACAGTGAAGCACGATTCATCACTCCAGAGAATACATTTCCACTTGTCCTTTTGCATGGCGATCTCAGGGTTTTGTGTGGCTGGTTGGCCATGGAACCCCAATCCATAAGGATACTGATGAACAGAATTTTTGCTGACACTGCTTCCAGAGGACAGATAATAGATATATACGTACAATTGGCCTCGTTTTTTACAACTGCCTAACACAAAAATTGGCCTTGTTGCCCATAGCAACCAACCAGGGCTCAGCTCTGAAAAAAAGAAACGCTGCACTTTAATTGGTTCGTTGCTGTGGGCAACAAGGACAGTTTTTCTGATACTTTTGATAAATGAAGTCCCATGTGTTTTAAAAGTCCTGTTCTGTTAACTTGTGTGGTCTCTCAGTTCATGGCTGAGCAGATCGATGATGCTACACAGCACAAGTGTAAGGCCCCATGCACACGACCGTAAAAACTCCCGTAATTACGGGCCGTAATTACGGGCCCATAGACTTCTATTGGGCACGGGTACCTCCCTGTATGCTTACGGGAAGGTGCCCATGCCGTTGAAAAAGATAGAACATGTCCTATTTCAGGCCGTAATTACGGCAGGGGCAGCCCATAGAAGTCTATGGGGCTCCCGTAATTACGGGTGACTACGTGTGTGCACCCGTAATTACAGGAGCGTTGCTAGGCGACGTCAGTAAATACTCACTGTCCAGGGTGCTGAAGAGTTAAACGATCGGCAGTAACTGTTTCAGCACCCTGGACAGTGGCTACCGGTCACAATATAGATAAAGCTGTAAAAAAAAAAAGACGTTCATACTTACCCAGAACTCCCTGATTCTTCCTCCAGTCCGGCCTCCTGGGATGACGTTACAGCCCATGTGACCGCTGCAGCCAATGACAGGCCAATCACTGGCTGCAGCGGTCACATGGACTGCCGCGTCATCCAGGGAGGTCGGACTGGATGTCAAGAGAGGGACGCGTCATTAAGACAACGGCCGGGTAAGTATGAATTTCTTTTACTTTTATAACGGAAAGGGCTGCCCCTTCTCTCTATCCTGCACTGATAGAGAGAAGGGCTGCCGATTACTGCAGTGCAATTTTGCAGCCAAAAACGTGCCCGTAAATACGGGTGGAATACGGGTGACACCGGACCCGTATTTACGGGCACAGGTCCGTAAATACTGGTGCAATACGGGTCGAATACGTGTGACCAAGGACCCGTATTTACGACAGTATTTACGGGTGGACAAAAATACGGTCGTGTGCATGAGGCCTTAGGGCGAGATCGCAGATGGCAGTAAAATTGCATTTTTTGCAAAAAGTGGCAAAAGTATGATTTGACTGCGACGTGCAAATGCACCCGTAAAGTTTAAATACCGTAGTTAAATAGACACTAAATTGTCAAACAACGTATTATAATCTCATACACCTGACATATATCTACTTTGTAATTTACTTACTGTTAAAATTTAGTTGATTTATCCATACAAATTCTTTGTGAAGTTAATGCCAATTTAAAGCAGATTATTCTTTCATTTTCTAACTGAATAGTCCACATGGTGAAATAAAAAGCCAGTGTGAAAATTATTGGCCGTTCTCTTTACTACATACTGGAAGATACATTCTGTTTGCTGTATAATAAATTATAACTTCAATGAAGTTGTAATGAAAATGAATCAAGGAATGGTTGGCGGAAGCAAAAATTTAGTAGAAAAAAAAAGTATGAGCCAGCTTGAATGAGGTTGTGATAAAACTTGTGAGCCAGAAATGAGTGGGAGGAACAGAAACTTGGAAAGAGAGAATATCTGAAGTGGAACATTAAACAATATGTTAGGGCTGGAAAGGAACAACTTGCAGACATAATGAAAATAGCAAGGGTGCACACAGAATTTTTGTCATGGGGAGTTTTGCACAAAGGTGCGCATGCGCGCAGAGAGATACTCACATATCAGTGCCAGTCTATGCCAATCTAAGAAAGAAATCAAAGATAAAATCGTGGACATTTGCGTGGCTGTGCTCTAAGTTTGGATATTGGTTCAATAATGCAAAAGATGCATTAGGATATAAAGTACAGGATTTATTAGCATTTTTAAAGGGTGTAAGACCTTAAATAGTTACGCGTTTCAGGGTAACAGCACCCCTTTCTCAGACGACGAGAAAGAGGCATGTTTGTTTACACCTGACTATTCCTAAGTAACCCTCATTAGTATATGTGTATATTAAAATATACTGCCAAATTGCTGTATAGCCTGCCCAGACAGTGTCATATAGCACCCATTTACTTCAGTAAAACAGTGCACATATAAACACATAAAGTGACTAGTTATTGCCATGAAATACATAGCGATTACCGTACTACATTGCCCAGAGTGTCATACAGTGAAAACATAAACCCAAACAGTACCCATATATTGCTCAATGCTTTGCCCACACAGCTATACAATGTCCAGAGTGCCATAGTTGCCCATATAAAGCTGTCTAGTGCCCATAAAGTACCATATTGTGTTCAGAAAAAGCCATACTTTGCCAACAAAAAAACAAAATGGGTCCATATAGGGCTGTAGAGTGCTCATATAGAGCCAAAAAGTACCTACAGGGCCAAATGGTGCCCATATCATGTATATTCACACCCAAAGAGTGCCATACTTTTTCCACAGAAAGCCAAGCAGTGCTCACATCATGTAAAACAATGCCCAGATAATGCTTAAAATGGCCCAGATAAATAGTGGACTAAAGTGCTCATCTAGTGCCTAAATTGCGGAAAGGGGGTTGATTTATTAAAGCTGGCGTTTCATATGCCAGTCTTCATTTACAGATTGCTTGAGTAATAAATTAAGCGCATCTCTGGCTGTCCGTGCACTAGAAAGTCAAATATTCTCCAGTTATAAGCTGGAGTAGATTTGCACTATAATTTATGCCAGTTTTTGGTGTAAATTATCGTAAATTGATCGGGCAGCGGCAGGTCATACCAACTTTTGTTAAGCTCCACCCACTTTCTGAAAAGTGTTGTGGGCAATGTAAATGCATCAAAAGTCAAAATTTGTGTTTTAAGCAAATTACAACTTTTGATGCATTAGCAACTTTTCTGTGCCATAATACAGACAGAAAAGTGAATAAATTGCGGCCATAGTACAGAAAACCCCAGAGTCTCCCTGAAATGGTGAGCAGTCACTGCTTCCTTTCTCTTCCTAGTCCCCGTAGTGCCTAAACTCTCCTGCACAGATATGCTGTCCTTTTAGTGACTATAACTCCACCTTTCTACACTTCTTCTTCTAGAAGCCATTACCCTTCTTAATGCAAGACAATATCTTATTAGCTTTAGATGCATCAGATCACCTTGTAGAAATAATATATCCAGGGCCAGCCTTAGGATAGATGGCTCCCTGTGCGAAATTATCTTTCGGCCCCACCCCATCATAAGAAAAATGCCCCATAAAAAAAAGTATAATGCCCCCCACAGTATAATGCCCTATATAGTGCCCCTACACATGATAATGCCCCTCTAGTGCCCCCATACAGTATAATAATAATATTTAATAATAGAATATATTATAACCCCTTCAAGGACACAGTATTTTGTCCTCTAATTGTGCCTACACATTATTATGCCCCCTAAGTAGCACACACAGTATATTGCCCCCTGTAGTACCCCTACACAGCATAATGTCCGCTTAGTGGCCCCCACAAAGAATAATGCCCCCCTCCCCTGGCTGCCACACACAGCCCCCCTTTGTAGATTGTGCTCCCCTGTAGATTGTGCCATACAGCCTCCCTGTAAACAGTGCCATAATCCCCCACCACCTCCTTGTAGATTGTGCCATACAGCCCCCCGTCTCCCTCTTGTAGACAGTGCCCCCAAACCAAAAAAAATTGTACTCACCTAGGCCACGTTCCCACGACGAACTGAGCTGCTCCACGACGAGATCCTTGCGTAGGCCAGCGTGATCCTGTAGCCTAGCACAGCGTTTCCCAACCTTTTTGGACTCGAGGCACCACTGGAAAAATACAATTTCCTAAGGGCACCCCTACCAAACATTATTTCAAGAAAGACAGAAAACTGCTAAAAACAAGCACTACACTCGTAGGATATGTTCACACAGCATTTTTTGTAAGGCAAAATTTGCCTCAAAAATCCTTCCGAAATTGGCAGCGTTGTGTGACCTTTTTTTTTTTTTTTTGCGTTTTTTTATTAAGCCGTTGAAGCTAAATCAAAAGACGCAGGCAAAAAAGCACTCCAAACAGGTGCCACAGGTTTTTTCTGCCTCCTATTAATTTCAATTGGAGCTCAGGGGTGGAAACCACTTAAAGACTATCAGCCCCCCACTCACAGTAAAATAACCATCAGCCGAACACTCACAGTAAAATAACCGTCAGTCCACCACTCACAGTAAAATAACCATCAGTCCCCCACTCACAATAACATGACCATCAGTCCAGCACTCAGATTCCCCCTGTAGATAGCGCCACACAGCCCCTTGTAGGTAGTGCCAAACAGCCTCCTGTAGGTAGTGCCACACTGCCCCTTGTAGGTAGTGCCACACAGCCCCTGTAGATAGTACCACACAGCCCCTTGTAGGTAGTGCCACACAGCCCCCTTGTAGTTAGTGCCACACAGCCCCCTGTAAGTAGTGCCACACAGCCCCGTGTAGATAGTGCCACACAGCCCCGTGTAGATAGTGCCACACTGCCCCCTTGTAGGTAGTGCCACACATCCCACAGCCACCTTGTAGATCGCACCACCCCCTTCCTGTAGATAGTGCCACTGTAGCTCCCTGAAGGAGTGGAATCCCCATGTGGCCGGGGATTCTGCTCCTGGATCGCTCGCTTGATGTCTCTGTCCATATATGGACAGTGACATCAGGGGCAACTTCTGAAGCGGAATCTCCGTCCACAGCGTTGCCAACGCTGTGACCGGGGATTCCACTCCAGGAGAAGCCCCTGATGTCACTGTCCATATATGGACAGAGACATCAAGCGCTCCGTACAGGAGCAGATTCCCCGGCCACACAGGGATTCCGCTCCTTTAGGGAGCTACAGTGGTGAAAGTAGATAGCAGAGCAGGGACATATCTCCCACCTCCGCTATAGTGGTGTTGCTACCGCTGTAGCAGCCGCAGTGGCTGCTAACGGCGCCGTCGGCCATGAGACCATACCGACGGGCGGCATGGGCTCTCTCATGCTGTGTTACCGCTAGCAGTGGCTGCTACAGCGGTAGCAATGCCACTGAGTGTTGAAGTGCCCAGGCGGAAAGGCGGCTGCTGAGTCACCAGCCTCGGGCGCTTCTGTAACAAGCAGGAGAAGGGAGCAAGCGCAACGCCCCCTTCCACCTGCTGGAGTGATGCACCCTGTGCAATGGCACAGGTCGCACACCCCTAAGGCCGGCCCTGAATATATTACACTACTGAGTTTGGTGTCACCTGCAAATATAGAGAAAACACTACTAAATCCAAATTTTCCCTCATTTATAAACACAATAAACCGTAATGCCCCATTACATTGATCCAGTTTAAACATGCGCCATTTATGATTAATTTTTTATACAGTGTTTTGTTAAACTTATGTATTCAATCAGAAATTGCATTATCCAGACCCATGGACCTTAAAAGGGTTTTCCAGCCATTAAAAATTGATGGCCTATCCTCAGGATAGGGTATCAATAGCAGATGGGTCGGGGTCCGACTTTCGAGACCACCGCCGAATAGCTGTTTTGAAGGGGCCGGGAGAAGTAAATGGGAGAAGAAGGCTGCAATACCTGTGAACCGCTGTTAAATGCGCGTCAACGACTCACAGTGAGCAAGAAGAAATGAAGGGGAAGCGCTGCGGCCCCTTCAAAACAGCTGATCGGCGGAGGTCCTGAAAGTCGGACCCTGACCTACCAACTATTATTGGCCTATCCTGAGGATAGGCCATCAATTTTAATGGCTGGAAAACCCCTTTAACTCATGCAATAAGCACAGAATGAAGTGCTTTTAAAAATAGTAAATGTATTATATTTATTGCCAGCCCTCTGTCTAGATTACTACCCACTCCTAAAAATGCATAAACAGAAAGTACATTTATCTGACAACATTGTCCTTTTATAAAGTCATGATGGCTGCTGGCGACTACATCATGTTCTAAAACATACCATTCAATATGAGTAGAAATCCACTTTCCGGCAGTAGGATGGACTATAATTATCATGTTTCGTCTTTGAATCTTTTTTGAATATGGTAAAAAATTTACTTTTTACCAGCCCACTGTTTTTTTGTATTGGTGTGTAGACCTCTTAAATACATAAATAATGATTGGGCAATTACGGAGCCAAGATTGTAAAGATACAAACCATCTTAATGGTTTATTCACATCTTCAATCTTTTTTTCTAGATCTTTTTGCATCATTATTTCCTTCAGTCAAAACAAGTCATTTGTTATTTTAGAATTAGCTTTGTTAGAAAACATATCCCCAGCAGTTGAACACAGATGAGAAAAAAGTATTTAATAGATCTGGCTCCTCAAAATCACCCGTGACCAAATTAGCTTTCGTATCATTTATGGGATGTACATTTTCAGTAGAAGCTTGTTTTTACTATTAATATATTTGAGATTTATTTAGGGATTTGTTTTGCTCTATAACAATTTGCTTCTCATTTTCTCCCTTAGAAAATCTTTTTGCCTTCTTACAACTTGCTCGCTCAAGAATGCAGATTCTGTACCATCAGAGTTGTATCTTTAAATGCTTTGCTTTTTGCATTAATTTTTCTTTTTACCTGCATTTCTTTTAAGGGGTATATATTCCCTAAAACGTTTATGGCATACCACAGGATATGCCATAAAGGTCTCATAGATATGGGTCCCAGCCCTGGAATTGGCACCTATCTCCAGAACAGGGGTCACTCAACATGCCTCACATCCAGGGGCAAAATGAATGGAGAGGTGTCCTCTCTCTCCTATCATTCCTATGGAAATGAATAGGAATGAATAGAAAGAGACGCACAGCCACCTCTCCGTTTATTCTCCGCTTGGATCTGGTGGCCCCCTTATTAGGCAGAACGTGGATCAGTGTTCCCTGTTCTGAAGCAAGGACCTGTATCTTTCAGACATTTATGGCATATCTTGTAGATATGCCATTAATGTTTAAGTTGGAAATACCCCTTTAAGTTGTTCCGATTTTTCTTCAGTGTGTTTGGGAACATTAAGTCCCAATTTATTGAATGAAGTGATGCTCTTGCTTTTTTTTAAAAAATGACATGTTTCTGTTCTACAGACAAGCCTTTGTTCTGACTAATTTTGAAAAAGAAAAAAAAGAACATGGAAATCATAAAATAATATAAATTTAAATACACTCTTTCCTTGGCTTTAACGTGTGTTGTCCTTGGCCTTAGATTGGAATCAGTTGTCTGAGTTATACACTTGAAGCAACTGTCTGGATATAATGTCAGGGATGAATAGCTCTATTCAGTCAAAAATGCTCTCTTCCTAAGGATTGATTGATCTCAGCCGTAATCATGACGACTGATGTCAGATTGATTTCAGACTACCTCTTTTCTCCAGTAGTGTTATGGGGAAGCGGTAGTCGGAGATTGCGCTAACACCTGTAATTAGACATAATCACAGTCTAGTGACTGTAGTGGGTGGGCACAGCTGATGACATCACTCATAAGCATTTGCTTGTCCATTCAATTCTGATCGGGGTTTAAGAGGCCCCATTCTGCCGCTGTGGTGCGGCTGAATTCCGACCATGAAAATTGTTATATGGTTTGGGAGTTACGAAAACAGGGTATCTAGCTAAGCTACGCTGTTTTCGTAAGTCCCAGAGAACTGAATGGTAGTTACAGAAACAGCTTAGCTCGCATGCTATGCTACTTCCGTAACTGCCATTCACTACTATGGGAGTTACGAAAACAGCGTAGCTCAGCGACCTACTCAGTTTTCGTGACTCCGACCATATAGCCAGGAAGTGGCTGGGAGGCAGCGAGAACAAACAAAGCTAGAACGGGCAATGGGACCCGCATCTATCTGACATTTAAGACATATCCTGTGATGGGAAAACCCCTTTAAGGCTGTACAGTTGCATTAACCAATTTAAGTACATGACTTGTTTTAAAAGTCATTTATCCAAAAAGAAAACATTAAAGGGGTTGCCTCATTAGATCACCTTCTCGGGACCTCCTCTATTAGCTAGAGCAGATAGCTGCTGAAAAGAGCAGCTCTCACTTTGGAATGGGTACCATGTAATACCACATTTCTCCTCCAGCAGTCACTGTGGGAGAAGTGTGTGGCCATCTGCAGCCAATCAGCCAGACCTGAGGCGATCAGCTGATCACCAGTGAGTGCTCATTTAGCGAAGGGGGTTGTCCAAATGGGACAACCTCTTTACCCTTTTACCCTAGTTCTGAGTCCTAAGAAACAAATACAAGTAGCATTTGAACATTGTTTGAACTGGTGATCAGAAAACAGAGCAACAAGTAAACAATAGTAGTTACACTTTAAATAAATATATATGAAATAAATAATATACTTTCATTGCTTTGTGTTTTCTTACAGAAAAATATGAATGAGAAAAAAGACCTGTGAACACTGTCAGAATGAAGCCTTGAGTAAATACTAAAAACCTTCATAATATTTAAAAGACCTAGCACAGGGGATGTCTGCAGCCCAGTGAGGCATAGCGTCTCTCAGACAGACATTTAATCAGAATCGTTCACATCATAACGCTTGCCCTATCCCTTATCTGCCTATCAACACACCAGAGAAATTAAGGGACCAGAGAACATGACTAATCCATGATTCATCTTCGCCCACCATGCATACAGCGTTATTTATATTTAACTTATGAGCATTACTTGGGCATTAAAATATACATGTAAAATGATCAAACTATATTCACCCAACTAGTAAATATGTAGTAATATACATAGTATTTATACAAGTACATGCAATCATTGAGACATTTATAAAATAAGCTTACATTTTACATGAAAATATTAAGGGTTCACCCGCCGCAGATTTATTGCACAAATTTCTGCAATTGCAAAGTCCATTCCATGGAGGTTGTTTCTGCAACATGTGCATAGATTTCTGCAGATAAATGGGACCGTCGCAGAAATTTCAGCAACAAATCTGCCATGTGTGGATAGATGAAAGCTAAATGAGAAGTTCACATTTTCTGGCTCCGTGAGCCAGGTAGACGAAATTGTAGCTGAAAACCGGCATTGGATCATCATATAAATTCTTTGTTATTTTTATTAACACGATTTGAAAAGGATTAAAGGGACTAGTCACTAGTTTATCTCCTAACTAATCTAATAGGCTCTTTGCTGCTGATAACTATAGTGCGATTTGTTTAAAAAAAAAAAAACGTTTATTGTTTGCAAAGTTATGAGCATTTTTCTAAATATGCTAATGTGGCTCTAATCGCCAAATAGGAGGTGACTCTTTCTTTTGACTCTGGGCGGTGTAATGTCTTCTGTCCAATCAGCATACAGCTTCTCCCCCTGCCCAGCAACAGAGTGTGATCATATAGTCATATAGTATACAGCTTTCATCCCTTACTGTGTTTTCATATAGTGATATCTCCGGTTGTGTCACAGCTAGAACTGCGAACCTTGGTGTCATATGAAAGATTAGAATCTGCTCTGCCATATGCATTTGGAGTATGCTCACTGAAATCCAAAATGTTCCAAAAAAAACAACAAAAACGAAATGTTGCAACTACAATGTACAACAGGTGTAACCTGGCCTAGAAAGGCCAATATTTTATGATGTAGAAAATGTTGCACCCTCAAATTCAGCACACACAATAATTTAAATATCACTCTTTTTACCCAAAATTCCATGTAGAATGTAAAGATGGTAAATAGGTTGTGTAGTAAAGACAACACCTGTCCATATTGTCTATTACGATACATAGACAACATAGAGGGGGCCCTCAGGTATGTAAGGATATATTTCTACTGTAGCAAAATTCTATAGACAAATGCTGCTTCTGATCACAATGGCTGATCACAAGTTAACTTCATGAGACAACTCCTTTAACCTCTTCAAGACCAAGCCATTTTTCACTCCAGGATTCCCCCACCCGGCCATAAAACTGCTTATCAGCCAAGTGTCCAATTACTTTTGAGCCTGTGAAAATCGAGGAACATTGTAAAAAATTATTGTAATCCCTAAATGATAAATGCATTATTTTTGTTAAACCCCTGAATTAAAGCTAAAGGTCTACACTTCAATTCCATTCTTATTGTATGGATTCAAATCTATTGTGGTTGTGTACAGAGGTGAAATCATGACAATTGTGTCACTTTCCAAATACTACTTTGAATACTACGCTGGAGTCTAGCAGAGACTCTGGAGTTTTTGAGCCTGGAGTCTGGACGCTGTGATGACACTGAGGTTGTCTGAGGGTACATAGTCTAGGTACATGCTGCCACAGTAATAATGTAATAGTGTTGATTTTTAAGTTGCCGACCCCAAAAAAAATCATTTAAGGCTTCCTACATCGTACAGTGCCATGATAAGGTTTAATTGCGGAATTAAACAAGTTAAATGCCAAGATCAGAATTTTCTCCGCCGAACAGTTGTGGCGGGAATGCAGCTGTCTGCCCACCTGTGATGACTTGGGCACAGCTGCAGCGCCCACGCGATCACATTGACATAATAGTACGTCAAGGCACCTTAAAGACATAAGGGTCTTGATGTAGTATTACATCAGGAATAGGCTAAGGACCATTATAATTGCCACTTTAAATGACAACTTATTCTTATACAATTTAAGAAAAAATAAAAATAATAATATAATAGAAAAACACAGAAGAATAAAGGTTTAAAGGAAAAAAAGTTTATACTTATCCCTATGCTTCTCTGTTCAGGTCGGCCTCCTGGGATGACTTCTGACATGTGACAGCCAATCACAGGCTCCAGCGGTCACATGGGATGAAACTTCATCCCAGGAGGCCGGGCTGCAGGATATCAGAGGGGCGCGTCGCCATGACTACAAATTTGTTAAAACAAATCGCACTATAGTTATCAGCAGCAAAGAGCCTATTAGATTAGTTAGGATATAAACTAGTGACTAGTCCCTTTAATCCTTTTCAAATCGTGTTAATAAAAAGGGTGCCAAAGTGTTAGGGATCTGCCAGGTACTACGTCTAGGTATACTCCTGGGATTAATCAATCCACACCTGAGGCCAGACCTGTTCGACTGACACCATCTCCCACCAACCAGGGTGGCAGGCTCAGGAGTGGGAGAGCCTATCGCGGCCTGGTCAGTCGGAGTTAGCTCCGCCCCCTGTCCTTTATTACCTGCCGTGTTCTCCTCCTCAGTGCTTGTAATTCTTCTGGATTCCTGGCCCCACTGCTGCTTGCTCCAGCCTGCTTCTGCCGTGCTTCTGCCTTTCTGCAGTTCCGCTTAACCTGCTTTGCTTTGCCTCTGGCTTGCTTCCTCCTCCGTTCTCACTTGGGTATACTCCACTTCATCCTGGTCCGGACTACTCATTCCCCGCTCCGTTTCCTCGCTGCATTCCGTGGGCTACTGCCCCTTCCCTTGCGTGTTCCCTGTTTGTTCTCCCTTGCACTTAGACAGCGTAGGGACCGCCGCCCAGTTGTACCCCGTCGCCTAGGGCGGGTTGTTGCAAGTAGGCAGGGACAGGGCGGTGGGTAGATTAGGGCTCACTTTCCCTTCACCTCCTTCCTGCCATTACATAATTTCAAGCCCATACCTAGTCTACCATTTCTCCTACGCTGACGCTATCATGGACCCCCTTGAGACCCTGACCCAGCAGATGCAGGGCCTCTCCCTACAGGTCCAGGCCCTGGCCCAGAGGGTCAACCAGGGTGACGCTGCCTTAGTAGTTCCCCTCACCTCACCTCTAGAACCCGACCTCAAGTTACCTGACCGGTTCTCAGGGGACCGTAAGACGTTTCTCTCCTTCCGGGAAAGTTGCAGACTGTATTTCCGCCTAAAACCCCACTCCTCAGGTTCCGAGAACCAGCGGGTGGGTATCATCATATCCCGACTCCAGGAAGGGCCCCAAGAGTGGGCCTTCTCCTTGGCTCATGACGCCCCTGAACTTTCCTCTGTTGATCGTTTTTTCTCTGCCCTCGGACTCATTTACGATGAGACTGACAGGACTGCTTTAGCCAAGAGTCAGCTGGTGACCTTACGTCATGGTAGGAGACCGGTGGAGGAATACTGTTCTGATTTTAGAAAGTGGTGCGTAGCTTCTCGGTGGAACGATCCGGCCCTAAGGTGCCAGTTTAGGTTAGGATTATCTGACGCCCTGAAGGATCTGCTGGTTAGCTACCCCTCTTCTGACTCCCTTGACCAGGTTATGGCCCTAGCAGTACGACTTGACCGACGTCTCAGGGAACGTCAGCTTGAACGCTTCAATGTGCTCCCCTCTGACTTTTCTGCGATCCCCCCCGAGGTCCCGTCTCCTCGCCCCTCCACGGAGGACTCGGAGGTACCTATGCAACTCGGGGCCTCCATGTCCCCTCGACAACGTAGGGAGTTTCGCAGAATGAATGGTCTCTGCTTCTACTGTGGGGACGACAAGCATCTTCTGAACACCTGTCCCAGGCGCAAGAATAAAAAAACGGAAAACTTCCGCGCCTAAGTGATCATCGGGGAGGTCACTTGGGCGCACAGGTATTTCCCGTTAATGTGAAACAAAATAAAATTTTGCTTCCCTTTCAGGTCTCGTTTGCTGGCCGGTCTGCCACGGGCAGTGCTTTCGTGGATTCTGGTTCATCTGCTAATATCATGTCAGTGGAATTTGCTATGTCTCTAAAGATGCCATTTATTGATTTACCTTATCCTATCCCTGTAGTAGGTATCGACTCAACTCCCCTTGCTAATGGTTATTTTACTCAGCATACTCCTGTTTTTGAACTCCTGGTTGGCTCCATGCATTTGGAGCAGTGCTCTGTACTGGTGATGCAGGGATTATCGTCTGATCTGGTATTAGGTCTTCCCTGGTTGCAGTTGCATAATCCCACGTTTGATTGGAATACTGTCTTATGTCATGTCTTTCTGTTAACTCTATTTCTCCCCGGGAGGAGGTAAACACACTTCCTGAGTTTGTTCAGGACTTCGCCGATGTGTTTTCTAAGGAGGCCTCCGAGGTGTTGCCCCCCCATAGAGATTACGATTGCGCCATCGATTTGGTGCCTGGTGCCAAGCTTCCCATGGGTAGGATATTTAATCTTTCATGTCCTGAACGTGAAGCTATGAGGGTGTATATCCAAGAATGCTTGGCCAAGGGTTTCATTCGCCCCTCGACTTCTCCTGTAGGTGCTGGCTTCTTCTTCGTGGGGAAGAAGGATGGTGGTCTTAGGCCGTGCATTGATTATCGTAACCTGAATAAGGTCACCGTAAGGAACCAGTACCCACTTCCTTTGATTCCGGATCTTTTTAATCAGGTTCAGGGAGCCCAATGGTTTTCTAAGTTCGATCTACGGGGGGCATATAACCTTATCCGCATCAAAGAGGGGGATGAGTGGAAAACTGCGTTCAACACACCCGAGGGTCATTTCGAATACCTGGTCATGCCCTTTGGGTTGTGTAATGCCCCTGCTGTCTTCCAGAATTTTATTAATGAAATCCTGAGAGATTACCTGGGTAATTTTCTTGTTGTGTACCTTGATGACATACTGGTGTTTTCCAAGGACTGTTCCTCCCACGTGGAGCATGTCAGGAAGGTGCTCCAGGTCCTTCGGGGGAATAGTCTGTTTGCTAAGACTGAAAAATGTGTCTTTGGGGTACAGGAGATACCATTTTTAGGGCAAATCCTCACTCCTCATGAATTCCGCATGGACCCTGCCAAGGTTCAGGCTGTGGCGGAATGGGTCCAACCTGCCTCCCTTAAGGCGTTACAGTGTTTTTTAGGGTTCGCCAACTATTACAGGAGATTTATTGCCAACTTCTCGGTCGTCGCTAAGCCTCTTACGGACCTTACTCGCAAGGGTGCTGATGTCCTCCATTGGCCCCCTGAGGCCGTCCAGGCCTTTGAGACCCTCAAGAAGTGCTTTATCTCGGCCCCCGTGCTGATTCAGCCCAATCAAGAGGAGCCATTTATTGTGGAGGTTGACGCATCCGAGGTGGGAGTGGGGGCCGTCTTGTCCCAGGGTACCAGCTCCCTCACCCATCTCCGCCCCTGTGCTTACTTCTCTAGGAAGTTTTCGCCCACGGAGAGTAACTATGATATTGGCAACCGCGAACTTCTAGCCATTAAATGGGCTTTTGAAGAGTGGCGGCACTTCCTGGAGGGGGCCAGACACCAGGTAACGTCCTTACGGATCACAAGAATCTGGTTTTCCTAGAATCGGCCCGGAGGCTTAATCCTAGACAAGCTCGGTGGACACTATTCTTTACCAGATTTAATTTCTTTGTTACCTATAGGGCTGGGTCCAAGAATATTAAGGCTGATGCCCTGTCACGTAGTTTCATGGCCAATCCTCCTTCCGAGAAGGATCCTGCTTGTATTTTACCCCCTGGTATAATCGTTTCTGCCACGGATTCTGATTTAGCTTCTGATATCGCGGCTGATCAGTGTGCAGCTCCCGGGAACGTCCCTGGGGACAAACTGTTTGTTCCCCTGCAATACCGGCTAAGGGTACTCAGGGAAAACCATGACTCCGCTCTATCTGGTCATCCTGGCATCTTGGGCACCAAACACCTCATTACCAGAAACTATTGGTGGCCTGGGTTGTCTAAAGACGTTAGGGCTTACGTCGCCGCTTGTGAGGTTTGCGCTAGGTCCAAAACCCCTAGGTCCCAACCTGCGGGCCTACTACGTTCCTTGCCCATTCCCCAGAGACCTTGGACCCATATCTCCATGGATTTTATCACCGATTTGCCTCCATCTCAGGGCAAGTCGGTGGTGTGGGTGGTAGTAGACCGCTTCAGCAAGATGTGCCACTTTGTGCCCCTTAAGAAGCTATCTAACGCCGAGAGGTTAGCTTCTTTGTTTGTGAAACACATCCTGCGTCTCCATGGGGCCCCAGTCAATATCGTTTCTGACAGAGGGGTACAATTTGTTTCCTTATTTTGGAGAGCTTTTTGTAAAAAGTTGGAGATTGATCTGTCCTTCTCCTCCGCCTTCCATCCCGAAACTAATGGCCAAATGGAAAGGACTAACCAATCCCTGGAACAATATTTAAGGTGTTTCATCTCTGACTGTCAATTCGATTGGGTCTCATTCCTTCCTCTTGCTGAATTTTCCCTGAATAACCGGGTCAGTAACTCGTCAGGGGTCTCCCCGTTTTTCTGTAATTTCGGGTTTAACCCAAGGTTCTCCTCCGTTTCCCCTGGCTGTTCCAATAATCCTGAGGTAGAGGATGTTCATCGGGAACTGTGCACTGTCTGGGCCCAGGTTCAGAAGAACCTAGAGGCGTCCCAGAGCGCACAAAAGATTCAGGCGGATAGTAGACGTTCTGCTAACCCCCGGTTTGTCATCGGGGATTTGGTCTGGTTGTCGTCCAGGAACTTGCGCCTTAAGGTCCCGTCCAGGAAGTTTGCTCCCCGATTTATTGGACCTTATAAGATCATTGAGGTCCTCAACCCTGTATCCTTCCGTCTGGAGCTGCCCCCATCCTTTCGCATACATGACGTCTTCCATGCCTCCCTCCTTAAACGCTGCTCCCCGTCCTGGTCCCCCTCGAGGAAACCTCCTGTTCCCGTTCTCACCCCTGAGGGGGTGGAATTCGAGGTGGCCAAGATTATGGACAGTAGGATGGTCCAGGGCTCCCTCCAGTACCTGGTCCATTGGAGAGGATACGGGCCGGAGGAGAGGACTTGGGTACCTGCCCGTGATGTTCACGCTGGGGTATTGATCAGGAGGTTCCACCTTCTCTTCCCTACTAAACCGGGTCCTCTTAGTAAGGGTCCGGTGGCCCCTCATAAAAGGGGGAGTACTGTTAGGGATCTGCCAGGTACTACGTCTAGGTATACTCCTGGGATTAATCAATCCACACCTGAGGCCAGACCTGTTCGACTGACACCATCTCCCACCAACCAGGGTGGCAGGCTCAGGAGTGGGAGAGCCTATCGCGGCCTGGTCAGTCGGAGTTAGCTCCGCCCCCTGTCCTTTATTACCTGCCGTGTTCTCCTCCTCAGTGCTTGTAATTCTTCTGGATTCCTGGCCCCACTGCTGCTTGCTCCAGCCTGCTTCTGCCGTGCTTCTGCCTTTCTGCAGTTCCGCTTAACCTGCTTTGCTTTGCCTCTGGCTTGCTTCCTCCTCCGTGCTCACTTGGGTATACTCCACTTCATCCTGGTCTGGACTACTCATTCCCCGCTCCGTTTCCTCACGGCGTTCCGTGGGCTACTGCCCCTTCCCTTGCGTGTTCCCTGTTTGTTCTCCCGTGCACTTAGACAGCGTAGGGACCGCCGCCCAGTTGTACCCCGTCGCCTAGGGCGGGTTGTTGCAAGTAGGCAGGGACAGGGCGGTGGGTAGATTAGGGCTCACTTTCCCTTCACCTCCTTCCTGCCATTACACAAAGGGTGCACAGCGCCACTGTTTTTTTGTATTACATTCCAGTGATTGATGGGGGTCTCAACTCACAGAGCTCTGTCAATAACATTTCATCTCCAGGTGAATATTCATTTAAAGGGATAGTCCAGTCCCAATTCAATAAGTAGCCCCCCTGTAGGACAGCTGATCACAGGGGTTTCAGCTGCTGCTGGTATTGCACTTTTAGTATTACACGGCACCCATTCAAGTGCATACAAGTAATACATGGCCGTGCCAAGTCAGCCAGAGCGAGACTCATTCTTTACAGGGATTTCAATCAATAAATTCCAAGTTATACTGAATATTTTCTCACAAAACGATATCAATCTTCTCAGCTCCTCCTGTTCTTTAAAATGCTGCCTGCAGATCGGACACAATGTTCAACATGAAAGGTTTACTTTCAGTCTAATAGTTTCTAAACTTCAAATAAAAATACTCCTTACTAGGTAGAAAAAAAAAAATAGATTTCTAATCCGTAATTGGAAACCTTTGCTTTATATAAGTCTTGAATATTGCAGAATGCCATAAAAGTCTATTTCAACATTTATGTTCAGTTATAAGTTAATGGTTTCAGGTCTGGTGAGTCTCAAAGTAAATGAAGCCAAGAAAATGTATCCCAGTAATATCAAGAAACAAATTAAATGTGTGACCTTTATAGCATTTTTCACAACAACCAAATATAACAGCGTGAGGAGCTGTCTGCTGTCTGCATGAATGGAAAAGCCTATTCACTGCGTATCCACAGCTGAAAAGATTGAGTGCTGGACTTGTATAGCAGGAAATTGCCTACGAGACAAAATCTGCCAATGGCAAAAGCAGCTCTGACCAATGCTACAGATGAGAAAAAACGACGAAAAGGTTACATATAAAACCTGCAACACTCCTTTGTTAAAAACTGTCTGCTGCTTCTTAAAGGAGTGTCGAGAAAAAAAAAATTTTATATATCAATTTGCTTTTAGTGTTTTATTAAAAAAAAAATATTTATTTGTTTGTTTGTGTTTTACTTTTTTTAATTTTTGAACTTTTTCTTGTCTATGGGGGCTGCCATTTTTTTTCAATCTCTGTATGTGTCGATTAACGACACATACAGACATGGAATACGGCACATACAGCCCCATAGTGAATGCGAACGGGGCCCGTTCCATCCACTATGCTGTACGCCGTCTGTGTGGGAACGGCACATGCGCCGCTCCCACACAGTCCAAATTGAAGGTCTTCGGCCGAGCGACATCCGGCCCCATTTTCTTGTGGACCGGAAGCAGCGGCCGGACAGTAAGATTACTACTTACGGTCGCGGCTTCCGGACTTGTGCACTTGGAGCGGAGGGAGCAGACGGAGGGGACAGACTGGAGGGAGCGGCGGCGGCTGGAGCAGGTAAGTTAGGTCTGTGTATGTACGTGTTTTACTGTGTGTTTACTACTGTATGTAAACCTACTACACTGTGTTAGCTCAAAAAATGGCGACACACAGTGTAGGAGGTTTGACCATTCAATCCCCTCCTTTCTCCTGGCACTAGCCAGGATAAAGGAGGGGGGATTCTGTGAGCTCACTAGAGCGAGTGTGTATTCTCAAATTTTGCAGCATAAAGCAATGTGGTTGCTTTACCACATGCCAATGCTGCAATTTTGGGAATTGCTCCATCTAGTGTCCAGCACAGGGAAATGTTATCAATTAGAATCTAATTTATAATATTTCCTGACTTGTGAAAAAATGAAAACATTTAATCACTTATACACTAACTGTTTAACTAAAAAAAATATATATATATTTTTTTCTAGCGACACATTCCCTTTAAGAGGGTTTGGCTCTAGTCATTTCTAATCTTCCAATTGCTCACCAGGTATTGAAACGAATCCCATTTTTTCTATAGCTTTGTATTGTATAGTTATATATTTACAGAAATATTTTTTTGTGAAATACACTCAGTGTTACTTAAAGGAGTATCTAGTTTGCGCCGAATAAAGCTCATTCATTGTATAATGAATAGTTTTGCAATTTTTGTAATATACTTTGTGTATCAATGCCTCATGGTTTTTAGGATCTCCGTTTGCTGTCATTGTATGGGATCCTCATTATATATTTCTAGAGGATATTCATGGGATGGACACAGCACAGTTGTTAGAGAAACTTCCCACATGCGTTGGCCAATGGCAGACAATATTTCCGGTAGAACTGTGGCATTAGGGGATAATATCTCCATAATATGGCCTAGTACGGAGGCTCCGTAGTAAGATAAAAAGCTGCAGGGATCTGTGTCTCTCTCTATACAGCCTCCGTGCACATGGCTGCCCCTGTGTGTATTAGACCTTGACCTCATGGTGCACTGTTATCAAAGTAACAATCCTAAGATAATTTTTAATTATAACCCAAAAGTTAAAAAAATCTATTATTTAGGTTCCGTGAAAGTTCTGCTCAATTGTCCTCATATACAAATACAGGAAAAGGATGGATTAATGAGATTCACCATAGATACAGCCAATGTTTAAATCACCTTGTGTAAAATAATGTTGAAGCTTCAGCACATTATAGAATATAAATATATTCTGGTGCAAACAACTGTGTATTGTGCTGATACAAACATACGTCAGCACTTTTGCACATTTCCTTTTAATTATGGTTTAATTAGTCACTTAGGCTTTTTCAGACCTTGCAAGTCAGTATTAAATCATTTAGCTATGGGTATTATCGGGTATAGACTTATATGATGCTTACCAATTACAAATGATTCTTTGGTGAAAATAAATATCTAATTATTTAGGCCGGTGATGCTCCCTATGATCCCAAGTGTCATCCAACTGTTAGAATAGATTTGGTACAGTTTGTTGCATATCTGGAAGACAAGAAAACCTTAAAGAGCTCCTATATTACAATGAAATATTCCCCCAGAGGCTGAATTGGGAAAGAGTGCAACTTTCTACAGACACCCAAACCGGTTCTGCCCCTTGGCAGAGCTTGAGAGGGCCACAGTGAAAACTGTATATTAAAATCTCTAACACATTCCCTCCTATCCAGGTAGTGTTCTCCTATGTACAATAAGGCCTATGTTATACAATAGGAGAAAGTTTTCTTATTCTTTTCAGAAGATAACATCGATGGGGGTCCAAGCACGATAATACGCATGTGAAAAATGCATTTGTAAAACGGTGCCCTTAAATTATTTTTCGCTTACAATTCAGCACTGTTGTGAAGACATCTAACATTACCAATTTTATAGAAATCACTGACCAGAACCAAAAGGCAGCATGCCCGCTGTCACATGGAAGTTGCATTTTTGTAATGGAAAATGATGGGGCTCCCCTAAATTGTACATTCTCTCTTGTGGGCCCCATGGGGACTGCCTCTATGGTATATAAGTCCTTGTCACTACTAATGCCATAATGTCCATAAAAACAAGTGTGAAATGATCATTTACTGCAGGTATTGTCTGCAATATTACAGCAAGTACGATCAAAATAAGTAGAACAGTTTCAGCAGATTACCGTTGCTGATTTATTCACAAGAACATTTTCTATATACACTGTGCAGATTTCCATTATATCGCACACACTGTACGCATAGTCTTATTGCAAGAGTTTGGAATAAATGACTAAGTGCATCTTAAAGTCTAGCTACAGTTGGAAAACCACTTATGTATAATCTAATACGAAGGAAAAGCCTTCCAACCTGCTGCTGTGTTTTCCACTCAAATCCTTGCTTTTCCTTGTTCTGATGTCTCCTACTACCCATCTGTCAATGACGTCTCCTATCTCTGACCACTTTGTCTATACATGTAACAGATAAGATATCCTTGGTTACTTACAGTTTTTCTGTGCAACACAGAGGACTACCCATGATACAGCAAGATGGTTTCTGTTTATTACATAAGATGGAAGGACAGGTGCCCAAGATTGGGAGAAGAAGAGTTATGCTAGAGTCTCACCTGCTTCCCGACCGGGCAGCCGATCGATCCCGCCAGTAGGCTAGATTACTGGGACGCCGCATCAATCAACTGTCAGGTCCGGCGTCTATTCATTATAGGCAGCACCCTAATTAATGTGCCTACTCCTGGCCTCATGTGCCGGTAGTTGTTTATTCTACCTGGTTCTCTACTGCTGCAACTCTTCTAAGTATCTCTCTTCTTCGTGTGATTTCACTCTATATATACGTATTGTATTTCCTGTGTGCAGACTGGACTGTGTCTGGATTTCTCTGTGTTGAACTGTGCAGGGGCGTAGGCTCATGGGCCCTGGTGCAAGAATTCCGCTTGTGCCCCTCTACCCCTCCTCATCAACACCAGATCATGCACATGCCTATGTCCAGCCGCCTTGCCCAACAGACCTCATGAGTGCCTCCACAGTATAATGCTCCCCATAGCTGCCTACAAACAGTATAATGCCCTTGATAGCTGCCCACACACAGTATAGTGCCCTCTATAGCTGCCCCCACAGTATAATGCCCCCATAGCTGCCCCCAAACAGTATAATGCCTCCCATAGCTGCCCCCACAGTATAATGCCCCCATAGCTGCCCCACTGTATATTGTGACCCATAGCTGCCCCATACAATATAATGTCCCCATACAGTATAATGCACCCCATACAGTATAATGCCCCCCATACAATCTAATGCTCCCATACAGTATAATGCCCCCATAGATGCCACATACAGTATAATGCCCCTACAGTATAATGCCCCAAATAGCTGCCCCATACACTATAATGCCCAATACAGTTTAATGCCCCCAATAGCTGCCCCATACAGTATAATGCCCCCCATACAGTATAATGCCCCTCACAGCTGCCACATACAGTATAATGCCCCACACAGTATAATGCCCCCTATAGCTGTCCATACAGTATAATGCCCCCCATACAGTATAATGCCCCCCATAGCTGCCCCATACAGTATAAAGCCTCTATACAGTATAATGCCCTCCGTAGCTGCCACATAAAGTATACTGCCCCATAGCTGCTCCATACAGTATAATGCCCCCATACAGTATAATGCCCTCCGTAGCTTCCATATACAGTATAATGCCCCCATAGATGCCACATACAGTATAATGCCCCATACAGTATAATGTCCCCCATAGCTGTCCCATACAGTATAATGTCCCCATACAGTATAATGCCCCCATACAGTATAATGCCCCCCATACAGTATAATGCTCCCTCAGCAGCTACCATATGAGCTCCCCTCCCATATCTAGTATAATGCCCCCATATGTACGTACCTAATAGAAAAATAATAACATAATTACTTACCTATCCCCGTTCCCATGACGATGGCGTGGCAATGGGGGCTCTGAGGGTCCCCCAGGCTTAGGGGCCCAGTTATAAATGCGACCGTTGCGACCCCTATAGCTACGCCACTGGATCTGTGTGTTCAGACCCAGCAATTACATTTCTCTATGTCTGTCTATGTCCTTAAGTAATGGAATTATCTCTGCTTATCAGTTTAGTTTCTTTGTTTGAATCCGGGGTCTTCTTGGTTTAGTGTGGAGTGGATAATATCCTGCAGAATTTATTACGTGTTTTCTGGTTTACCTTTTACTTGTATTGCTATATTTATTACATGTTTTCTGGTTAATCTTTTACTTTTTAGGTACCATTCTACTCGTACTGCTAGTCAGCGGCTGCCCAGTGGTCATCCTAAATATTCCTTAGCTTCTAACAGATATTGCTCAGGGTTACTAGGAGGATCCTGACAGTGGGATCACTCTTATCAGGGTAGTAGTCCCACTGTAGGTAGGGCTCCTCTACAGCTAGGGTCATTCTATGGTTTGCCCTGCGGACCTCAGAGGTTGCTTACTGAGTAGCTTGCGCCAATCTGACTGCAATATTTTTCTGAGTTTAACAGTACCATTGTCACGAAGGGTCTGTGGACCCACTGGGCCGTACCGCCTTGGCGGTAAGGCAGCTGGCCAACAGGGAGCAGGTGAAAGTCTATAGTTCGTATAGGTACCTGTGGCAGCTCAGACAACAGCAGGGCAGGCTCGGCTGGGACTAGGCAGCAGCTAGACGTCAGGCGAGGTGAAGCAGGTCAGACGTGGATACAGCACAACACGACTTTGGCACAGCACAGTGCTAGACCAGGATGGTATGGAATTCAAGAGACAGGAACTGGAACAGGTACAGGAACTGGTACAGGTACAAGAAACACACTAAGAAGGCCATCACTTAGACAAACTGGGAAACATCAATGCTCAGGCATAGAAGCAGGGGGCTGGTCCAGGGTACTCATTGGTCAAAGTTCATCAAAAGGATGCCTACGGGATCCGGCTGAAGTGAGTGGATGCGAGCGCTGGAGTCTCCTGAGGAGGAAGCTGGGGCCAGCGCTTGCCGACTCGTGGCTGCGGCTGTCAGGAGGGGAATGGAGCTGACAGCCCGCAGCCACGGACATTACAACCGTGACAGGTCAGATAAAACAAAATGAGGTTTGTTGCATGAGACTAGGTATTTTGTGCTACTGGCCAACATTCTATTTACCTAGTATCTAGGTAAAGTAAAGTGTTAAGTATGATGCATTATAATATCAAGTTAATGATTTGGAGATATAACTCAATTTCTGTATAGAAAATAATAGTTCTGCTGCATCACACATTGATAGATCTCAGGGCTTTTTTTGTACTTGGCAGCCAGGGGCCAAATTCTTGGAGCTGGATGCTGTCTCTGACACTGGTACCTGCAGAAGTGTCCACAGACCGCTCTTGCAGGGAAGGGTAAGCACACGGCAGTACTGTTTGCTCTTTCTGTATCTATCTCTATTATCAGTGAGTACAAGTAGGGGAGTCTTGCTATTTTCAGTAGTTGAAGTGGGAAGGTTGCTATAATAATGGGTAGGGGGCAGCTGTGACTGTTACTGAGGGGAGGGGGTACTGTGACTACTACTAAGTGGAGCTGGACATCTGTGATTATGGTAAAGGAAAGGCTTCTGTGACTGTGGGGCTACAGTTTCTGTTTGGGGTAACTGTGGACACTGTGACAACTGGGTTACTGGTAGGTCTGCTTTGGTGACTGGGGATGTGTAGGGAGAGTGGGGAATTTTTACTACTAGACGGGAGGGTGTCTACTATGACTACCATTAGGGGGAACTCTATTCTGACGACTGGGAGGGGATTCTCAAGTGATTTGTAAGGCTCGACTGTAGAGCATTTTTTTATGGTCAGCAATTGTCCTCAACTGGGTTGTGTGGACTGAGTCCTAACTTTTGGAGCTGGCTCCTAGATCTTAGTAAAATTTTCCCTGGCCTGATATACAATAAGCAGACCTAGCTATAGTGACTCCGAAAAAAAAAGGCTTTTATATACTTCAAGGGCATCTGTTATTTGTACTCATTAAATGGCTCCCCAATTGTGTCCTGAATATTGTCTACAGTTTCTGAGCCCTCGTGATCAATCAGTTGAAATGGCACATGTATGGGCTCCTTCTGGTTGTGCAGGTTTCACTTTTCTATGCCTTAGGCCTCATGCACACTTCCATCAACATTTTCACAGCCGTTTTTCACGGATCCATGTGTCCGTGATTGGAACCATATGCTTCCCGTGTGTACTCCGTGTACACTTCCGTGTTTCAATTTCCGAGAGGAAACTGAAACCTGTTCACACTATGTACACAATATTGTGAGCGCTGCACATGCTATTCCCTGTCCTGCGGTACTCACTGTCCAGGGTGCTGAAAGAGTTACTGCCGATCAGTGCAGCCCCTTAACTCTTTCAGCACCCTGGACAAGGACTACCGCTGGACAGGGAATACCATGTGTGGCGCTCACAAGATTAATGGTTCATTAAAAAAACCTGCAACAAAAAAAAAAGTTACTATTTACCCAGAACTCCCTGCTTGCCTGCTTCTTTCTCAAGTCCGGCCTCCTGAGACCATATGACCGCTGCAGCCAATCACAGGCTGCAGCGGTCAAATGGACTGCCGCGTCATCCAGGGAGGTCGGACTGGATGTCAGAGGAGGGACGCGTCACCAAGACAACGGCCGGGGTATGTATGAACTTATTTTTCTTAATATCGCTGCGTTCCAGCACTGATCAGCAGCCTCTTCTCTCTATCAGTGCTGACAGAGAGAAGGGGCTGCCGATTAGTGCAGTGCCTGTCTGTATGTGTACCTCTGCCCGCCCGGCCGTTGCTAGGCAACGGCTCCGTCACACACGGACGGCACACGGATGCCTTCCGTGTGCCTTCAGTTTTTTTGATCGCCCCTTTGACTTGCATGGGCCTCACGGTCACGGAATCTCAGACCAAAGTAGGACATGCTCTACTTTTGTCGGAACGGAGTAATGGACCGTCAAAAAAACTGAAGTGTGCATGGCCCCATTGAAATTAATGGGTCAGGGTGCTAGCCGTCTGAAAAACGGCTAGCACCCTGAAGAAAAACACTGAAGTGGGCATGAAGCCTTAGAGGCTGTTACATATATAGATATCATAGCATATGTCAGATCCTTATAGCAATGTATATGGACCAGAAATGACCAGTTCTTGGAATCCACATTGATACTATGGATGACAAAGGCACGAAAGACACGATGCATGATCCAGAGAAGAGAGGTAATGAGAAGAAGCTGGGAGACTGATAGGCACCATATTCAATAGAGAAATCTTATGAACTAAATGCAGTTTCCAAACTTCATTGTCTTCAAAACTCAGACTTTACAGGAGAAATATATTGTGAAGCATATGTAAACAGAAACAGCTGACATACAATGTTCATGTAATGCTAAGAACTTGTAGAAGACCCAATAAAAAGGAAATATAGAGAACATCACATCAGTTTGTCAGGCTAACAGTTCATTACACTATAATTTATACATGATCACCAGATTTAGAGGCTTATATTATTTTGTACCTGCGGATAAACGTGGAGTATTGTATATAATTTTTTCTTTTCTGTACAGATACATGACAGGACAGTGACCTTCTATATTATAGACTGACATTGTATCTACATTGGCAGCTTTTGATGATAAAGCATCTTGCACTGCCATTTCAGAAGTCGCTAAGCTTAAGGCGATATCCAATCTTCAGCATCATTATTGTGTGTTCCGCTAAGGGAACTGGTACAAAGACACCAGGAGGAAATAATGTATTAGAAATTTCAGAATGGCTTCCTAGAACAGCTGCAATGAAAAGGTAAAAAACTATCTCAAATTCAGAAGTCCTGCTGACTGAAAGTTAACCCAAATCTGGTCCTTAGCAATGCACACAAATATGTAGTAAAATATCATAGTGTATCTTAAAAATAACATAGGATATGTCAAGGTTAGGTATGTTCAGACGTAGCGGGTTGCAAACGGTGAAACCTGCAGCAAATTCACAGTACGTGGCGGAAATAATCTGCTGCACCTGGACATGATGATTCTATAAAAAAACACAAACTAGAAGGTTAAGTGTCATCCTTTAAAATGGCCCTAGTGTGTATGTGGGATTTTCTCCTGTGATGCACCTGCACTCTGGCATGCCCTTCTTCAGACTAAATTCGCACATTTAGACATCTTAAAAACACATTTTAGTGTTACTTATCACACTTCTTAAAACACTAAACACCATTTCATTCTTGATTTTCACACTTTTTACAGAAACAACTTCATTACTAAAAGCTTTCCTTTTGGATTTTCATGTCCTTCTCTATGCCACGCTCCTCATCTCCAATCATTCAGCATTATGTATAAACCCTTTCTCTCTGGTCCACAGTACTAAAACAGAAATTCCATATAGATTAGGCCCCATGCACACGACCGTGCCCGTAATCACGGTACGTGAATACGGGTACGGACGGCCACGGACAGTCGTCCGCATTTACGGACTGTGCTCCCATTATAAAGTATGAAAGTGCGATCCGTAAAATATAAAAAAAGGACATGTCCTATTTTTTACGTAAGGTTTCTACGGCACGGACACCTTCCCGTAACTATACGGGAAAGCACAATAGAAGTAAATGGGTTTGTAATTGCAGGCCGTAATTACGGTGTGCAATTTACGGGCGAAATGTACGATTGTGTGCATGGGGCCTTAATGGGGTTTTCCAGTAAAGGAGTATTGATGCGCTACCCTCATGAAATGCCATCAATATCTGATTGGTGGGGTTGGAATCTCAGTGCTCCCCCCGAGCTGATGGCTCATATTGCTCAAAACTGTCAAAATCCTACACACTTCTAGCGGTGGTTCACAGTATTACAGCTTTCTCCTATTCTGCAGCATGAGTGATAAAGGGGAAGCAGCACTCGCAAGAGCTCCTTCAAAATACGGCCCCTTCAAAACAGCCGATCGGCGGGGTGCCGAAGTTTGCCTCTCCAAAAAAAACCTTTAGCACCACTCTTATTCACTTCAGATTGTAGTCTTAAAGCAGTGCTTCTCAAACTGTGAGGCGTAATTCTACTTGCTGGTGAGGACGCAGTAGAAAAAGATTGAGAAGCCATTCTCTAGAGAACAGAAACCCTCTTCTTGTGTCCTGAACATTTGTAGAACTTTGTATCAATTCATTGTCTTCAGTGTTTGCTGGATTTGTATGTTGGTGCTAGAGCAAAAAAAGCTAAATAAATAATAATAATGATATGAATAGATCTGGCCTAAATTTTGTAATACCGCTACCCACTGATTTTGTCACATATCGGTGCCCCCAGTTAAAGTGTTGATATCACAAAGGATTTCTATATCTATATATTGTTTACCACACTGAAAATCCAGACCAATTATCTAGAAACCTGTTACCACTGAGGTCTCCTTTACAGCAATATATGATTCATTCAATGCAGTTTGATTTTATTGTTTACTACAATGGATCTCTTGATCTTCAATTTCCTACAGTTTATACTTTAATTCTGAATTAAAGGCATCCCCCCCCCCCACACAACCCCACACCTTGAAAGGGTTACATGACAGTCAATCATAATATAACAGTTTATGTGCACATATGATTTCAATTCAGAAAGTGCAATAGATTTAATCTACTGATGTAATGATACTTTCTAAATGCATTACACTAAAAGCAATGGGTCTGGAAGGTAGATTATATCACGTACTATACTCCACAGGATTTTGTTTCCACCATTACGTTCCTGCTCTTAATTCGATTTTTCTCACAATAAGATAGTTTTAAGACTGAAGTAAGTCCATAATCTGCACAGAATAGACTGATACTTACACCAAGTGTGATATGAAAGAAAGAATATTGCAACGCTGGACTACTAGAAAAAAAGGGATACCAGTAATAATAAAACATAAAATAATGATTGCAAAATTATTACTATACTGCTCAATGCAGGGAAATGGAAAACCCGTATTTCCAGAAGAAATATTTTAATAGTAGCTTACATATTGTGAAAACTCTAAACTGTAGTTCAATTAAACATTATTTGTATGCCATTGTGTAAGTACTCTATTCATTCAGACAGTACCGTCGTGGGGGCCATATATAATATTTGTGAGGGCAAAAAATGCTTACCTCTCTTCCGTTCCCCAAAGGTTCCTCTTTGAGCTTCAGAGAGCGTGGGCGAGGAGATGTGCAGACACTGTGTTGAAATCTAATTACAGGCATCAGCACACTATCGGGAGCGTTTCAGGCTACAGATACATCAGTAGGGATTGCTGCCACAAAGAGGCGTAACTGGGGATTACCACAGGGGGCAAGACACATCCAAGTGGGCCCCAACCCAGTGGGCCCCCCAATTGATGTTTACAACTGCAGAAGTGTTTTACGTAAACCGCGTCGCATATCGAGCTTTGCTCTTTATGTAACTTCCATTCACAGTATAGTGTCTCCCGACACAGTATAATGCCCCTATAGTGCCTCCGCACACGGTATAATGCACCATAGTGTCCCCCACACAGTGTAATGCCCCTATAGTGCCTTCCCACACCGTATAATGCCCCCATAGTGTCCCCCACACAGTATAATGCCCTTATAGTGCTTCCCACATAGTATAATGCTCCCATAGTTGCCTATACACAATATAATGCCCCTATAGCTGCCCCCCACTGTAGATAAAGTCCCCCTTGTAGATAAAGCCCCCCCCTGTAGATACAGCCACACACTTTTTTATTACAATAAAAATTAAAACAAATATTCAAACTCACCTTAATCCCGTTCCCACGCCGGCCAGCAGCAATGGAAACCTGCTCTCTTCTGCGCAGGTCTCCTGGGGGTTGAACGAAGCGTCTATGAAAGGCGCTGATTGGCTGGGCAGAATGACTTTGCCTGTCATTCAGTGCTTTTCAGCGCCGGAAGCGCGACTCATACAAAAGAGCTGAATGGACGGGCACGGAACGTACCCGGCCATTCATTGCTTCTAATTGTAGCTGTGTCCTATAGACACAGGTACAATTATAGTGCAGGAGAAGGTGGCGCTGGCGCCCCCTCTAAGTTGCTCCCGGGGCACATGCCCCGCCTGCCTCCCCCTAGCTACGCCCCTGCATAATGTGATCGGCGCTGTAATGTAGATCCCAGCAGTGGTTTTTATTTTCGAAAAATCATACATTTTGATGGAGTTATGACCTATTTATGCTAATGAATTTCTTAATAGACAACTGGGCGTGTTTTTACTTTTTTACTTAAGTGGGCATGGAAAGAGAAGTGTATGACGCTGACCAATCAGTGTCATACACTTCTCTCCTTTCATGTACTCAGCACATGTGCTGTCACTTACTCACTCATTAACGTTACTGAAGTGCCTTGAGAGTGAATAGACATAGCATCCAGCCAGGACACGATGTCTATTAAACACTCCCGACACTTCGGTAACGTTTGTGTGGGACTTAATGACCGCAAGCGTGATCTCGCGAGATCATGCTGTAAATGACAGCACAGCGTGATCTCGATGTGCTGTGCTGTAAGTCCCACACAAACGTTACCAAAGTGTCGGGTTTGTGAATAGACATCGTGTCCTGGCTGGTAGCGATGTCTATTCACTCTCAATGTACTTCAGTAACGTTAATGTGTGAGTAAGTGACAGCACATGTGCTGAGTACATGAATGGAGAGAAGTGTATGATGCTGTTTGGTCATTGATTGGTCAGCGTCATACACTTCTCTCCACAACGACCACTTGGTCAAAAAGTAAAACACGCCCAGTTGTCTATTAAGAAAGTCATTAGCATAAATTTAAAATAGATCATAACTCCGTCAAAATTGATAGTTTTTCTAAATAAAAACACTGCTGTTATCTACATTACAGCGCCGATCACATTATGTAAGACATAGGGCACTTATAATCTCGTGACAGAGCCTCTTTAACTCCTTAATGACTGGGCATGTTTGTACCTTAATGACCAAGCCAGATATGTCAAATCTGGTATGTGTGACTTTATCAGAGAATAACTCTGTGAAAGTTTTGAATATCCAAGTAATTCTGACATTGTTTTTTCGTCACATGTTGTACTTTATTTTAGTGGTAAAAGTAGACTGATACGATTTGCGGAAATTAATTAAAAAATAGAGAAATTGAAGAAATTTTGTAAAAATTATCATTTTTCCCTATTTTTAACTGCAATATGTCACATATGTACATACATACTGCACAATTTTTTTAATTAAATATATATTTCCATCTCTTTACTCTATTTTGGCAGCACTTTTGAAAAAATATTATTTTTTTTGAGCAATTTGGAAGACTTACAAATTTAGTAATCACTTTATACATTTTGAAGTACATTTTGTTTTCCTGCACCAGGCCAGGTTTTCAGAGGCTCATAGGTGTCAGAATGGTGGAAACCCCCACAAGTGACCCCCATTTTGAAAACTACACCCCTTAAGGTATTTATTAAGGGGTGTTGTAAGTATTTTGACACCACAGTTTTTTTGTAAGAATTCATGCAAAGCAGGCGTAAAAAATATAATTTCACTTTTTTCATAAAAGTATCACTTTGAAGACTGATTTCTGTGTCATGTGACCATGAGAATGAAGAAACGCACCCCAAAATATATCACCCTGTTTCTCCTGTTTTCAAAAATGCCCCCATTGTGACCCTAATGCATTGCTTGGACACACGACAGGGCCCGAAAGGAAGGGAGCACCCGGAGGCTTTCAGGACTCATATTTTGCTTGAAAATGTTTTAGGCCCCACTGTACATTTGGAGAGGTTTTGAGCTACCAGAGCGATAGAATCTCCCCATAAACGACCCCATTTAGAAAACTAGACCCCTTAAGGTATTTATCTAGGGGTGTAGTGCGTACTTTGACCCCACAGTTTTTTGCTAAATTTAATGCATAGCAGGTGAAAAAAAAACAAAAAACACTTTTTTCATAAAAGTATCAATTTGAAGACCGATTTCTGTGTAAAGTGACCATGAGAATGAAGAAAAACACCCCAAAATATATCACCCTGTTTCTCCTGTTTTCAAAAATTCCCCCATTGTGACCCTAATGCATTGCTTGGACAAACGACAGGGCCCGAAAGGGAGGGAGCACCCGGAGGCTTTCAGGACTCATATTTTGCTTGAAAATGTTTTAGGCCCCACGGTACATTTGGAGAGGTTTTGAGCTACCAGAGCGATAGAATCTCCCCATAAACGACCCCATTTAGAAAACTAGACCCCATAAGGTATTTATTTAGGGGTATAGTAAGTATTTTGACCGCACAGTTTTTTGCTAAATTTAATGCATATCAGGTGAAAAAAAATAAAAATTCACTTTTTTCATAAAAGTATTTGTTTGAAGACCGATTTCTTTGTAAAGCGAATATGAAAATGAAGAAACACACCCCAAAATCTATCACCCTCTTTCTCCTGTTTTCAAAAATACCCATATTCTGGCCCTAATGCGTTGTTTGGACACACGGCAGGGCCCCAAAGGAAGGGAGCACCCGGAGGCTTTCAGGACTCATATTTTGCTTGAAAATGTTTTAGGCCCCACTGTACATTTGGAGAAGCTTTGAGCTGCCAGAACGATAGAAACTGCCCATAAATGACCCCATTTCGAAAACTAGACCCCTTAAGGTATTTATCTAGGGGTATAGTTAGCATTTTGACCACACAGGTTTTTCGCTAAATATATTGGAATTGGTCTGTAAAAATTAAAATGTACTTTTTTTCTGAAACAACATAGAAATTTTTATTATTTACAAGGAATAACGAAGAAAATGCACCCCAACATTTGTAAAGCAATGTCTCCCGATTACGATAATACCCCATATGTGGTAATAAACTGCTGTTTGGACCCACAGCAGGGCTCAGAAGGGAAGGAGCGCCATTTGGCTTTATGATTTTGCTGGAATGGTTTTCGGTGCCATGTCGCATTTGCAATGCACTGGAGGGACCAAAACAGTGGAAACCCCCCAAAAGTGACCCCATTTTGGAAAAACCTTCAAGGAATTTTTCTAGGGGTATAGTGAGCATTTACACCCCACGGGTCTTTTGCAGAGTTTATTAGAATTAGGGCGCGAAAATTAATTTCAAAATTTTTTCCACTAAAATGTTGAATTTTCTCATTTTCACAAGGGATAAAGAAGGAAAAAAACAACCATTTTTTATAAAGCTATTTCTCCCAAGTACGGAAATACCCCACCTGGGGTCATACGTTTTTTTCATTAGAAATGAATTAACCCTTTCAGGACTGATCCAGTTTTTGCTTTCTTATTTTAGATTTTCCCTCCCCGCTTTCCAAGAGCCATAACTTTTTTATTTTTCCATCAATAGAGCGGTGTGAGGGCTTATTTCTTGCGGGAGGAGCTGCAGTTTTTATTGGTACCATTTTTTGGTACATAAAAAGTGATTAAAATGTTGTATTACATTTTTTTTTTAGAGCGAAGGTGACAAAAAAAAAACTGCGATTTTGGCGGTTTCAATTATTAATTTTTTTTTAAGGTGTGCACTGTGCAAATTAAATAATGGTATATTGTAATAGTTCTGACTTTTACGGACGTAGCGATACCAATTTTGTTCATTTTTTTACATTACTTTAGAAGAAAAATGCGAAAAGGTGTTTTGTTTTTTTAACTTTAAAAAAAAAAATTCTTACTACTAATAACTATAATTCTTCTACACATTTTATTAATCAATCCCCTTAGGGGACTTGATCCAGCGATCATTTGTTCACTGGTACAATACACTGCAATACTAATGTATTGCAGTATATTGTTATTCTTACAGGCTTCTGTAACAGAGCGATCGCTGTTCCTGTCCGTTAGTACCGAGGGGGCCTGCTGTAATACACAGCCGACACCCGCAGCGTATGGAGCGGGCTCAGAACGTACATCAACCGCCGCACCATGACGGGCAATTAAGTCATAGTGCGCAAAGGGGTTAGTGCACTGCGGATGGTTCAAAGTGAAAATTGCAATTTTCCACCGATATGCCATTTTAGTGCATAATATGTTGTGCCCAGTGTGTGCCACAGAAGACAAATACCTCATAAAACGTTAAGCGGGTTCTCTCGGGTATGGCGACACCGTATGTGTGGGCGCAAACTGCTGCTTGGGCTCAGAAGGGAGGGAACGCCATTTTGCTTTTGGAGCGCAGATTTTGCTTGGTAGTTTTTCTGTTTTGGGTTTCGCTGGTATTTCAGTTTATAATGTGGGGGCATATGTAATCTGTGCGGGGTACATCAGGGTATATGTAATCTGTGCGGGGTACATCAGGGTATAATAAGAGGGTATAATAATGGGGTAAATAAATAATATTTCATAGATGTGTGGCCGGTGTCACACTGATAAATGGTGCCCGATCTTATCCGCTTTTGGAACATTTTGCATCGCCATATTCTGAGAGCCAGAACTTTTTTATTTTTTCACCACCGGAGTCATGTGAGGGCTTATTTGTTGCGGGACAATCTGTAGTTTTCATTGGTACCATTTTGGGGTACATGCGATTTTTTTTTAATCACTTTTTGTTCAATTTTTTTGCAATCCTGAGCAAAAAACAGGAATTCTGACACCATTTTTTAGGTTTTCTTTTTGCGACGCTCACCGTACGCTATAAATTACATTTTTACTTTATTCTGCGGGTTGGTATGATTACGGCGATACCATATGTATATAGGTTTGGTCCTTTTTTTTAGCGTTTGCACAATAAAATGACTTATTTATAAACCCAAAAATTTTCTGTGTCACCATATTCAGAGAGCCATAATTTTTTTATTTTTTAGTCAAAAAAGCTGTGTAAGGGCATGTTTTTTGCGGGACGGATAGAAGTTTTTATTGGTACTATTTTCGGGTACATGCGACTTTTTGATAACTTTTTATTCTTTATTTAGGGAGCGGTGGTGACCAAAAAAATTTTGATTCTGTCGTTGTTTTTTATTGATTTTTTTTGGGGTGTTCATCGTGCGGGAAAAATAACATTATTGTGTTATAGTTGGGGTCGTTACGAACGCGGTGATACAAAATATGTGTACTTTTTTAACGTGTTCATTTTTTTTCTATAATAAAAGTCTTAGTATAGGAAAAAAAGCATTTAGTGTTTATAGAACTTATAACTTTTATTTTTACACTTTTTTTGAAACATTTTTATTACTTTTTTTAACTTTTTTTACTTGTCCCACTAGGGGACACTTAGTCTTGCAGCTTTGATCGCTGCTAGAGTACATTACACTACACACGTAGTGTAATGTACTCTAACTGTCATTGTGACGTGACTGTCACACTGACAGGAAGCAGAGGAGGAACGGCCGGAGGAACGGCCGGAGGCTGTTCCTCCGAGGCTTCCGTACATGGCAACCCGGAGGTCATTATCTGACCTCCGATTGCCGTGACAAGCATCGGTAGCCCCCACGATCAATTCGTGGGGGCTGCCGATGTGCTTCAAACCACTTAAATGCGCACTTAAGGGGTTAACTGCCGAAAGCAACGGCGATGGTCCGCTGTCCGGCGAGACTGATGTCTCAGCTGTCTAGGACAGCTGTCAGCGCGCGTCTGTCACTCTGTGTTTACACAGAGTGACAGTTTGAAATGCGGACGAAAATGCACGTCCTGGTGCGGGAACTAGCAGCCGACCAGGACGTGCATTTTCGTCCTTGGTCGTGAAAGGGTTAAGACAGAAAGACCCACAAACAAGCAACAACTGAAGACCGCTGCAGTAAAGGCCAGGCAAAGCACCACAAAGGAGGAAACCCAGCGTCTGGTGATGTCCATGAGTTCCAGACTTCAGGCAGTCATTGCCGGCAAAGGATTCTCTACAAAGCATTTTTTTAAAAAAACATTTTATTTATGGTAATGTTAATTTGTCCAATTACTTTTGAGCCCCTGAAATGACGAGGCTGTGTAGAGAAATGGTTGCAATTCCTAAACGTTTCACGGGATATTTTTGTTCAACCCCTTGATTTAAACCTGAATGTCTACACTTCAATTGCATCTCAGTTGTTTCATTTCAAATCCAATGTGGTGACATGCAGAGCCCAAATCCTGAAGATGTGTGACTGTCCAAATAATTCCGAACCTAGCTGTAGCAATCTTCAGTTGCTTTAAGATTTTGGAGATTTTTAGATTGCGAATAAGGCTTTTTAACACCATTTAGGCTGGGTTCACACGACCTATTTTCAGACGTAAACGAGGCGTATTATGCCTCGTTTTACGTCTGAAAATAGGGCTACAATACGTCGGCAAACATCTGCCCATTCATCTGAATGGGTTTGCCGACGTACTGTGCCGACGACCTGTAATTTACAGCTGTCAAAAGACGACGCGTAAAATTACAGCCTCGTCAAAAGAAGTGCAGGACACTTCTTGGGACGTTTTTGGAGCCGTTTTCTCATAGACTCTATTGAAAACAGCTCCAAAAACGGCCGAAAAAAGGGCGCGAAAACGGTGTGAAAAACGCCGCGAAAAACGCCGCGAACATACCCTTAGGGTATGTGCACACATAGTGACCAGAAACGTCTGAAAATATGGAGCTGTTTTCAAGGGAAAACAGCCCCTGATTTTCAGACGTTTTTTGAGCAACTCGCGTTTTTCGCGCCGTTTTCACAGCGTTTTTTACGTCCATTTTTGGAGCTGTTTTCATTGGAGTCTATGAGAAAACGGCTCCAAAAACGTCCAAAGAAGTGTCCTGCACTTCTTTTGACGAGGCTGTATTTTTACACGTCGTCGTTTGATAGCTGTCAAACGACGACGCGCAAATGACAGGTCGTCTGCACAGTACGTCGGCAAACCCATTCAAATGAATGGGCAGATGTTTGCCGACGTATTGGAGCCCTATTTTCAGACGTAAATGAGGCATAATACGCCTCGTTTACGTCTGAAAATAGGTCGTGTGAACCCAGCCTCACAGAGAAATACATGTTGCAGAATACTGCAGCATGCCCTACTTTCTTGCATTAAAGACCACAGATTTTACCCCTTGTAATTTAATCAGTGAAATTTGTGAAAAAAATCGGCAGCAAAATCTGATGGATTCCTGCTGGATTCACACTGAGATAACATCAGGATGAATAAAAAAAACTGGAAGGCATCAGACTCCAGAGTTAGAATATTGTTGTGATTTGTCAGTGGTAGAATGTACATCAATATTGTAAGAGTTATGCATGAATAATTAGAACCATTTCAGGCGTGGAACGCTAGGCAATTACTCAGGGACCCCAGGAAATGCACAAGAATGGGAACACCAGGGACCACTTAAGAGTGGAGTAGCAAAACATTTCGCTCCACTGTCAATTCCAGCATTTAGGCAAAAAGTTGAGCCCCATGTCCCACAATACAGAAAGAGCTACAGCCGTACAGTTTTCTATGTATCCTGCCCTGATCTGTATATTATTGGGCAGGAGTGGAGATACTACTTTACTCGTTGTCCACAGACCCTTTTTCTATAATAATTGCCCTGTGAATACCAATAACATAAGTGAATGTCTTATAAGGAATAACGTTGAATTATTACATGTTACATTTTAAAATAAGCGTATAAAAATAAGTTGGACAATCATCTTAGGCGATTATATTGATTTCCTGTGGCTTCTAGTATTGTTTATAGTATATATAATTTATAGTGGGATGTATTATAATAATGGCCGCTCAAAATATTTAGATTAAATATAGTTAAATAATGGGAAAAAGCAGGAATTACTTCTAGTCGAGGACTATGTATGCACAAGTAAGGCAGTGGAGTTAACAGTAGGTATTAATTACATGGCTGAGCAATGAAATGGAAGTTATTGTTTAAGCAGATCTCCAAATGACAAACGTTTGGATATATTAACCCGAAATGCAGTGAAGCAGATGGAAGATAACCCGCTATTGCAGTGATATTAGTCCATAATCATGCCTATACATGTTTGTCAATGAATAAACACTTGTTTAGATGAGCTTCCGTTACCTGGTCAGTAAAATGCTACAACAAAAAATTTAATTTATACATCAGAAAATGTTGCATTTAAAACCTTTTCCCCAAAACACCAACTGAATCAACAGTTTCTACACCAAAGGGGGTGGCTCAGCGGTTGAAATAACGATAATTGCGTTACTGTATGTCAATTATGTGCTCCAAACCATGGCGTGTATGTTCAACCGCCTAGACCAACCCCTTCAGTTCAAGTGGCAGCAAACGGACGAAATGCCATACTCCACAATTAACAAATATATGTTGCACATGCAGCATATATTTGTAGTGTCATAGCAATAAGGCATCATACAATGAACTATATTAGCCCCCTACCCACATTTCGATGTAATAATAATATGACACCCAAGCCACATAGAATAAAACTGCTCCCACATATACGGCATTACAAGAACTGTAGCAACATGTATTCTAGATAAATATATTTGTTTTATATCAGTAACGAAAAGATACAAATTTAGGAATTTATTTTTATTTTTTTGCTTGATGCCCAAAAATAAGTTCATAAAGATTTTTGGGCTAAATATACAAACTACAGAAAGGTTAATAGAGAAGGTGTAAAATCTCCTGCAAAAATTTGTGTATTCCTTAAGGACAAGAATGGCGTGATCCAGACTAGTTAATATGTCCTTAATGGAGGAAAACATAAAAGCAACACTTGCATCCGGATAATCCTTTAATTGTTAAAGGAAGTGTTTAGGTTTAGGAATCAATAATCCTAATGCATGTGAGATATTATGTACTCGTATCTGATTTTATACTACTCCAGGCTGTAATTATTTACTTTAGCGAGCTATTATGAGCCACAATCTTTGTGACATGTTTTTTGAAAGGTGATTACAATTATTTTTAAAATACATTTCTTGTATGTCATAGACACATAGATGTTGTGACAAATTTTCAGTAACTCTAATCTCTGACCAGCACCAAATGGTTCAAGCTATTTTTAGAGCCCTTACATTATGTGAATCAGTGCCAAATAGAGATCACAGACAATACCAACGTGGTCATCCAATATGTATCTTCGACATATCAGATGACAATTATGACTAGATTTACACCTTAAGGCCTCATGCCCACTTCAGTTTTTTCCTTCAGGGTGCTATCCGTTTTTGTCACTGATAGTACCCTGAACCCATTTATTTCAATGGGGCCATGCACACTTCAGTTTTTTTGATGATCCGTTGCTCCGTTCCGATCCAAAGAAGAGCATGTCCTACTTTGGTCCGAGAATCCGTGAGGCCCATGCAAGTCAATGGGGCCGTCAAAAAAACTGAAGGCACACGGAAGGCATCCGTGTGCCGTCCGTGTGTGACGGAGCCGTAGCCTAGCAACCGCCGGGCGGGCAAAAAAACATTAGAAAAATATTACACTAATCGGCAGCCACTTGTCTCTATCAATCACTGATAGAGAAAAGAGGCTGCTGATTAAAAATAAAATAAAAAGCATTTCATACGTACCCGGTCGTTGTCTTGGTGACGAGTCCCTCTTCTTCCTCCAGTGACCGCCACTACAGCCTGTGATTGGCTGCAGCGGCGACATGGATTGAACGTCATCGCTGGAGGCCGGACAGGAGGAATGTAAGTATGAATTTTTTATTTTTTTTATTACATTAAAATTGTATTTTCTGCGCGCCGAGCATGGTACTGTCCAGAGTGCTGAAAGAGTTACCGCCGATCAGTGCAGCCCATTAACTCTTTCAGTACCCTGGACAGTACCATGCTCGGCGCACGGAAATGGAAACACGGAGTGCACACGGTAGTGCACACGGAAATCACACGGCCGCTAAAACGGGTTCACAGACCCGTCAAAAGCGGCCGTGAAAACGGTGATGTAAGTGTGCACGAGGCCTAAAGGACACAACAGTGTCAATGGCGTAAAAGGGCTGTCTAGTGAGATAAAATTGATGGTCTATCATCAGGATAGGCCATCAATACCTAATTGGTCAGGGCCCGACCTTCGGCATCCCCGCCGATCAGCTGTTTAAAGGGGCCGCTCCGTCAAAGAATGCTTCCTTTAATCGCTTACACTCTTTCATACTGTTAAATGGCGTCACACTTGTAGAGGCAGTTCACAGTATCAAAGCCTTCTCTCATACAAGTGAATGTAATACTGTGAACTGCCACTACGAGCGTGCTAGGCCATCAATTTTATGTCATCGGGCAACCTCTTTTGAGCATGTCCACCTTTAAACACATTTTACAAGAATGTATACATATATATATATATAGAAATAATCTATATAAAAGATTAACTTGTAAATACATTGCTTTACTTGTTTTGTATTGATCCTTACTTATTGCTTTTATTAGGGTCCCTGTATGGCAGGGTCTAGCTAGGGTGGGCAGGCAGGGAACTATTGCTATAGCAGCCATAGTGGCTGCTACGGGACAGCAGCATGAGGGGGCCCGTGCCGCCCGGCCCATAATGTGCGTTGCGTGCACTTGGCATCTGGGGCCCAGGGAGACTTCCACATTCAATTGTATCTGCGTACAATACAACTGAATACTATGTCGGAGCAAGGAGCTAGCTCCCTGCTCTGCCATTCACTAAGGTGCTGGGACAGGATCCCTGTGCCAGCCAACACGATGACGTCAATGGATCACGCCTGCCTACGCAAGGATCCCGTCTCATAGGCTGCTGAGGAGGAGGAGGCTGTGGAGCTGCTCCATTCGTCACGGGAACAGGGCTAGGTGAGTACAAGTTTTTTTTGTTTGGGGGCTGTGTGTCGCTATCTACAAGGGGAGGCTGTGTGGCACTTCCTACAAGGGGGGTTGTGTGGCACTATCTACAAGGGGGGCTGTGTGGCTTTATCTACACGGGGTGTGTGGAACTATCTACAAGGAGGGGGCTGTGTGGCAGTATTTACAGGGGGAGTGTAGCAATAGCTAGAGGGGGACTGTGAAGCACTATATACAAGGGGGACTGTGGCAGAATCTAAAAGTGGGGTGTATGGCCCTATCTACAGGGGGCTGTGTGGCACTATTTACAATAGGAGGCTGTTCATTATGTTACCATATAGTCTCATTAGCTTCAGTTATACAATCTGTTTTAGTCAGGCACACTGACCTCTTTAATTTAATCTTAATTTATTGTTATGTTAACTACCTTAAATAACTATATTGCTTGTAAAATGTACAAATGGTTTTATGCTCAAGCTACATAAAAATAGTGGAAAAAAAATGTAGACCTCGTTGATTGGTAGAGAAAGCAAACATGGCGAGGGGGAAGGAGATGTCGGGAAAAAAGATAGGGGGTGACAAATTGAATCTTTGCCCCGGGTGCAGGGGAACCTAGCTACACCTCTGATTTACAGCCCCATATTAAGGCACTCGATGTACTGCTATGTGATGCCTCCATGTGACACTGTATTCTTACAAATACCTCCATAATATAACATGTGTTGGAACAAGCATCCTGGAAAGGGTTCTCTCTATGCCAGGCAGCGTACAGTAAGTGATGTAGCTAAAACGAATTCTCCCCCTGCATTATAAGGGTATGTTCACACGGCCTATTTTCGGACGTTTTTCGGGCCGTAAACGCCCGAAAAATCGGAAGCTCCGATGGAGCGTTTTTCGTGGCGTTTTTTTACGTGTAAAAAAAACAGCCGCGAAAAAGAAGTGCAGGACACTTCTTGGGACGTTTTTGGAGCCGTTTTCCATAGACTCTATTGAAAAAAGCTCCAAAAATGGCCGTAAAAAACGCCCGCGAAAATCGCAAGTGGCACAAAAAACATCTGAAAATCTGGAGCTGTTTTCTCTTGAAAACAGCACCGTATTTTGAGACGTTTTTGACTCTGCGTGTGAACATACCCTAAAGGTAAAGTAAAATGTTCGGTGTGTTTCTGACAACAAGCTTGTCGACTTTTTTTCAATAACAAACAGCAGAACTGTAAATGGAGCTCTGGACAATAATACAGACTGTAGTTAACAATCAGATAATACAGGCTGTAGTTTAGGATCAGTACAATAAAAGTTATGCATTGTATTTACAAAGTTACTTTTTACTAAGCAGGGGATTTGGTGCTCTGTGTCAGAAAAAGGAAGCTGCAACTTTTTAAATAAGTTTACACACATACACATTTATACACATAGTCACATCGTACATCCAATTTTAGTTGCTCTAGCACATTGTATCTTATTCATCTTTTCCCCTTTTTTAGGGTGGGGCCCTTTAAGTTCAGTTTTTCTGTAAGGTCCTATCATTTTAGTGTATACTTAACAGTGTAACCAAACATTGAAACTTGTACCTGCCCATGAATCTTTTTTTTTTTTATTATTATTAAAGAGGATAACTAGTGCACATCTAATGTAATGTTTCTGAGATCTTTTACATATTCCCAAAGAATCTCCTCAAATCAAAGTTTGCTAGGCTCTCGATAAGAAAATTAAAAAAGTGCACAGAGTTTGTGAAGATGGAAGAGATTGTTAATGTTACTGTAAAAAATAACTTTTACAGAATTATATGGTTTGCTTGCTACTGAACATACTCTGGTCACTTAGAGCTTTTATAGAAATGACTAATCAAGATAAAGATTTTACATTAAAGTGTACCTAAACTTTCAGGTTACTTTTAAGAATAGGCTGTCAGATGTGTGTACGTGAGAAAAAACACTATTTCTGGCCATTTTATGACTTGTATATGGCATTTTTTTAGCAGTTTTCCCTTCTGTATGCTCCATTTCCAATTCACACTTTCCATGATCTAGTGGGTGGAGCCTAACTGCTATAATGTCTGCCATAGACTGCACATATACTCCACAAATAGAGAAGAGAACATCTTGCTTCATTGTCTCTTTGTAGCACACCACCAGAAGCAGCAGTAGTATGGGGGACATCATACAGCAGTACTAAGCAGTGTAGCTGTGAATCCAGCACTGAGGTGACATATAACACTTATTACAAACTGCAGCAGAATGGAGGAGATCACACAGCAGTAAAAAGCAGTGTAGCTATGAGTCCAGCACTGGGGTGACATATAATACTTACTAGAAACTGCAGCAGAATGGAGATTACACAGCAGTAATGAGCAGTGTAGCTGTAAATCCAGCACTGGGGTGAGATATATCACTTACCAGGAAGCTGCAGCAGTGTCTCTGTGTGTCTCTCTTTCTCACTCTGCTACTGCTCCGTCCACCTCTCCCTCCATTGAACTAGTTGTTGCTTCCGGCCCTGTTTTATTAAAAAGAAGCCTGCGCAGCAATCAGCTATTATTGCATAGAAAAGCCACGACTGCATATAGCAAATAAAACGCAACAAGTCCTCCAGAGTATAGGATTTATGGAGGCCCTCAGACACTTTTGCCAACATAAAATGATATAAATGACATTGTCATTCCTGGTGATTTGAATTCTGGGAGCTCACCTAAGCTGATAGAGGCCTTCTCTGTCAGCAAGCTTGTCGACTGTTTCCAATAACAACCAAAAGAACTGTTAATGAAGTGTATAAACTGGAAAATGGTATGCAAAGGTGGACATACATGTTTTCACTATTTGTACTGTTCCCTAATAACGGGTTAATAAAGAAAAAATGTATTTCTTTTTATTAAAATCTCATTCTTACCATCCATCATTATGTTGTCTAGGCAGACGTGTTTGTGTCATAGCAGAAAATGTTCTATCTAGCCTCACTTTATTAATTTTGACCCAATACCTAAGAGTCGATAAAAGGTAATAGAGAGTGCTGACAGCATCATGGCATGAAATGACTGACTGTGCCATATATTGGAGAATATATAGTAAAAGCTGTTGTCAACAACCAGCAATTGAAATTCAAATTAATTTTTCATCTTATTTGCTATGTGTTGTGCGCAATGATCTGTTTCTTTGATCAGGTGATATTGCTTTGCGGCCATTTGTCCTATCATCACAAATTAGAATCTTCAGTGAAAATGTGGTTGTCATCAATATTAACAAGAAATGGTATTTATGAAAGCAAAATTCTGGTAATGGTAACTATTTAGTTGGGAATATTTGAATAATGTTTACTCTACTTGCTAGGTAGTAGTCGCTTAGATTCTGATAGCTGCCAAGCAACAAACGCTGGTGCTGATGGTTGACATTACTTGATCTCCATAAGGGTATGTTCACACACACTAATTACGGACGTAATTCGGGCGTTTTTGCCCCGAATTACGTCCGAAAAATGCGCCTCAATAGCGTTGACAAACATCTGCCCATTGAAAGCAATGGGCTGACGTTTGTCTGTTCACACGAGGCGTATATTTACGCGCCGCTGTCAAATGACGGCACGTAAATAGACGCCCGCGTCAAAGAAGTGACCTGTCACTTCTTGGGTCGTAATTGGAGCCGTTATTCATTGACTCCAATGAAAAGCAGCGCCAATTACGTCTGTAATGGACGCGGCGTTCAAGCGCCTGCACATGCCGTTACGGCTGAAATTACGGGGATGTTTCCTCCTGAAAACATCCCCGTAATTTCAGCCGTTACGGACGCTGCCGTGTGAACATACCCTAATACTGCTGCTTTATTGGGGGGAAAGAAAATCCAGTAGCATGGACCGTTGGAAGTATTAATCAAAACTGGTGCAGGGAAAAGTGGTGCAGTTGCCAATTAGGTCCCTACTTTTATTTTCCTTAGGGGCTCCAAGAATGAGAACTGGAATTTTATTAGCTGCTGTGATGATATGTTCCACTTTTCACTTGTACTAGTTTTTAGAAATCTCCCTCACTCCCTCCCCGTTAGAGAGTTTCTTTAACAATAGTGTCTTTCCACCCCACTATGTTTTGTCTAAACTTGAAATTAATGTGGGAGACGCTCCCCAAATCCCTAATAAAGGGTCTAGGGTAAGACATGGCAAGAGGCACTTAAGGGGAAATATAGTATAACATGGTGGCCATGTAGATAAATGGCTGCTTGTTAGCTGTAATGTCTATGGCCGCAGACCGTAGTCCTGACTTACCCTCTGACGGCTGCGGCCATGGACGAGTGAGTTCCCGGCGGCATCTCCGTCCTGAGAGACGCCGGCACTCACTTCATGGTCCGGACACTGTCTCCCGCAGGGCACGCGCGCCTGCGCGTGCATGGCCCTAAATGGCCTGTGCGCGCACAGTTGCAGAATATCTGCAATTAGCCCAGAATGCTGCTGGACTATAAAAGGGGCTCTGCCCTCTTGATCCTTGCCTGAGTGTTGTTGTGTTACCTAAAGTTTGTCATTGCAAATGGTCTCCTAGTGTTTTCCAGTTCCCAGTGTTACCCGTTCCTGCTGCCTGTACCCTGTATCCCGTGCTACCGTGCATCTGTGCCGTCAAGAGTTGGAGTCGTGTTGTGTCCTCCGCTGCATCTATTGTGTCACACCCCGCCGGGTGCCTGTCTACTGTCGGAGCCTCATCTTAGCCTGAATCCATCGCTACTGTCTACATTGCCTCAGGTACCCTTTCTGGACTATAGACATTGCATTGTACCTGTTTGGCCAGCTGCTATCCCGCTATGCGGTACGGCCCAGTGGGTCCACACCCTGCGTCGTGACATTAGCTCTCTTGTAGTTGGATCTTTTTTTCTAGCGATCGCATCCTGACGAAGGGTGCGAAACGCGCGTTGAGTTGTCTCAGGTGCATATTTTCTTCATCTGCCATCATGTCCACCACAGGTATTTAACCAGTTTTACTATTTGAACTTTTGGCACTTTGTCACATTTTGCTAGATTGAAACTGTGGTATATCTAGTGGGACGATCCAAGGTATTTTGTAACCTGATGCACGATTACTGAGATGTAACATTATTGATCTTATTATCTATAATGGATTAGTGTAGCTTGTTTTCACCTGAGATCGTTTTTTAATTTAGGTTTTTAACTGTTTTGTACAATGTTTGTTTATTTATTATAGGGGGGTATTTTGATTGGGGACTAAAAAATAATATTATAAATATTATTTTGGATAATTTGAGTTTTGATTGGGCTTATTAGACATTTTTTGGTTTTGCTATCCTTTATATAAACCTGCCCGCTTCGAAGAAAAAAAACAAAACTGTGTAAAACGCTAAAAAGTCATAAATTCTTGCGCAAATATGACGTGCTAAATAATTTTCTACTTGTTAAGGCCATTATACTGGCATAAAGCAATTCTAAAATTTTCCGTCTTAAAGAGAACCTTTCACCTGCCCATACATGTGCAGCAGGTAATAGTCAGGGCTTCACAAACACTTTCTCACTTGAAAATTTTTCCTATCTTCCTACGTTATTTACATATCAGTGCCGTTATATTTGGTGCCGATATGTAAATAAGCCGCTGAACTTTCAATGGGGCGTTTCTATCTAACGAAATGGCAAAGGGGCGTGATGTCTTCACTCTGACACTGTCCAATCAGCTACGGACAGTGTCAGGACGGCTTGCGCTGTGTTCCCTCCCGTGAGAACACACACAGACTGGTGGTTCTGCAGAGAGCGCTCTCTCTGTCTGTGTGTGTGTGTTCTCACGGGAGGGAACACAGCGCATGCCGCCCTGACACTGTCTGTAGCTGATTGGACAGTATCAGAGCAAAGACATCACACCCCCTTACCATTTAGTTAGATAGAAACGCCCCATTGACAGTTCGGGGGCTTATCTACATATCGGGTGCCAAATATAACGGCACCAATATATAAATAACGGAGGAAGTTAGAAAAATTATTTCAAGTGAGACCGGGTTTGTGAAGCTCTGCCTATTACATGCTGCAGGAAAAGGAAAAGATGATCCAGCGCTGATAGTAGTTTTAAAAGGGAAGGACAATTCCCATGTTGCCACTTCCTTTGCCATGATTAAGAATTCAGTGTGCGTTCGAAACGCGTAGGCTCGGGTATATTCAATGCTTACTCCTGCCTTGAGACTACGTCTCCTGTCCAATTTTAATAATTTCTCCAATAAACATGGGAATTGTCCTTCCCTTTTAAAACTACTATCAGCGCTGGATCATCTTTTCATTTTCCTGCAACACACACCGCGGGCCGTCACGGGGAACCGAGCGACATCTCAGGAGACGCAGAACCGGTGAGCTGGAGGTTTCCTCCCTTCCTTTATTACATGCTGCACTCAGCTGTACATGTATGGGCAGGTGAAAGGTTCTTTTTAAGTATATTCCTCTCTTAAAGGCTGACAGATGCGTGTAGGGAAGCAGCTTCCTAGAATTAGATTGTGTCTAAAAGGCACCCGACCACAAGCCAGGAAATCCAGTCTCTGGCCAAGTGCGTATTATATATGCTTAACCCCCAGGAAGCTACTTCGCTGCTTGTGTTCTATCAATGCACTTTAGGCAGGTACTATCATAACTAGCTGACAAGTCTATAGGGCAAAGAGATTGGAATTTGAAATTTCCTGTAGATGGCTGCTTATTATCAAACTCCTCCCACTGCAAAAGGTAGAAATTCCAAAATTAACATTATAATAGTGAATTGCTATTTGGGCAATAACCTAAAGCAGTCATAAATAGGTTGTCTCATTGCGACAAACCCTAATTGTATACCCTGTTAGGGTATATGGATGCAATAAAGGGGGGGGGGGGTTTCTAAAGCCAGATCTCTGGCGATCAGCTGATTGCAGGCCCAACTTCAGTATGAAAAGGGGTTGTCATGATAAGCCAAATGGTTTCAACGGGAAATTTGCTTTAAATGGGAACATGTCAGCAGTTTTGAGGCTTCAAAACTGTTGACAAGGTGATATAGGGCAGGGGAAGGGCATTTTAAACTTACTTTTTTCTCTGTCGTGCAAGTTGCATGACCAAGAAACTGACATTTGATTCCCCCAGTGCTGCAGTTGATACTGCCACTCTCTCCTCTGAATAATGGCTCTAGTGGCCAATCAGGAGACTGCTGCAGCCGTCACTCTGAGTAAAGAGGCGGGGCTTGCAGCATGTAGTGCAGGAGCACTTGTACATCAAGTCCCGCCTCAGTGGCACATGCGATCAGCGCTCAAGGGAAATTGAACATTTTTCTTTCATGCAACTTGCATGATCATGAAAAAACATTAGTTTAAAATGCCCTTCCTCTGCCCTATAACAGCCTGTCAGCCGTTTTAGACCCCCAAATTGCTGACAGGTTCCCTTTACTAACTAATGGATGCTTCACTTCACTGAATTTAAAAAGAAAATCTATCGTTTTAGTCTGTTGAAATGATATAACATATACTGTACTGATATTGCATTTAAACTCTCTGGAAGCAAGATGAGCGCATAGAAGTTGTAAAGCCAAGCATTGTTCTCAAATACAACCTTTATAATTCTCCGAGGATATGACATTAATATAGAGGTTAGGCAGTTTTTTTAAATATATTTTCATTACTTTCAACTGTAGACTGCAACAGTCAACACAATATATTACAGAAGAATAACTAATATACAGCCCAGGGGAAACTGTGGTGGAAGATACTAATAAAGAAGACGGAATAAAATAGGAAAACAAAGGATCCTTCGGTGTGATTATGTACTGTAGACATCAGGTTAACATTACAAGATATTACACAATTTATTTCTCCCGTAGACACTAGTCTGACTTTCTAAAGGTCACAAACACTATGAATTTCATCTTCTCAAGGTAAGTTGTATTACTCTGCTAATTAACAATATTTATCTGCCAAATCAATATCGAAGCTTTAATATGCGACATCGCGGTTAATCGATAGTGACCGGATTCCACTAAATGTATCTGGGCATGTCCTATAAAAGTATATCAGATTCACCAAAGGTGAAGTCTCTCTGACCACTGAGAGCTACATGTGAATGTTAGAGGACTCTGAAGATATCCATTTCATTGCTATTATTTTACAGCCAGGAAAGTGAGACTTGGTGGTAAAAGCTTTTAGGTATTTATTAGACACTTCATTCTGAAGAACACTAGAATGCGCTGAGAAATGTATTATGGAGTATCTTTCTGAGACTGATGTGAGTAGGAAGGTGGGCTAAACCAAGTAGACACCTCTATGTAAGATCGGTCTCGATATTTGATCTACTAGTCTTGAATAAATTCATTTTTTATTCTTACATTTTATAAGTGTATCAAGGATGTGCAAAGGCTTTCTAAGGTCTATTTTACAATATTTGGCCACGTGGCGTCCATACACTGAGACGATACAGTGCTTCCCATGCTCCTGTACAGCACAAGCAGATTTACTTTTTAATTAATTAAATTAGAGAAACAGTTAAAACATTGAAAAAACTATTACTGCCTGAAATGACTGATTTATAATTTAGCAGGATCTGTTCACACCAAGTGAAAATCTGACGTATATGTCGAATGTTAGCCCCTGGCATATGCAACTGTATGCCATACAGTTACATAATGTATGTCGCTCACTGACTCGCATTGCAGACATACAGTGTATAATTTTTTTGGGGGATCCCCATTTGATCTCCGCCACTATACCCTTGAATGCCATGATCAAAGCTGACCGCAGCATTCAAGGGGAAAATGAGAAGGGGGATACCGCTTTGATCATGTCACAGGGACATACTATATATGGGAAGACAGCCCAGGGTCCATTGAAATGTTGTCCATAATGACTGTGAGAAACATGATGGGGTCAATTACTATTAATGTGAGGTACATGGAGGTTTAAAATTCATCACACAATGTGCATCACATCGGAAAATGGAAGAACTTATCTTCCGTCACAGATTCCGTCACATTTGATAGAGAAAATAGCGCTGCATGCTGTATTTACTATTAGGCCTCATACACACAAGCGTATTTTGGCATCCATATAACACAGATAATGAATGCGTTGTCATTGCATATCAGTCTGGCCATACATACAGCTGTGGTGGTAATGCAGCTGCCATAAGGTGCGCAACACAGTTCCATTTTGCGTTATGTATCATGATACAAAATGCACTGGGGTGTTCTATGTACTTCTGTAAAACAAATATGCATATACTGAAGATTAAACATAAGAAACATTAGTATTGGCAAAGGAACAGTAAGCACCAAGAAAAACAAAAAGAACAAGTACGGCCAATTTAGCAGATATTGATGTTTTTTATGTAGTTTACAATTCTCTCTTGATTTCTGTGCAGTGAAGTCATTAGACAGTGCCCTTTATTTAGGAAGCTTCAATAATTGCTAAATTGATTTTGTTGTAGTTTCCTTATATACAAAAACGGAAACAGTAACCCTGATTCACACGAGTGTATTTTAAATCCATGTGACGGACGTTAAAACAACTGCCGTCACACGGACACATGTATTTCAATGGGGCCATTCACATGACCGTTGTTTCAATGGACCATGTGGAGGGTCTGTTGAAAAATAGAACATGTCCTATTTTGTTCCGTTTTCACTAATACCTCCATAGACTCAAGTCTTTGGGGATCCGTGAAAACGGAACCCGCACGGGGGCACCTCGGACGTGAAAAACGTCATGCTTTTCACTCCGAGTTTCCCCACGCTCGTCTGAATTCGGCCTTAACGTCACATTTTTCTGTTTAAACATATACCTAAAGTTGACTCCCATACTAATAAAGCTACCATCAGACGATTTCTTTCTCTCATATTATATTAAATTACATGTATTTGTTCTGAGCCGCATTTACGGGCCATGCTCCCCATATAAAGTATGGGAGCACGGTCCGTAAAATAAAAAAATAGGACATGTTGTAAAGGATCTGCCAGGCACAACTTCTGTGTATACGCCCATAGGTAATCAGTCTGCACCTGAGTCTATGTCTCTGAGACTGACTCCATCTTCCACCACTCAGGATGGCAGGCTTAGGAGTGGGAGAGCCTATCGCAGCCTGGCCAGACGGAGCTAGCTCCCGCCCTCTGTCTATTTATACCTGCCTTTCCTGTTCCTCCTTTGCTTGTGATTCTTCTCGTGTGGTTTCCTGGCCCAGCTACAGCTTCTAATTATTTGATCCTGCTCCATACTGACCCTGGCTTACTGACTACTCTCCTGCTCTGCGTTTGGTACCTCGTGCACTCCTGGTTTGACTCGGCTCGTTCACCACTCTTGTTGTTCACGGTGTTGCCGTGGGCAACTGCCCCTTTCCCTTTGCTTTGTGTTCCCTTGTCTGGTTGTCTCGTGCACTTACTGAGCGTAGGGACCGCCGCCCAGTTGTACCCCGTCGCCTAGGGCGGGTCGTTGCAAGTAGGCAGGGACAGAGTGGCGGGTAGATTAGGGCTCACTTGTCCGTTTCCCTACCCCCATCATTACACATGTCCTATGTTTTTCTGAAAGTTTCTACGGCACGGACACCTTCCAGTAAGTATACGGGAAGGTGTCCGTCGGCCATAGAAATGAATGGGTCTGTAATTATTACGGGTGATTTTACGGTCGTGTGCATGGGGCCTTAGTCGTATTCAATAACAGGTCATTTGCCTTTCTACGACATGACGGACTTATATATGAAATAATGTAAGACAAATAATGGTGGTTGTCCATGGGAAAATATGGTCATACAGAAACTGAAATGTTTTATCTATCAAGTACAAACAGTTCTGGTGGACAGGGGATTGGCTCGGCGGATATAATATTACAGCATATGTATGATTCAATTTTACCAGTTATATGTGCTTGAAAACTCTCCCCCACAGCAGATTTTTTATGTAAATGCCATCATGCTCTGTAAAGAAATCCCAGGAAAAGAATTGATTTCCTTATCTTCTCATGATAAATAAATGAATAAACTGTAAGCACTGGCAATAAACAGCAGTTCTATTAGCACACACCGCTATGTAGAAATATGCTACTTGTCACAGTCTCTCAGTTTAGGATTTAGCTCTCTAACAGCGAGACAAGCATTTAGAAAGATTGGACGGCAGTTTCAGTTCAGCAGAAAGCCAAGTTGTTAATAATACATGATAAAGACAGCCAGCGTGGTGTTGGAGTCTGTGCAAGTTTCCAACATTAAACCCAATAGTGTTGCATTCTGCATGGCATCTAGAATATCAGCGACATCACTCACGGAGACAGGAACCCGCCATCTCTAAAAACATGATCCTAATCACTTCTTCAAGTACACGCATATTTTGGCCCTTTAAATTATTTTTTTTAAATATTATTTTAGCAAAGAAATAACTTAGACTAGGTTCACTTTTTTAAGTATTTTATTGTGTTTTACTTTACAACTTATCTAAAAAGATTAGACAACCATCCATTTATAGAAAGCAACATAAAACTGTTCTGCAAAATTATACATGTAAATGTATTGTATGCATTTTTAATGGGTAGAAATTCAGTGAGGAGAAATAAACAGATTAGATAAGTAGTACTCGACCCTACAGGCTGTGGAGGCCGCAATAGAAGCCCTTGACTTCATCAAGGGAACGCACATCACATTCGGCCGGTACTGGGTGAACGGGTAGGCATACATATATAACTTCTTCATGTAGCTGTATTGGTGGCTGTCAATTTATTTTTATTTTATTTTTCTTAGCTAGAAAATCTGTTGTATTGTTTGCTCTATCATTTCTTCATCTATCATCCAATCTGTTGCCTATTGACACTGGAGAAGCGTTCTAAACCATTTCACAAATACAGATGTTTAGTCGTGAAATAGTAAGAGCCACTTTGTGATATAAACCTTATTTATAGTTTATGTTCTCGTGTCCTGGAAAGAAAATTGGTCCTGATGTTTCTGAAGAATTTCGGTATTCTTTTGAAACCCAAAGAAATAAGTAGTATGTTATTTTTTTATTGAAGGTTTCAAAATAACTAAACCAAACATCAGCGTAAACTGCAGTCGATGGGGTTTTATATAGGTGTATTGATACACAAACCGAAAAATACAGGCATATGAATGCTCCCTGATATAACTTTATATAGGTCCTCTTTATATAGATCACATGGGCCCTGTTGTGTCTGGGCCCCATTACCTTTTACAACCTAAGCTCACAGGAACACACTTTGTGCCCAGGTAATATCTTACTGTGCATAAGTGTTCCAAATAGCAGTATTAGTGATGTCAAACATCGGTGACATCACAAGACCATAGCTGGGGTGGAATGGGGCAACATAGACAGGGTGCAGTTATCATCCAAGCAGAGAATTAGTCAGATACCTGGACAGGAGAATGTGGGCATTAGATCTATTCTCTGAAAAAAATCATTATTTTGTGTTTTCGATATGTGATTTGTCTATTATTGGCGAGACCATTCAGGGCAGAGTTTTTCTTGTATGCTCATTCCTGATTAGTCTAATTTAGTTTGTTTTTTTGTTGTTGTTTTTTATAACCAGTTCACTCTTCCATTTTAACTTTGGTGCACTTTGATGCATTATGAATATTTGATGTTATGTGTGTATTATATAGGTGTGTCCAGGTTGCCAAGATCTTACTAGGTGTTTATAGGATCTGGCACCTGACTTTTTTATTGATTCCAAATTGTTTTAGCATTAAAGAGGACGTTTGACAGAAAATAATACATTTGGAAAAAAGAACCATTGCTTACTCTGGCCTGCTTTGGGCAAAGGAGGGAGAGAATCAGATGGGAGGGGGTACCTGTATTTAAGAAGTTGGTAGGAATGGATTAGTTAACGCCGTGGTGACTTAAATAAACATGTAAAGAAAAAGGTTTAAGATATGTGAAGATAAAACCCTGCAAGCTTCTGGAAATTGATGTGTGACATTGTATTATAGGATGGAGCAGCTCTTGTGACCTATACAATACACGTACAATAACCTAAGCGACTTAGCTCTGATTCCATTACAGCCTCGGGAAGCTCTCTGCTCACATTTATCTGCCAGCGAAGACAGCTCTATAGCATTTGTATTGATGGGAATTATTTACACTGAGGAAAGCCATTGAAAATATACCATGGGGTTGCTCTCACAATGTGACAATGTTTTTTTTCTGTATTACTGATACTTCTTAAAGATATTTGTAAGTAATGATCTGACTTTTTGCATAACTATACAGATTTACACTTTAAAAAGAAAAATACTGGCGATGAAAGAAACATGTTTCAATAAAATACTAGATACGGCAATGATATCCATCTAGAATAAATGTTGTAAATACAATTCTAACATGAGATTGCTTGTGGTTGGCATGTTAACTTAGTGTTGTACATAGTCCATATACTGTTCACGAATAAATAAATGTACAGTCATGTGAATAAGTAAGGACACCCCATGCAAAGTATTTTATGTTCTAACATATGAGGACATATCAATATTTGATCTTCATTCAAACAGTATTTAAAAATAAAGGTGATGAAACTGAACAAAACATCACATTTGGAACAATTTATTCAACAGAAAATTTACAGATATGCAATGAAAAAAGTAAGTACGCCTTTTGCTCTTATACCTGGTTTTGGCACCTTTGGGGGAAACAACCTCCAGCAGGAGTTTCTGCCTTTCTTATGACAATCTACCAGTCTCCTACATTGACTGGGAAAAATGTCTTCCCACTTCACAGAGAAATGTGATGATTAAAGCAGTTTTCCAGGTTCGAGGCTATTTTTTTATACTGATGACCTATCCATCAGCTGCTCCAGCTGCCTCCGGGTGCCGGAAGCTATGCCGTGGTTGATTCCGGTTCCCCCGCCAATCATATCCTGTGGATAGGTCATCAGTATAAAAAAACGCCCCCAACCCGGACAACCCCTTTAAGGGGTTTCTTACATACATAGACAATTTCAAACCCCTCTACTGCATCTTTATGGAATTCAGATCCAGAACCCTCATCCCGTCAGTTTGGGAGTATTGTGAAATTGACTTTAAATAAGGAATCTGCAAAGTATACTGATATAAGGAGACCAGACAACACATGATCCCGATCTGAGTTTATTTCTTTAAACACAACTTGCTTTATAACTTTTTGGTTGAGATAATCTTTCATGCATATCCAAACACAATAAAGGTTCATATTATCTTGGATATTTGCCAAATGACCGATAATTAAACTTGTCATAGTGTTTTGAGGGAAAAAAAAATAGGAACTAGTGGTTAACAGTGAGAATATTCAAGAAGTGTAGATTAAGAAAATGCTATTCATTACCAGGGACCTTACTTTCCAAAATCAAATCTTCTGTTAGATTGCGACATTCTAGAGTAAAATTCTAGCTCTGATACCTGTATTTAGACAATATGGAGTCAGTGGTTATTCTAGAGCTGCACTTTTCTCTTTCAGATTTATTGGAATGTTTAGTCTCATTTTGAGAGGTCTACTTGAATCTTCTAACAGATGTCACATCCTTCACAAACGCCCTCTGGTACAATGAAGAATTCATAGTGGATTGTATAATAATGGTGAGCTGTCCAGGCCATGATGTAACATACCTGCCCCAAACGATACCATTTCCACCACCATGTTTTACAGTTGGTATCAGGTTCTCCTGGTAAAATGCTGTCTTTGAATTTTTAGCCAAACAAACCTTTTGGGACTGTGGCCAGGTATCTTTGCCTTGTCTGTCTAAGTCACATTGGCCCACATTTACTAAGACTGGAAAATTTTGCATTAGTCTTAATAAAGGAGATAGTTGACATGATTTTCACCAAATTTATTAAAGGGTGCATCTCTTTTAATAAATTTTACGCATTATGCAATCTGTCTCAGAGGCAGAAAAACAAACTTTCGACTGCTATGAGTAGGTGTAAATTTGCATCAAAATTTGCACCATTTTCAGGCTTCAGATTAAATAAATTTGGCTTAATGTGACAGTCGCAGACATTTCTGCAACAAATCTGCCACATGTGAACTTACCCTAAATAAGACAAGTTTCTTCAAGATACTATATTTACATGAGTTGTTTTTGTTACGGTTTTTATATAATGCACAGTTTTGATATGTTTTATTTAACAATAAAGAGACAAAATGAAAAACATACAATGCGTTAAAAAAAGATGTGATCAACAAAAGATGCATACAACGCTTCTACGTATCCAATGAACATGTTTACATTAGTATAACACTAAGGCCTCATGTACACGACCGTAAAAACACCCGCTATTGCGGGTCGTAATTACGACCCGCAATAACGGGCCCATAGACTTCTGTTAGTCACGGGTACCTTCCCGTTTTCTCACGGGAAGGTGCCCGTGCCGTTAAAAAAATAGAACATGTTCTATTTTTTTCATTTTACGGGCCGTGCTCCTATGCTTTATAATGGGAGCACGGCTCGCAAAAGCGGCCGGCTGCCCGTGGCCGGCCGTGCCCGCCCGTGCTCGTAATTACGAGTCGTAATTACGAGCACGGTCGTGTGCATGAGGCCTAAGGAATGTACCCATAGACTCTATTCACACGACAGGGTCCGAGTGTCGGCCGATAAAAACGTCCGTTTTGGTCCGTTTTTCTCGGCCGTTTTGCATCCGTTCCGTTTCCGTTCCAGGCCATGTTTCCGTTTTTATCTGCCAATTTTTACCCATTTTGCATCCGTTTTTAAAATGGACAGGGAAAAAAACGGATGCAAAATTTCATTTGTACATTTTTTGCCACACACTTCCCACTGTAGATAATGCCACACACTGCCCTCTGTAGATACTGCCACAGCCCCCCTGTAGGTAGTGCCACACAGCCCCCCTGTAAGTAGTGCCACACAGCCCCCTGTAGGTAATGCGACACAGCCCCCTATAGATAATGCCACACAGTCCCCTGTAGGTAGTGCCACACAGCCCCCTTTAGATAATGCCACATAGCCCCCCATAGGTAATGCCACACAGCCCCCTGTAGGTAGTGTCACACAGCCCCCATAGGTAATGCCCCACAGCCCCACATAGGTAATGCCACACAACCCCCATAGATAATGCCACACAGCCCCCTGTAGGTAATGCCACACAGCCCCCTGTAGGTAGTTCTATACAGCATACCCCCTACCTTTCTGTAGATAGCACCACCGTTCCAGTAAAAATCCCTGACTTCACTGTCCATATATGGACAGTGAAGTCATGGACTTCTCCTGGAGCGGAAACACCGGCCATTGCGCCGGGGATTCCGCTTCAGAAGTCCCTGACGTCACTGTGTCCATATATGGACACAGTGAAGTCAGGGACTTCTCCTGGAGCAGAAACACTGGCCACAGTGCCGGGGATTCCGCTTTAGAAGTCCCTGACGTCACTGTGTCCATATATGGACAGTGAAGTCAGGGACTTCTCCTGGAGCGGAAACACCGGTCACAGTGCCGGGGATTCCACTTCAGAAGTCGCTGACGTCACTGTGTCCATATATGGACAGTGAAGTCAGGGACTTCTTCTGGAGCGGAAACACCGGCCACAGCACCGGGGATTCCGCTTCAGAAGTCCCTGACATCACTGTGTCCATATATGGACAGTGAAGTCAGGGACTTCTCCTGGAGTGGAATCCCCAATCCCCAGCCACAGCGCTGCTGAAGCTGTGGCCAGGGATTGGGGATTCCGCTCCTACAGGGAGCAAAAAAATACCCTCCTCCTCCTCCTCCTCACATGCACTTCGCACTGTGTGGAGGAGAGAGCGAGAGACGGAACACATTGCCGTCACTAGGAAATTCCAGTGATGGCCGTGTATTACCTGGCCCCATAGACTTTTATGGGAGCCAGGTGGCCGGGAGAATGGCCAAAAATAGGGAATGTCCCATTTTTTGACGGCCGGGTTTCCCGTGCCATCAAAAAATCGGTCATGTGAATAGCCCCATTTGGGGTCTATTGTTCCAACTGATGTCGTGTGACAGACGTTTTTTGAACGGCCATCACACGGCCGGGAAATCCTGTCGTGTGACTAGGGCCATACTATTACAATGAAAAAAGTATGGTAAATGCAAATAAAGATATTGTATAAGTTGGAATCAATATAATGCGTCATTAGCAATAGCCAGCTAATAGTATCAATATCAGAATAATACTTCATACAGACTAACAACAAGCAGTTTTACTTACATGACACGATAAATACAGTAGTAGGAGTAGTGGAGTGACTAGCAAGTATGAACGCCTGTAGAGGTGACAGATTCCCTTTAAGGTAGTGATAAATATAGGGGTGTACATCCTTTTTTCCACAGTAGGAAATGGCATACCCGTGATTGTCTCAGGACAGCCCTGGGGGCCTTTCTAAGACCTGGGGCTATCTTTTGAAACCATCAGCCCTGGCAAAAGCTATCTACAGACCTGATGATCAGGGTACAAATGAAGTGCTAAATGGTTGCCGGGGTGGTGGCTGTTGATCGCATATTGCTCTGTATTGGATTATTCCATTTTCTGTCATCTCATGTTATTTGATCATTCATCTTTGTGATATTTTTCAATAGAAAACTGGAATTAATGGCTTGTTAGAAATGTTCTTTTCTAAGGTTCCAGCTTTTGTGAGTGACAGGAGTGACCCCTCACTGTACTCGCTAAATATCAATCGCTGCATTGTCTGATGTCAGAACTTCTGTTCTGCTTTGACAAACTCACTACAAGGCCAGGAAGTTGTCATGCTGAGAAAATCCTGCTAAATCACATTAAGCGTAGGCTTTATTATGGATCATTTCGCTAAGAAATATATCATGTAGCAGCATCTTTCATCTTTGATAAAACAGCTGCTTAGGTTTCTTATCTTATGCTAAAAATTAGTGATATCAGCTTAGTCGGTAATCCAGTCTCAAATCAATGCACATCCGCTTTATAAAGGCATGGTGTCTAACATCCCATAGTATCACAGAACAACACTTTGCCAAACTGTATGGAAAACATATGGCAGAGCCTGGAACCACTGGAGGATCTATGGTGGTCCAGCAGACCCTGCTTATTCCATTAAAGCAAACATATTTAGTTCCAGAGGTGGCAAACATTAATGGCTACCACTACAATCTCCAGAAGAGATATTACTTTTCACAGGCCTTTAAAGGGTTATTCTCACCTTAGATATTTAGGGCATATCCATGGGGTCTGCCATAAATGTCTGATCAATGAGACCCAGCAATTATCTCGAGAATGGGGTTCACCTACTTGCACTGCTGTTTTCGTAACTCCCATAGGAATCAAAAGAAAGAGAAGCGAATATACGCAGCCACCTCTTTCCTTTTTCAAAATAAGTAGGGGTCCCAGAGCTGGGACCCCCATCTATAAGATTAGTGACACATCGATTGTATACACTATGCCATAAATGTATAAGGTGGGAATATCCATTTAAAGGGATATAAATCTGAATTATTATATGAAATTACATTCCTACCACTTCTTACAACATTACCTAGCACACCTTACATACTAAAGTGCCTTATCAGTAGAGCAGGATGCCTAATAACCATATAGGTTTCACTTTTGAAATCGTGCCCTGTATGATAGATTGGGGACACCTGCAGCCTTGTTTTTCTTAGGGCCCTAAGTTAAAGGAGTCTGTCCTGGTGACAGGTTCCCCTTTAAATTCATTAAACAGGTAGCTCAGAGGTTGTGTTACAGCTTCCTCTCAGACAGATAGGTGCTGCAGTGCACAGAATTGTGGGAGGGCACAGAAAAAAGGAGAATTTAAATGGTAAGGTAGATACATATGGAAAATAAAAAACAATTATCATCAGAACAATGCTGCATCTTAGACTATAATCTATGGGGTCAGTTAAACTCAGCAGCAAATCACATCCTACAGTCAGGGCCGGCCCTAGGATAGATAGCGCCCTGTGCGAAATGATCTTTCGGCGCCCCACCCCATCATTAAAAAAAAAAATGCCCCATAAAAAAATTATAATGCCCCTTTAGTGCCCCCATACAGTATAATAATAATATTTAATAATATAATATATTACAAACCCTTCAAGGACACAGTATTTTGTCCTCTAATTGAGCCCACAGTATTATGCCATCTGTAGTACCCCTACAAAGTATAATGTCCGTTTAGTGGCCCCTACACAGTATAGTGCCCCCCTGTAGATTTTGCCATACAGCCTCCCTGTAGACAGTGCCATAATTCCCCACCTCCTTTTTGTAGATCGTGCCATACAGCCCCCCACCTCCCCCTTGTAGACAGTGCCATACAGTCCCCCACCTCCCCCTTGTACATCGTGCCATACAGTCCCCGCACCTCCCCTTTGTAGACAGTGCTCCCAAACAAAAACAAAAATTGTACTCAACTAGGCCCTGTTCCCATGACGAACTGAGCTGCTTCATGACGGGACCCTGTAGCCTAGTACAGAGTTTCCAAACCTTTTCGGACTCGAGGCAGCACTGGAAAAACAAAATTTCCTCAGGGCCCCCCTACCAAAAATTGTTTTAAGAAAGACAGAAAACGGCTAAGAACAAGCACTCCACTCGTAGGGCATGTTCACACACGTTTTTTGTAAGGCAAAAAAAATCTGCCTCAAAATTCCTTCAGCAACTGACAGCGTTGTGTGACCTTTTTTTGTGTTTTTTTCTAAAGCTGTTGAAGCGAATGCAAAAGACACAGGAAAAAAAAAGCTCCAAACGGGCGCCGCAGGTATTTTCTGCCTCCTATTCATTTCAATTGGAGGTCAGAGGTGGAAACCACTTGAAGACCATCAGCCCCCCACTCACAGTAAAATGACCATCAACCCCCCACTCACAGTAAAATGACCATCAGCCCACCACTCACAGTAAAATGACCATCAGCCCCCCACTCACAGATTTCCCCTGTAGGTAGCGCCACACAGCCCCTTGTAGGTAGTGCCACACAGCCCCTTGTAGGTAGCGCCACACAGCCCCTTGTGGGTAGCACCACACAGCCCCTTGTAGGTAGCGCCAGACAGCCCCCTTGTAGGTAGGGCAACACAGCCCCTTGTGGGTAGTGCCACACAGCTCACTTGTGGGTAGCACCACATAGCCCCTTGTAGGTAGCACCACACAGCCCCCTTGTGGGTAGCGCCATACAGCCCCCTTGTAGGTAGCGCCAGACAGCCCACTTGTAGGTAGCACCACACAGCCCCCTTGTAGATAGCGCCACACAGCCCCCTTGTAAATAGCACCACACAGCCCCCTTGTAGATAGAGCCACACAGCCCCCTTGTAGATAGAGCCACACAGCCCCCTGTAGGGAGGGCCGCACAGCCCCCTGTAGGTAGTGCCGCACAGCCCCCTGGTAGGAAGTGTCGCAAAGACCCCTGGTAGGGAGTGCCGCACAGCCCCCTGGATGGTAGTGCACCACAGCCCCCTGGTTGGTAGTGCCCCACAGCCCCTTGGTTGGTAGTGCCCCACAGCCCCCTGGTTGGTAGTGCCACACAGCCAACTGGTTGGTAGTGCCCCACTGCCCCCTAGTTGGTAGTGCCACACAGCCCTCTGGTTGGTAGTGCCACACAGCCCACAGCCCCCTAGTTGGTAGTGCCAAACAGCCCACAGACCCCTGGTAGGTAGTGCCACACAGCCCACAGCCCCCTGGTAGGTAGTGCAAGGACTACAAAATGACCCTGATAGATGGCGGGCAATAGACATTCATAAAAGGACAACTGTGCAGGAGCACACAAAATACCCAGCTTTCCCAGCTATCAAATAAATGTGTGGAAATAAACTAAGATATAACTTTTATTTAGTCTGAGTAAAGGATTAATCCTTTTAGCTAGATTAAATAAAAGTTATATCCTAGTTTATTTCCACACTTTTTTTTTTGATACCCGGGAAAGCTGGGTATTTTGTGTGGTCCTGCACAGTTGTCCTTTGTAGGTAGTGCCACACAGCCCCCCTGTAGAAAGCCCCCCCCCCTTCCAGTAAAGATAGCGCCACTGTAGCTCCCTGAAGGAGCAGAATCCCCGTGTGGAGCGCTGCTTGATGCCTCTGTCCATATATGTACAGTGACATCAGGGAAAACTCCTGAAGCGGAATCCCCGGTCACAGCGTTGCAGACGCTATGACCGTCGATTCCACTCCAGGAGAAGCTCCTGATGTCCGTGTCCATGACGTCATTGGCTTCTCCTGGAGTGGAATCCCCGGTCATAGAGTCTGCAAGGTTGTGAACATGGATTCCGCTTCAGGAGTTTCCCCTGATGTCACTGTCCATATATGGAAAGAGACATCAAGCAGCGCTTAGCGAGATACCTCCCTGCTCTGCTATAGTGCCGTCGCTACCGCTATAGCAGCCACAGCAGCTGCTAGCAGCGCCACCGCCCTCATGCCCGGTGTCACCGCTAGCAGCCGCTATGGCTGCTACAGCGGTAGCGACGGCCACTAAGTGAAGAAGCGCCCGTGTGGAAAGGCGACTGCAGTTAGTGTGTGTATCCCCGCTGGTAGTTGCAACGGCACGGGGATACACACACCCGTTGGTGCCCCTCTTGCAGTGTGGCGGTTGGCGCCCTGTGCGACCACACTGGTCGAACATAGTTAAGGCCAGCCATGCCTACAGTCATCAGATTTCTCTCTCTGACCGATACATTGTCTCATAATGAGAGAAGGGATACAATGAAGCCTGTGGAATGTTCTATTAGATGGGAGCTATTTAAAGAACAGGGAGGAAGAATGAAGCATACTGTAATATTATTCAGACATGTACAATGGAGCTGTGTAAACTGGATGTCATCATAGTTACATAGTTCATAGTTAGTACGGTTGAAAAAAGACACCTGTCCATCAAGTTCAACCAAGGGATGGGAAAAAGGAAGTAAAAAAATTTCTACATATAGGAGCTAATATTTTTTTGTTCTAGGAAATTATCTAAGCCTTTTTTAAAGCCATCTATTGTCCCTGCTGTGACCGGCTCCTGCGCTAGACTATTCCATAGATTCACAGTTCCCACAGTAAAGAAGGCTTGTCGCCTCTGCACGTTGAACCTTTTTTTCTCCAGACAGAGGGAGTGCCCCCTTGTTTTTTGAGGGGGTTTTACATGGAAAAGGATTTCACCATATTTTTTGTAAGTGCCATTCATATATTTATATAAGATAATCATATCCCCACTTAGACGTCTCTTTTCAAGGCTAAATAGGTTTAATTCTTTTAATCTTTCCTCATAACTTAGATTCTCCATGCCCCTTATTAGCTTCGTTGCTCTTCTTTGTATTTTTTCCAACTCCAGGGCATCCTCTCTATGAACTGGAGCCCAGAACTGAACTGCATATTCTAGATGAGGCCTCACTAATGCTTTATAAAGTGGTAATATTACATCCCTGTCCCGCGAGTCCATGCCTCTTTTAATACACAACAATATCTTGCTGGCCTTTGAAGCAGCCGATTGACATTGCGTGCTGTTATTTAGTTTATGATTTACAAGTAAACCCAGATCCTTCTCAATAAGTGACTCCCCCCCTCATTTGCCAAGTGGAAGCCCAAACACTTAGTGTGTCCGAATCAGCTTGCAATTTACGAACATCTTCTATAGACTGAACAATACTACATAGCTTGGTGTCATCTGCAAAAATATAAATAGTGCTATTAATCCCATCCTCTATATCATTAATAAATAAGTTGAATAATAGTTGTCCCAGCACTGAACCCTGGGGTTCACCACTTATAACCGGGGACCATTCAGAGTAGGAATCATTGACCACAACTCTCTGGATACGGTCCTTGAGCCAATTCTCAATCCTATTACAAACTATACTTTCTAAACCAATAGTCCTTAATTTACCCATTAGACGTCTATGAGGGACAGTGTCAAATGCCTTTGCAAAGTCCAAAAAACACTATATCCACAGCGGCCCCTCTGTTTAGGCTTCTGCTCACCTCTTCATAAAAACAGATCAGGTTAGTTTGACAACTTCTGTCCTTAGTAAAACCGTGCCGGCTGTCACTTATAATACTATCTTTTGTCACATAATCCTGTATATAGTCCCTCAATAGCCCCTCAAACATTTTTCCCACGATTGGTGTTAAGCTTACTGGTCTATAATTACCCGGGGAAGACCTAGAGCCCTTTTTGAAAATAGTCACCACATTTGTCCTGCGCCAGTCCCTTGGCACTATACCAGTCACTAGAGAATCTCTGAATATTATGAAAAGGGTTACAGAAATAACTGAACTAAGCTCTTTAAGAACCCTAGGGTGTAACCCATCTGGTCCCGGGGCCTTGTGCACATTTATTTTATTTAACTTAGCTTAGACCATATCTACATTTAGCAAACTCAATATATTAATTGATGTATCAACAGCACTGGCACCGACTACATCAGCTACTCTTTCTTCTGTTGTATATACAGAGCTAAAGAACCCATTTAGTAACTCTGCCTTCTCTTGATCCCCTGTGACCATCTCCCCATTACCAATATTTAGGGGTCCTACATGATCAGACCGTGGCTTTTTTGCATTTACATACTTGAAGAATTTTTGGGGATTTGTGTTACTATACTTGGCCACCTGCCTTTCATTTTGGATTTTTGCTGATTTTATTAATTTTCTGCAGATTTTTATTGAGCTCTTTGTAATTTACAAAGGCTAAAGCTGTACCCTCAGATTTGTATTTTTCAAATGCCCTTTTTTTGTCATATATTGGCCTTTTTTTTAGAAGGTGTAAGCCATGTGGGGTTGAATTTTAGTCGTTTATGCTATAACTATAGGAATACATTTTGCACTATAATTATACAAAGTAGATTTTATGATATCCCACTTATCATTTGTACAATTATTTGACATTAGTTCTTTCCAGTCTATGTCCTGAATTGCAGCCCTCATCCTGAGGAAATTGGCCTTCTTAAAATTAAAGTGTAGCAAAATGTTTGACAAACTTCTGACATGTCATAGTGACATGTCAGAAGTTTGTATTGGTGGGAGTCCGAGCACGGAGACCCCCACCAATCGCTAGAACGAAGAAGCTGAAGGGGATGATGTATGCAGCGGGCTCACGTGCTAAGCCCGCTCCATACTCTGCAGGTGTCAGCTTCTGACACGCTGCTCTAACGGCCAGGAACAGCGATCGCACTGTTCCTGGCCATTTAACTAGTTAAATGCTGCGGTCAATAGCCACCGCGGCATTTATAGAGGTTTTCCCATGAAGGACATTTATGACATATCCACAGGATATGTCATAAATGTCAGATAGATGCGGGTCCCACCTCTGGGACCCGCATCTATCTATAGAATGGGGCCCCGTAAACCCCGTTCTATCTTACCCAGCTCCGTTGTCTTCCAGCCACTTCACTTCCTGGTTACATGGTCGAGTTCCGCAAACAGCGTAACTCGCTGAGCTACGCAGTTTCCGTAACTCCCATACAACTGAATCGTAGTTATAGAAACAGCGTAGCATGATACGCTGCTTCTGTAACTGCCATTCAGTACTATGGGAGTTACGGAAACAGCGTAGCTCAACAAGTTATGCTCTTTCCGTTACTCATCGATGTATTGTAGTGTATTGTACCAGCGATCTAATGATCGCTGGTTCAAGTCCCCTAGGGGAACTAATAAAATGTGTAAAAAAAAAGAAATACATTTTCAGGAGTGGATAAAAAAACCTTTTCCCATTTTTCCCCAAGCACAATGTCAAAATAATAAAAAAATTGGTATCACTGCGTCTGTTGAAGTCTGAAACTATTACAATATAGCATTATTGACTCACACTGTGAATGGCGTAACAAAAATTAATTTAAAACCCCAGAATCTTTGTCTTTTGGTTACCATAGCGCTAAAAAGAAAAAAATAACTACAGCACGTCCCGCAAAAAATAAGCCCTCACACCGCTCAAATGATGGAAAAAATATTAGTTATGGCTCTCAGAATGTGGTGAAACTGAACAAATTATTTTTTTTTCAACTAATAGTTTTTTCTTTGTAAAAGAAGTTAAATATAATTTTTTTTTGCTATTTTCTGTTGTCTAAAACCTGGGTGCGTCTTATAGTCAGGTGTGTCTTATAGTCCGAAAAATACGGTATATGACCTGGTGACAAGTCCTCTTTAAATGAGTTGTCTTATGTAGATAACCGCTATTTAAAAAGTAGCCTGATCAGTTACGCCACCGCAGATGCCAAGGAAATGATTATTGTGTTCAGCACGAAAGTTCAAAGCCAACCTGCACAATTTACAGCTCCATACAATAATTTTTCCACTTCAAAGTATTGCTCTTATCATACATTCTGTAATGCATAAAGCAGGCCATTGCCAAAAATGAGCATACCTCCAGGTAATGATATTCAGTGACAAGAGTAATGTCAAATACTAGTAATATACACTGAGACGGCAAATTACCATGGCAGAGTATGACGACGGCCAACGCAAAATGGTAAATAAAATATTATATTCTGGATTCATTCATGTCTTTCACATAATGTAATCTAATTTAGTGCTTGACAAGTCAATTATTTTGATTTCCCATATTGTAAATGATGCGAAGATCTGCTCTGCATGTAGATATCTCCATATATTCACATACTGTGCCTCTGCATATTATTCTACATTGGAATTACGTTGAGATGATGTATTAGAAGTCCAGAATTGAATGTTGAAAGCACATTTGCAGAGACAGGTTTATATTAAAATATAAATTTCAGGTTAACAGTTTTTAGCTCTGAGAACGGGAGTGAAAAGTTTCATTTTTTGGATAAATAATCCCTCAATGAGTCATATAGGTGTAAAACTTGCCATTTATTCTGCATGCTTCAAATTTTATCTATATCACTTTGAAAATAGAGGCATGCATGGACCACAGTGTCGTATGCTGGAGTCACTGTAAAGACATGATAAGTACGGAGTGATAAATTTGTAAGCAGGGACCCAAAATGTGACATCCCAGCTGGGTATGTATAAATTTACAATGAAAGTTTATGGATGTGCTTAAAGGGGTTGACCAGTCTCATGTAAACCAAGCTTATAGATGTATAATGAAAAGTTATTCAGCATTGCAGTATATGTGGTGCAGTTCCCCATTTTCAAGATTGTTGATTTCTGTCAATGGATGGAAACATTCTTGATCACAGCCAAGGCCCAGTTGCCCGAGCATTTCCAAAGAATTGTTATTTTACGAGGAATGCAAGTATTTACCATTATATAAGCATTATCTCTAATAACATTTGTTTAAAAAAAAGTTAGATCCTCTTTTACTCCACCTAAAAATAAAAGTACTATACAATACTACACAAGGTGAGCCATAGGGATTGGGCAAAACAAAGGCTTCTATGGAAGTTATAAAAAAAATGCAGAAAGACGTGAGGGGAAGAGAGCAGGAAAGAGTCTGTGTGTGTGTGTGTCTGGTGACTGGGTGACTAAAAGGCACAGCTCCATAACTATAAAAAGGATTGACAATAGTTGAACCTTCCTATCCCCCATTTTCAGCAGAAACAGACCTATAGAACACACATATGTCCAGCATCAAGTGCATCTCCCAGCTTTGGCACCCAGTAAAATCAACAATTGTGCAGAGCAATGTGCACATAGCCTGTACAGAGGCACACAGAGTCCCCTCGGCTCTGTATTATGGAGTCACAGGCATTCTGTGTGCCATCGTATTCCAGAAATGCGGTGCTTCGAAGGGAGAATACCTCCATAATACAGCATCTAATGGCACAAAAACCCTCTATATATATCTATGAATGAAAACAGAGGCGTATGAAGGCACCATAAGGTCCCAAAGACTTCTTTGGATGCTGTATTATGGTTTCCTACAACTAGGAAATTGCATCGAGTCGTAATATAGTCGTGTGAATGAGGTCTGAGTTACTACCAAACAACCCCTTTAAAGGCGTTGACTCATGAAGACAATTCCTGTCCAGATATACGCTATAAGGTGATCTGCCTTGGCAAACAAAGCAGTCCATGTATTACATGTACAGCCCTTCATCTGAATGGACACATGTAATACTGCATTTTCGCAGGTAATACCTACCAGGCCACGGCTACCCCAGTGTGTCAGAACCATGGGTCCAGTTTCTGCCAGGAGTGTCATATGAAAGGGGTTGTCTATAATGAGACTACCCCTCTAAGCTGTATTTTGAATACATATATAGAAATTTTGTGTAAAGATAATTTGTCTGTGAATATATTTAAAGGTATTTGTTTTCCTAAAAACTCCAAAAGTGTGTTTCAGCTATCTGGAGATATGAGATTATGTTCATTTTAATAAATGTGTGTAAAATAATGCCATGATTTGGAAGCAAAACCAATCTGTCATTCTAAATATGTGATAATGCGTATTCACGATTTGATCAGTTCCAACACATGCTGAGTCCTGATTCATATTTCCTCTGCAAAAACAGAAATATTTTTCAATTTCCATATTGCAGAATTCGGAATGAGGCTCAATGCTTAAACTTTATGCCGTGTGACCTTTAGGTAAAACAGATTTATGGATCTGCTGGTAACTCATGAATGCTCCCACAATTACAGCTTTATAGAAATTGATAGAATTGAAAGTTTCTGCCATTGAATGAATTACTAGTAAATGTAGAGAAACAGTACACAAGAAGTTGGTGCAGTATAGTATACAGACAGTGTGTACATATAGAGAACATACTGTATGTACAGCATAGTGCACAGAGATGCATCGTACGTAGCACACGGTGAGTCAATGCACTATCCTACATGTGCAGTGGTGTCCTATGGTGATCCATCATATAATTAAATAAAATATACAAGTGGATGGAATTTAGTACAAAGAAAGTAGGTTCCAATAATAGACAAAAATAAGTGCCTTTTAGTAAAGAAGCAGCAGATGCACTGTAGACAAACTGGGTTCAGTATCGTACATAAACAGTGGTGCAATACTGTACACAAGCAGTGGTGAACTGTAGAATAGTGTGTATACAATAAGCCATATAATATACATGCGTAAATGCACTACAGTACACGAGTAGTTGACACAGCATAGTACACAAGCAAGGGGTGCAATATAGTACACAAACAGTGAGTGAACTTGAATACAGAATTACAGTATATAAGTAGTGGGGATAACAATACCACATTAGTAGTGAACGCAATATAGTTCACAAACAGTAAGTACACAATGCAAGCAGTGTGTGCACTATATTACACAAGTAATGGTATCCTATTGTACAAAAACAGTGAATCCACTATAATACACATTCAGCGAAAGCACCAAAGAACACAATCAGTGGGCACACTATAATACACATTCGGCGAAAGCACCATAGCACACAATCAGTGGGCAAACTATGATACACAATTCGTGGACAGACTATAGTACACAATCAGTGGGCAAACTATGATACACAATTAGTGGACAGACTATAGCACACAATCAGTGGGCACACTATGATGCACAATTAGCGGACAGACTATAGTACACAATAACTGGGCACACTATGATACACAATTAGCGAATAGACTTGTAATGTCGGGGTAGGGAGACAGACAGGTAAGCCCTAATCTACCCGCCACTCAGTCCCTGCCTACTTGCACGGCCCGTCCTAGGCGACGGCGTACAACTGGGCGACGGTCCCTACGCTCAATAAGTGCACGACAGACAAACAGACAAGGGTACACAGAAGCTAAGGGAAATGGGGCAGTTGCCCACGGCAACACCGTGAGCAACAAGAGTAGTGAACGAGCCGAGTCAAACCAGGAGTGTACGAGGTACCAAACGCAGAGCAGGAGAGTAGTCAGTAAAGCCAGGGTCAATTTGAAGCAGAGGTCAATAGTACTAGCAGGAACAGCAGAGCCAGGAAACCAGACAGAATCACAGGCAAAGGAAGAGCAGGAAATGAAGGTATACATAGACAGAGGGCGGGAGCTAGCTCCGTCTGGCCAGGCTGTGATAGGTTCTCCCACTCCTCAGCCTACAAGCCTGAGTGGTAGCAGATCGAGTCACTCTATCAGACCTATGAGCAGATGCAGACTGATTAACCACGGGCGTCGACACAGCTGCTGTGTTTGGCAGATCCTTTACAGTACCCCCCTTTTATGAGGGGCCACTGGACCCTTCCTAGGTGGACCTGGCTTATTGGGGAACCGAAGATGGAACCTCCTGAGCAATACCCCAGCGTGAACATCCCGGGCGGTTACCCAAGTCCTCTCCTCAGGCCCGTATCCTCTCCAATGGACCAGGTCATGGCGGGATCCTTGGACCATCCTGCTATTCACAATCTTGGACACCTCGAGCCAAGGACGGGGAGCAGCGTTTCAGGAGGGAGGCATGAAACACGTCGTGTATTTGAAAAGACGGGGGTAACTCCAGCCGGAAGGAGACAGGGTTAAGGACCTCAATGACCTTGTACGGCTCTATACCGGGGAGAAAATTTTTTGGACAGAACTTTAAGATGCAAATTTTTTGAAGATAGCCACACCAGAATGTCTTCTATCTGCCTGAGTCTTTTGTATGCTCTGGGACGCCTCTAGGTTGTTCTGAACCTGGTCCCAGACTGTGCACAGTTCCCGATGAACTACATCTACCTCAGGATTGTTGGAACCACCAGGTGAAACGGAGGAGAACCGTGGATTAAACCCAAAATTACAGAAAAAAGGGGAGACCCCTGACGAGTTACTGACCCAGTTATTAAGGGAAAATTCGGCGAGGGGAATGAAGGAGACCCAATCATATTGACAGTCGGAGATAAAACACCTTAAATATTGTTCTAGAGACTGATTAGTCCTCTCAGTTTGGCCATAAGTTTCAGGATGGAAGGCCGAGGAGAAGGACAGATCAATCTCCAACTTTTTACAGAAAGCTCTCCAAAACAATGAAACAAATTGTACCCCTCTGTCAGAAACAATATTGACAGGAACCCCATGGGGACGCAGGATGTGTTTGACAAACAAGGCAGCTAACGTCTTGGCATTGGGTAGTTTCTTGAGGGGCACAAAGTGGCACATCTTACTGAAGCGGTCTACTACAACCCACACCACCGACTTGCCTTGAGATGGAGGCAGATCGGTGATAAAATCCATGGAGATATGGGTCCAAGGTCTCTGGGGAATGGGCAAAGAACATAGTAAGCCCGCTGGTCGGGACCTGGGAGTCTTGGACCTAGCACAAATTTCACAAGCGGTGACGTAGGCCTTAACGTCTTTAGGCAACCCAGGCCACCAATAGTTTCTAGCAATGAGGTGCTTGGTACCCAGGATGCCTGGGTGGCCAGATAGTGCAGAGTCATGATTTTCCCTGAGTACCCTTAGCTGGAATTGCAGGGGAACAAACAGCTTGTTCTCAGGAAGGTTCCCGGGAGCTGAACCTTGATCAGCCGCAATTTCGGAGACTAAGTCAGAATCAACAGAGGATATGATTATACCTGGGGCCAAAACACAAGCAGGATCTTCCTCCAAAGGAGGGCTGGCCATGAAGCTACGCGACAGTGCATCAGCTTTAATATTTTTAGACCCAGCCCTATAGGTGACCACAAAGTTAAATCTAGTAAAAAACAACGCCCATCGAGCTTGCCTCGGGTTTAGCCTCTGGGCAGATTCTAGGAAAACCAGATTCTTGTTGTCGGTAAGGACAGTTACCTGGTGCCTAGCCCCCTCCAAGTGTGGCTCCACTCTTCAAATGCCCATTTAATGGCTAAGAGTTCGCGGTTGCCCACGTCATAGTTACTCTCAGTGGGCGAGAACTTCCTGGAGAAGTAGGCACAGGGACGGAGATGGGTGAGGGACCTGGTACCCTGGGACAGGACAGCACCCACTCCCACCTCGGAGGCGTCAACCTCCACGATGAATGGCTCCATTTGGTTAGAGTGAATCAGCACTGGGGCAGAGATAAAGTACTTCTTAAGGATCTCAAAAGCCTGGACCGCCTCCGGAGGCTAGTGGAGGAGATCAGCACCTTTGAGAGTAAGATCCGTAAGAGGCTTAGCGATGACCGAGAAGTTAGCAATAAATCTCCTGTAATAATTAGCAAACCCCAGGAAGCACTGTAACGCCTTCAGGGAGGCAGGTTGGACCCATTCAGCCACAGCCTGAACCTTGGCAGGGTCCATGCGGAATTCATTAGGAGTGAGGATTTGACCCAAAAATGGTATCTCCTGCACCCCAAACACACATTTTTCGGATTTAGCAAAGAGTTTGTTTTCCTGAAGGGCCTGGAGCACCTTCCTGACATGCTCAATGTGGGAGGACCAGTCCTTGGAAAACACAAGTATGTCATCAAGGTACACTACAAGAAATACCCCCAGGTAGTCTCTTAAAATCTCATTTATGAAATTCTGAAAGACCGCGGGAGCATTACACAACCCAAAGGGCATGACGAGGTATTCGAAATGACCTTCGGGCGTGTTAAACGCAGTCTTCCACTCATCCCCTTCTCTGATCGGATAAGGTTATAAGCTCCCCGAAGATCAAACTTAGAGAACCATTGGGCCCCCTGAACCTGATTGAAGAGATCAGGAATCAAAGGAAGGGGATACTGGTTCCTTACAGTGATCTTATTCAAGTTTCGGTAATCGATGCACGGCCTAAGACCACCATCCTTCTTCCCTACGAAGAAGAAGCCAGCACCTACCGGAGAAGTAGAGGGGCGAATGTAGCCCTTGGCCAGGATTTCCTGGATATATTCTCTCATCTCTCATGGCCTCACGTTCGGGACAAGAGAGATTAAAAATCCTACCCTTAGGGAGCTTAGCTCCTGGTACCAAATTGATTGCGCAATCGTATTCTCTATGAGGAGGTAACACTTCGGAGGCCTTTTTAGAAAAAACATCAGCGAAGTCCTGAATAAACTCAGGTAGAGTGTTTACCTCCTCAGGGAGAGAAATAAAATTAACAGAAAAACAGGACGTCATGCATTCATTACCCCATTTGGTAAGATCCCCAGTATTCCAGTTAAACGTGGGATTATGCATCTGCAACCAGGGAAGGACTAAAACAAAATCGGACGATAATCCCTGCATCACCAGTACAGAGCACTGCTCCAAATGAATGGAGCCAACAATGAGTTCAAAAACAGGGGTATGCTGCGTAAAATAACCATTAGCAAGTGGAGTGGAGTCGATACCCACTACCGGGACAGGTTTAGGCAAATCAAACAATGGCATAGCTAGAGACATAGCAAATTCCACAGACATAATATTAGCAGAAGATCCTGAATCCATGAAGGCACTGCCGGTGGTAGACCTACCCTCAAAAGAGACCTGAAAGGGAAGCAAGATCTTATTAGGTTTCATATTTACGGGAAATACCTGTGCACCCAAGCGACCTCCCCGATGGTCACTTAGGCACGGAAGTTTTCCGGCTGCTTATTCTTACGCCTTGGACAGTTGTTCACTTGATGCTTGTCATCCCCACAGTAGAAGCAGAGACCATTCTTCCTGCGGAGCTCTCTACGTTGTTGGGGAGACACGGAGGCCCCGACTTGCATTGGTTCATCTGAGATTCCCGTGCAAGAACGAAGCAACGGAACCTCGGGAGGCATCATGGGGCAGCCAGAGGAGAAGGCACAAAAACGTTCAATTCGTCGTTCCCTGAGACGTCGGTCAAGACGTACCGCTAAAGCCATAACCTGATCTAGAGAGTCAGAAGAGGGATAGCTAACTAATAGGTATTTCAGGGCGTTCGACAGACCAAATCTAAACTGGCACTTCAAGGCAGGATCATTCCACCGAGAAGCTACGCACCACTTCCTAAAGTCAGAACAGTACTCCTCAACGGGTCTCTTACCCTGACGTAAGGTCACCAGCTGACTCTCGGCAAAGGCGGTCTTGTCAGTCTCGTCATAGATGAGCCAGAGAGCAGGAAAAAAAAGGTCAACAGAGGAAAGTTCAGGGGCGTCAGGAGCCAAGGAGAAGGCCCATTCTTGGGGGGGTATCCTGGAGCCGGGACATAATTATACCCACTCGCTGGCTCTCAGAACCTGAGGAGTGGGGTCTTAATCGGAAATAGAGCCTACAACTCTCCTGAAAGGAGAAAAAAAGTCTTCCGGTCCCCTGAGAACCGGTCAGGCAACTTGAGGTGGGGTTCAAGAGGTGAGGTGGAGGGCACTACCTGGTTAGCATCACGCTGATTGCACCTCTGAGCCAGGGCTTGGACCTGTATGGAGAGGCCCTGCATTTGCTGAGCCAGGGTCTCAAGGGGGTCCATAGTTGTGTAGGAACCAGGGTAGAAAAGGTATATGGGCCTGTGATTATGTAATGTTGGGGTAGGGAGACAGACAAGTGAGCCCTAATCTATCCGCCACTCAGTCCCTGCCTACTTGCAAGGCCCGTCCAAGGCGACGGCGTACAACTGGGCGACGGTCCCTACGCTCAATAAGTGCACGACAGACAAACAGACAAGGGTACACAGAATGTAAGGGAAATGGGGCAGTTGCCTACGGCAACACCGTGAGCAACAAGAGTAGTGAATGAGCCGAGTCAAACCAGGAGTGTGCGAGGTACCAAATGCAGAGCAAGAGAGTAGTCAGTAAAGCCAGGGTTAATTTGAAGCAGAGGTCAATAGTACTAGCAGGAACAGCAGAGCCAGGAAACCAGACAGAATCACAGGCAAAGTAAGAGCAGGAAATGAAGGTATAAATAGACAGAGGGTGGGAGCTAGCTCCGTCTGGCCAGGCTGTGATAGGTTCTCCCACTCCTCAGCCTACCAGCCTGAGTGGTAGCAGATCGAGTCACTCTATCAGACCTACGAGCAGATGCAGACTGATTAACCACGGGCGTCGATACAGCTGCTGTGTCTGGCAGATCCTTTACAAGACTAAATTACACAAAAAGTGGGCACTCTATGATACACAATTAGCGGACAGTCTATAGTATACAATCAGTGGGCGCACTATGGTACACAATTAGCGGATAGACTATAGTACACAATCAGTGGGCACACTATAATACACAATTAGTTGACAGGCTATAGTACACAATCAGTGGGCGCACTATGATATACAATTAGCGGATAGACTATAGTGCACAATCAATGTGCGCACTATGATAAACAATTAGGGTATGTTCACACGTAGTCAACAAAAACGTCTGAAAATCCAGAGCTGTTTTCAAGGGAAAACAGACCCTGCTTTTCAGACGTTTTTTTACCAACTCGCATTTTTCGCGGCGTTTTCGCGCCGTTTTCGCGGCGTTTTTTACGTCCGTTTTTGGAGCTGTTTTCATTGGAGTCTATGAGAAAACAGCTCCAAAAACGTCCAAAGAAGTGTCCTGCACTTCTTTTGACGAGGCTGTATTTTTACGCGTCGTCGTTTGACAGCTGTCAAACGACGACGCGTAAATAACAGGTCGTCTGCACAGTACGTCGGCAAACCCATTCAAATGAATGGGCAGATGTTTGCCGACGTATTGGAGCCGTATTTTCAGACGTAAAACGAGGCATAATACGCCTCGTATACGTCTGAAATTTGGCCGTGTGAACATACCCTTAGCGGATAGACTATAGTACACAATCAGTGGGCGCACTATGATACACAATTAGCGGATAGACTAGAGTACAGAATCAGTGGGCACACTATAATACACAATTAGCGGACAGACTATAGTACACAATCAGTGGGTGCACTATGATACACAATTAGTGGACAGACTAGAGTACACAATCAGTGGGCACACTATGATACACAATTAGCGGATAGACTATAGTGCACAATCAATGTGTGCACTATGATACACAATTAGCGGATAGACTAGAGTACACAATCAGTGGGCGCACTATGATACACAATTAGTGGATAGACTAGAGTACACAATCAGTGGGCGCACTATGATACACAATTAGCGGATAGACTAGAGTACACAATCAGTGGGCGCACTATGATACACAATTAGTGGATAGACTAGAGTACACAATCAGTGGGCGCACTATGATACACAATAAGTGGATAGACTAGAGTACACAATCAGTGGGCGCACTACAGTACACAAACAGTGATACAATTATGAAGAAAACAATCTATTTCTTGGATACTCCAAATAAAGAAATTTCAACATGACTGCAGCCAAAACCTAACAATACATTCAGAAATAAGAGTAAAAGATGAAAGAACTAGAAAACTGTGCACATAACACAAACCTGATTTACATAAAGTATGACATATATTGCAGTGAAATGGAAATTAAGCCCAAACACTGGGAATCACAGCAAATAAACCTCAAGAAATTGAACTTTTTTTTAACTCATAAAAACAGCAGATCAGATTTTGGAATAATAAAGACACAAAAAAAATTGGCGGCTGAGAGCATGGTTTTTATAGACGTAGACAAAACCTTCTCCATATAATAATATCATACTGTACATATGTACACAGCAATTTTCTGCAGAATGTAGCCATGCAATATATTACCACTACAGGGTAGAATATACATTACACCTGGGCCATGCCAGTAAAACAGAACATCTTTATTTAAATGATTTGTATGCATCGTTAACAAGCTCATTTGGATTTTATTTGGCCATACCAGCAGCCAGATGCTCATCTCCACATGAATGGATAAGCATTTCTGTTCCTGCTCCATTACTGTGCCCAGTGACAATACATTCCTTCATAGAAACACGGACAATAATCTCACTGGCTGCAGCCAGATCGTCTATCTTTAGTAAAATAAACATTTTAAATGATGTCATCTACACTACATGACATCTTTTTGGATACTATATATATATATATATATATATATATATATATATATATATACATACATATAGGTGTAAGCAAGAAAAAATAAGCAGCACCCAATGTCGAAAATCCACAGTAGGTAAATATATGTATTTTTATATATATATACACGCACATATACTGTATACAGAGCTCGGTACTGGTACTTACATGGGGAATCTGAATGTACGATCTCCTCTGTCATAGATACATGTCATTACATCGGTGAAGTCCATGAGTTTAGTCCAACACTAATATCGAGAACAAAAGGTGTTGCATTGGTTTTAGAATCCATTTAGAACTGCTGTTAGTTTTCAGTTACTGGAAATCTCTGACACAATATTCTAAGCAAAACCTCACTGATTTAAATGGCCATTTCTTTATAGTGCTATGTCAATCATTTACATTCATGGATCTCTGAGCTGAAAGTTTTTGGGGTTTAGGAACTTAGCAGAAATACAAGCTCATAGATTCCCCCAATGTGATGTTTTGCGGGATTCCAACTTTTTGAACACATCACCAGATTGTGGCACAATTCTTTATCTACAATATCGCTTAAAGACGGCATAGTTTAGAGATGAAGGGAGAGAGGCTAATGTTTAACACTACCCTTCCCCAATGCATGCTGATTATTACTCTCATATAACCTCCTGCCTAGCAATAGAGAGACATATAATGCCATAACTAATATGCGATAATTATGACAGGATTATTCCATTCAGGAGCCACTGACATGCCCGAGTAGTAGCTACAGCCCCTAGTATGAACCCTCAGCAATACCTGCTGCACCCACACATTGTTAACTGTACTTCAACCATAATTACAGTACGGTCATAGTGACCCCATAATAGTAATTGTGCCCCAACCTCTAGCTACAGTCCCCTATTGCCCGCCAAAGGAGTTTGTTTCCCATAGCTGCTTTACAATAGTTGCACTGTCCTTAAAGTTCTCCTACAGTACTCACAGTCTCCCCATAGTCACTTCTCAGTAGGGACCATGTTCCAACAATAGTAACAGTGCCCCGTAATGTTACCACAGTAGTTATAATTTGCCCCATACTAGTTTGTTTTTCCATAATGCTTTCCCAGCAGTCACATTGTTCCCATAATGTCCCTACAGTAGTTAAAGTTGTCCCATTGTGCCCATACTGTACATGGTGTCCTAAGAGTGACTTTACAATAGACACAGTAACCTACAGAAGTTACAGTTTTGCCACAGTGCCTAAACAGTTTAGTGTCCTCAATGTGCCCCTACAGTAGTCAGTGTCCCTACAGTACTACTATAGTGCCCACCAAGGTCGGACTGGCCCACCAATGTACAAGAGGATCCTCCTGTGGGCCCAGGCTCTGACACAGTAATGGACCCTAAAGGTCAAGCAGAAAACAACCCCATTTGCAGCTGACTTTGGAGCCAGTCACTTGTCTCTAGGGTCTATTTCTTAAGGGATGATATGGGATTTCTTAATGATGACATGTCCTGTGTGTGCAATGATAGCAAAGATTACAATGTCATTAAAAGTGGACGTGCACGTTCTGTATAGATGGAGGTCAAGAAGTTTTCCTCTGAGGGGCCCAAGGAACCGCAAGTCCAGCACTGGTGTCTACTAGTGATCACAAGACCATGAGTAATAAAATAATACATAGCTATAAACTTTAAAAAAAAGCACACATACATGCATGTCTATCGTATGTGAATACTTGTCTTAATTTGGATGAACATTGTTTATCTGCTTTAAATATTTTGTATCTCTGATGTCATAGCACATTCCAGGAAACAGATGGTGACCGTGCAGTGAGTGACGGGAGATAGTTAAGAGCCCGCTGTGCTGTAATATGTCCTGATCAGCACCGCACTTCCATTTGGCTAAAGGCATAAATATTCATTTTGCAGGTTTACAATATCTCACAATAAATTGCACATACATATGCCAGTTCTCTTAGGGCCTGGAGGCTCCATTAGGGGCCTCCGTCGCAGATGCGGCCAGAAATACTGAAAACAATAGCTCGGCATGCTGCGCTATTGTTCCCGGTAAAACCACGGACACCCTGACGGAACCCATTAAAGTCAATGGGTGAACTGCTAACGTATTTATACAACACTCTCATTAAACAAACACAAACAATAGAAAAAAAAATATTTACAAGGTGTCTGTGTAAAAAAAACACCACACATAGCAATATTTACAGTATATATAGTGTACAGAAGAGAAATCTAAGCGCAACCCAATCTACTTCTAATGTTCGCCAATGGAGATTTCATTGGTGTATGCCGGCTTTTATGCACCGGTTATGGTTAAAATAATTTCCTAACAAAAGTAAAATCTTACCTTTCACTATTTTCACTAATTTTTAGTTCATCTTTACTGTGCAATATAGATAAAAATCTCCTGTTGCTACCTGGAAACCATAAAAAAGTTGCTGTTCACAGATCTATGACTTTTATTAAACGTCAATAAATTGGTGTCCTGTGAATACATTTATTTATTAACACTTTAATACGCCCTACATACTCCCTGTATTTAACCCATAAATATTCATATTTTAATTGAACATTTTGTTGTAAACCCAAAATCTGAGTTTTGTTCAGATCCCTGGTTCTCTCTTGTGCTCAGAATGTGCTTTTAATTAGACTATGTGGATGTTCATGTGTCAACAAGATTCCTGTGAACATGCGTCAATGTGCCCTTGGTAAGAAGGTAATTTAGAATTAGGAAAAAATAAACTATAATAAGATCAGTCAGCAGCAGTTAGCTTGCTTGATGCCAGAATTGATGCAGCAACAGATCTACAAAGTAAAAAGTATATAAAAAAAAAAAAACAAAAACAGCAAAAAAAACATTTAAATAAAGATGACGCAAGGATATTGCAATTGGATATTAAATGAAGGCTAGGTAAAAGAAGAATTTGAATTAACCATACGTATACAAGAACATAGAACATGTTTAGTCAAATTGGGAACATATTTTCTCGAAATAAAAGGAAAAAAGTTAATTTTTACATGTATACCAAGTAAATTACCCCTAATTCCATTAGACTGGTTAAACCAAGACAAGTCCTGCTGTGGATGTAAGAGGGAGAATAAATCTTTCTTAATGATACTAAAAAGAGTGGATGTGATTTCGCAATAAGCACTTTCCAGCTGGAACTCAAATGACCTCAAGTAAAAGAATATAAATCTACAGTTTGCCTGTAAAATATCATGACCTTGCTTTATAGTTCAATGCAGTAAGTCAGAGTTACGGTACAAGAAATTAATCATTGAGCTCCACAACGGAACATGAAACGGTCTGTGGGATTGGTAAGTGCTGGCTTCTATAGGAATACAAGGTAAAGTAGGCAATATGGTCATCTATATACAACTCTTCTGAAGCCGCTGGGAGATTATTTATAAAGATCACCACAAAGTGCTTTCTCTAGTTGGAGAGAGGTGTGATTTCTGGTGGCTCATGCAGAGTTAACAGGCTGGTACCTCCTAATAAATAGACCCAGAAGACACATAGAGAATCACTGCTGCTGTGTGATCAGACACCATAGACATCAGAAGTTTACAGGTAAATCAAAAGGGAATTCTGGATTTCCATACACATATAGCAGGACCAAATTTATTTTTTTTAGCCCCTTCTATCCTTTTTTTTTTTATAAAAGTTTTTCTCCATTGATTTCAATAGCCACAAACACAAAATATAGCTGTACGTGAACAACGCCAGGGGTCCACCCTCAATGAAAAGAGGGGACACTCTCAGATCACCATTTCTTGACTACAGGGTAACCGTCAACCCATTCCCTTCACTTTGCCATCTCTATATTGGGGTGGGGGATTACCAGTTAAATGTTTGCCTCAGGCAGCATTGCTGGTTAGCACCACTGGTTAATAGGGTTTCCCAGAATTAAAAAGCTGCTTGTGGTGTCAAATAAAAAATAGGTACATATTCACCTATTAAAGCCCCTGCTGCTCCATCGCTGACAGACCTGTGGTCCCCCACTGTCTCTGTTGACATTTCCGGAATGATGACGTGTCTTACTGACACCTGACTGCTGCAATTGATCACTGGTCGCAGCAGTGAAGTCACCCAGGAGTTTACACCACACATGACTGCTGTGGCCAGTGAGAAACTGCAGCAGTCACTGGTCGGTACAGCACGTCATCACTGCAGCAATGTAGACATAGACCAGTGGGGGACCTGACCACCCTACACTGCAGTATTGTAGACATAGACCAGTGGGGGACCACATGACCCTCTTACACTGCAGCATTGTAGACATAGACCAGTGGGGGACCACATGACCGTCTTACACTGCAGCATTGTAGACATAGACCAGTGGGGGACCACATGACCGTCTTACACTGCAGCATTGTAGACATAGACCAGTGGGGGACCACATGACCGTCTTACACTGCAGCATTGTAGACATAGACCAGTGGGGGACCACATGACCGTCTTACACTACAGCATTGTAGACATAGACCAGTGGGGGACCACATGACCGTCTTACACTGCAGCATTGTAGACATAGACCAGTGGGGGACCACATGACCGTCTTACACTGCAGCATTGTAGACATAGACCAGTGGGGGACCACATGACCGTCTTACACTACAGCATTGTAGACATAGACCAGTGGGGGACCACATGACCGTCTTACACTGCAGCATTGTAGACATAGACCAGTGGGGGACCTGACCATCTTACACCGCAGCATTGTAGACATAGACCAGTGGGGGACCTGATCATCTTACACCGCAGCATTGTAGACATAGACCAGTGGGGGACCTGACCGTCTTACACCGCAGCATTGTAGACATAGACCAGAGGGGGACCTGACCGTCTTACACCGCAGCATTGTAGACATAGACCAGTGGGGGACCACATGACCGTCTTACACTACAGCATTGTAGACATAGACCAGTGGGGGACCACATGACCGTCTTACACTGCAGCATTGTAGACATAGACCAGTGGGGGACCACATGACCGTCTTACACTGCAGCATTGTAGACATAGACCAGTGGGGGACCACATGACCGTCTTACACTACAGCATTGTAGACATAGACCAGTGGGGGACCACATGACCGTCTTACACTGCAGCATTGTAGACATAGACCAGTGGGGGACCTGACCATCTTACACCGCAGCATTGTAGACATAGACCAGTGGGGGACCTGATCATCTTACACCGCAGCATTGTAGACATAGACCAGTGGGGGACCTGACCGTCTTACACCGCAGCATTGTAGACATAGACCAGAGGGGGACCTGACCGTCTTACACCGCAGCATTGTAGACATAGACCAGTGGGGGACCACATGACCGTCTTACACTGCAGCATTGTAGACATAGACCAGTGGGGTACCTGACCGTCTTACACTGCAGAATTGTAGACATAGACCAGGGGGGGACCTGACCGTCTTACACCGCAGCATTGTAGACATAGACCAGTGGGGAACCACATGACCGCATGACCACATACAATGCGGTGGCGGGGAGTTTGACAGGTGAGTTTGGGTGTGTTATTTTATGCCATAAGCAGTTATAAGACATTTTTTATAAAGCTGTAAAACACCTTTAAGCATTTTTCAATAGGAAGGCGGTCAACTTTTTTAAGCGATAGAAGTGTTGGCACATTTCTCAATAATCCATTTGTAAACCAAGTCTAAAGGCTGGAGCAAACTACTATTCCCATCCTTTTTAATTTCTAAGTTGGAATTGCTAAGGTTCCTTTTCTGGTACCATCACAATTTTCCTAATTCAAGTTGACCCTGAGGCTTTCAGAACAGGTTGTATATTTCTAGGAGGTCTTATATCTTCACTGTGTCAAATCTGACCAATGCTAAAGGGGTCTTAGCGCTAGAAAATGTGTGAATTAGGAACAGTGAAGGTCTCTGCAAATGAATAGTCACTGATCCTAAACCATTTTAATAAGACATCAAATATTTCTAATAATGTTTGCAAAATTCTGTGATTATTGTCTGCAGTATAATGGTTTTTGTTCAAATCAGAAGAAGATAAGCTAAAAGTTTAGTCAAATCTCAATTCCATAGCCCTGATACAACATGGGTATGTACTATCTTGCACTTTAAGATAATCCAGTTACATTCAATGATCTATTCATAATGATAGAATGGCAGATAAGACAAGATGGCTATGACAAGCGTGGAAGTTGTACTATGACACAAAGCCAATGCTGCCTAGAGGATAACAACGTCCCTAAATACAACATCCCTAAATACAACGTCCCTAAATACATTGGCACTATGTAAATAAAACATCCTACTCATTCCTCTTGTAGTTAAATGAATAATCACACAATTGTAAGGCAATTTCAGGAGTATTCTAGTGCAGCCTACGCCGTGAACAGCAACACAAAAAAATGACAGCTCTCTTTTGTTAGGTTTATGCAAACTAGTGGGATGACATAAAGAAAACGATAAAACACAATCATAAAAGTGACAGCTCCTTCTCCACCAGATGCATTCTTCAGCTCTGACAAACAATGGAGCATGTACTGTATATACACATCAGTAGACAGACCTGGCTGAGCAGACAGACCAGGTACAGACAGGTAGCGAAGTCTTTTATGACAATTATAGCATTGATGACAATACAACCCAACACATTATATGATATTCATGTGGTCGGCACAATTTAGACCAAAGAGCTCAATGCACAGGTAAGATTTTGGATACAATCTACGAGTTATGACGGTGGCGGCTGCCAGAAAGCAACCAAAAATTGGACATATCTGGCCATTATGCTAAGGTTATCACCAAGTAAAATGAAAATGATCAGGATCTAGTAACAATGGGTGGAAAATCCCACCTGAATGTATTTGTATACACGTGTACGTCTATGGCATTATTAGCCACCTCCAATAGACAATGCAGTCAATATTGATTCTAGTCAGTGGGTTGTTAGACTTTGCCATACTTTAATGTGTTGGGCTGACTTCACAGACAGCAAAGAAGAATACATCCAAGTCATCAGATGGATCTCAGACAGTGGTTGTAGTGATAACCTCTGCGAATAGTCACATGGAAGTGTCAAACCACCTCCTGGAGCCTAAAAACCACCTCCTGGAGCCTAAAACCACCTCCTGGAGCCTAAAATCACCTCCTGGAGCCAGATCCCATACTGAATATCAGTGTACTACTAGTCATTCTATAGAAGGAGTTCATATATTGGGTATTAGTACAATACTGCATCACATTACATCCAGGATTTAGGGCCATGATACCAGATACAGGCATTAGGAAATTGAACGCAAGTTGAGCAGTAGGTTTATAGGAAAGTGCATGTATGGGATTTACTCACCATCTGTATAGTGCAGATGAAGATCAGTGTACAACGTCCAGTACAGCAGCCCATGGTGAGATCTAGCCCTCCACTATAGTGTGTCCTGCGGAGACAGGCTCAGGAGGAGAGTAGCTGGACAGCTCCTTAAGGCGTAGCTGCACTTTCTTAGGGCTGCCCTGAGATTCAGCACCTGCAATAATATATAGATCCCAGTGTAGTAGTATCTCCAATGGTTTATTCAGCAGCACCACAAACTGTGCCAAGCTGCAATCCTGCTTCCTGATCCCAAAGCCTGAGCAGTGATCCCATAGAGCGAGCAAAAATCCCAAACACGGACCAAGGAAAGCGCAGATCTCCAGAATTCAGACCTCTCCTTCCTTTCTTCTCTTTTACGTTTGACTTTTGATTGCTTTAGGCCGGATGAAGGCTCTCTGCTGCCATCTGGTGGACAGAAAAGGTACAGCCTCAACAGGTTTATGGCACCTGTACTATAGGGCTGGATTTATGCATGTTGGACTACTGCATGGAGTTTTATTTCATTCACATGTGTATATAAAGTCTATATCATCAGAAATGTCTTATAATGGGCCACAATAATCAGATACAGATTTGTCATTATATATACATTCATTGAATGGCCACTTTATTAGAGACACCTGCCCTTTCAGGATTGGAGCCTCTTTGTATGGAAATTAGACATCTGACCGTGGAGTGCAGCATTAAATAAGTTTTCAGTGGATCAGTTTCAGTGTGAATTCACATTAGAACGGGGAAAACGAGCGTTCTGAGCGACTACGAACCAGGCGTTCTCATCGGTGCTAGCCGGGGACAGTATTTCAAAAACTGCCAACCTCATGGAGTTTTCTCGTGCAACAGTGTCGAGAGTAAACTGAGAATGGTGTGATTGAGGAAAAACTTCCAGTGAAAACAGATCCTGTCAATGTATAGGGTCACAGGAATCAGGCGGTGAACAGTTTGTGTTTTTAGGATTTTCACCGTGCGGTAAAGACGACAACTTAGCTTTATTCTGCATCTCAATACGATTATGGTGATACCAAATGTATATCGTTTTTTTTTTGTATTTTACTACATTTACAAGGAAAAATATATTTGTTAAAAAAAAATTGTTCTGTTTCACCACATAACTTTTTTTTCCCGTTGATAGAGGACTTATTTTTTGCGGGACGAACTGTAAGTTTTATTGGCACCATTTTTTGGAACATACATTTTTTTGATCACTTTTTATTTAATTTATTTTTTAGAGCTAAGGTGACCAAAAAACAATGATTCAGGAGTTTTCTTCTTTTTTTTTTTTACGCCGTTCACAGTGCGAGTTGAATAATGCTATATTGTATTTATACGCAAGAGAGAAAGAGGAGCATGGAAGCCATATGATAAAAAGTGAAAAAAAACTTTATTGAACATAGTTACATACACAGAAAAAATTGTTTGAAAAAGGTACAAATGGACAGAGAAACTCTATATAATTCCAGTGTAACAAGAATGGCAGACTCAATATGACAAGTATAGGGATATAATAACCAATCCAGAAGATAAATATGGGGAATGAATGAAAGACAGTATGTAATAGACACTAAATGACATATCATGACATAAGTATGCAGTAATGGAGATATAGAAGGAATACACTGCTAGTGCAAGTATCAATTGTTCAAGAAGTGCCAATAAAAATTAATATTAACAGTCAGTCAAAGACTGATACTTCCATAAGTTCCCCAATTTCTAGAAGGTCTTACCCATTAAACAGTGTACGGAAGCCTGACAGACGTGCGGAAACCCCAACGCGCGTTTCGCGGTATGCTTCCCCTTAATGGGTAAGACCTTCTAGAAATTGGGGACTTTTACAGACGCGGCGATACCAATTATGTTTGTTTGTACTTTTTACATTGTGCTTGGGGAAAATGGGAAAAGGTTGTTTTTTTTTAACTTTTAATATTTTTGTATTTTTTTTACACTATTGAAAAATGTATTTAACTTTTTTTTTACATATCTTTTATTAGTCCCCCTAGGGGACTTGAACCACCGATCGTTAGTACAATACACTGCGATACAAACTGCGATACAAACAAGCGATGCAGGGGGGCATTGGGCTGTCGGAGGAGGCCATCCCGCTCCTTCTAATGGTATAAATGTCGCTATTTACCGCGCCATTTAACTAGTTAAACGGCCAGGAACAGCGCGATAGCTGTTCCTGACCATTAGAGCAGCTGTCAGATGTAATACACAGCTGACAGCTGCGGTGTATAGAGCGGGCTCAGCGCCCCGCTCCTTGATGTGTATTTTTGTCATGGGTCGGGAAGGGGTTAAGGACACTTGCTGAACAAGTGTAATATTTATTATGATCATGTTTGATATCGATAAAATGCAGCTATAACGATAACATAACTGATTCTCTACACCAGAGAATAAGGTCTCTTTTTGCAGCAGGATGTTGTGCCTCATGGAGATGACAAATGCATAAATAGCAACTCCCTAACACAACAGGGAGAATTTATTAAGACCGGCATTTCATACGCCAGTCTTAATATTAAGAGTACTGGTGTAAGATGTTCTCAATTTATTAAAAGATACACATCATCTAATAAATTAAGCGCATCTGTGGCCATCCGTGCACAGAAAGGGAAATCTAGGGAGATGTCCACTATAGTTTATACCAGTTTTTGGGGTAAATTATAGTGAATTTGTCAGGCAGCAGGTGGCCCTGGCCCTTTTGCTAAGCCCCGCCCACTGTTTTTTAAAACAGCTAAAAGTCACAGATTATTGTGCAAGTATGGCATGCCATCATTTGCGACTTTTTATCACTATTATACTGGCGTACAGTCGTTGTTAAATGACCCCCATTATTATTTCCTTGTTTCAGTGGGATTGAAAAGAGAGGGTGAGCAGAATATGGCACTATCCTAATTATAAATTATCTTAACGGTTACATTCAGAACATTAAAAACAGGATACGCCGTTAATGTCTAATAGGTGACCCCCACTTTTCAGGAGAATAAAGGGTCTTGTGACCCCGTTGTGCCTAGCAAAACAGCTGACTGCGGCTGAGAATGGCAAAATAATTGAAAAAGGTACTACGAATATGAGATAAATAGAGATAAGAGAATCGATTCTACAACAATGTGTTACAAATTTCCCAACCGCCATTTTACAGATCGGAAGAAGACAGAGAAGATCACATTACCTCAGGCGGCCCATCTGGCTTCCCCATAATGCCTTGCAGGCAGCCTTCCCTCTAGCACAGTCAATCATGAGCGGTATAGGTGTGAGTCACTCATGACTCAGTAAATGACAGTCATATGAGTCTTAAGCACTATAAACAGCCCAACCAGGAAATGCTGCTGCTTTGTGGCTGAGGATACAGGGAGGAGAGAGGGGACATCAGACAGAGAGTGAGAGATAGTAAAATACAGAATACAGACAGATAGTGGATTAGTGTCAGTGAGTGTGTTTTATGGTGAGGAGAACAAAATAGATTGTTAGCTTTACAATAATTTGATAGAGAGGTAGATTTTAGAGAGAGACAGAAGTCAGTCAGTGTCAGTGTGTTAGTTAGGCAGGCTCAGGCAGCCATTGCTGCGAGTTACTGCTGCTGCAGCTAAACAATTCTTACATGAATTCATACACCAATCTTCATCACATCATTCCCAAATCATCTTCAATAGTAATAATAATCCAGGTGCTGATAGCGTGCTAGACGTCAGAGGCGTGACATCACTCATTGTTTTGAATATATTTAATAGTGGCACCAAAAATTGGCATATTGTTTTGTGTATTTGTTATGTGTCAAGCATTTAAACAGCACAATTGTGCTTTAGTCCACGAGTTTCAGAAACAGCGTAGCTGACCTTGCTGCACTGTTTCTGGAACTCCCATTCACTTCTATGGCAATTATGGAAACAACGAAGCTTTGTGAGCTCGGCGGTTTCGTAACTGGCTGGGCAGCAGAGGGAGCCGAGCAAGGTAGAATCGGGTTTAGGGAGCCCCGTTCTAAAGATAGGTGTGGGTCTCAGAAGTGAGACCCGCATCTATCGGACATTTATGGCATATTTTGTGGATATCTCATAAATGTCCTAGATGGGAAAACACCTTTAAGTTGTCCATACACATTAGATGTATGCCGGCCGAACCCACCAATTGTGGCCAACCATCTAATGTGTATTTCGACATCCTGACTATCCCCCACTGCTGATGTTGGGGGGAGAGAATGGCTGGGCATGTTCACGATCCTTTTGTTCATTAGTAGATGAGCTGTCTCCCAATTGAAAATGCATGCCAAACGTGCATGTGTACTGGGGAGACGGGAGTAAAGCTGTCGGACGAACGATAGTTTAGTCAACAGTTATCTAAAGTCTATGGAGAGCTTAAGAGTTTGTAGGGGCACAATCTATTGAAGAGTGGAAAGGTAACACCCAGTTGTCAATTTATTTAAATATTTGCAGGAGGATTAATAGAGGAACGACACATTGCAGATTTCTAGGAAACAATGCTCCAGAAAAGTTATTATACTAAAGCGGAAATGTCAAGCGAGCTGACAGATACTGAATCCTAAATGCATTAACCATATGTTATATTGTCTCCAATAATAATTTCTTTATTTATTCATTTATTCTGCAGGTTTGGATAACTCTCAAACAATGGAAAATGTAATAAAAATCTCCCAAAAAAACATGCAGTAAAGTTTCAGATATATTAAAGACAGAATTCATGTAATTATTTTAGACATATGAAATCTCCTAAGGATAAGAAAAATACAAAGTCGGAAGGTGTTTGAGAAAGGAACTGGTTGGATCAATGAAAAGGTATCACAAAAGTAAACATCATAAAAAAAAGAACACAAAGTAAAAAAAAAAAGGTTATTCAAATATATTTCCATTTAAATTATGAATGTCGCCTCATACCAAAAAAATTAGGGGGCGGGGGGGGATTTATCCAAACTGATGCAAAGTAAAAGTGAAGAAATTGCAACCAATCAATCTGCTTCAATCACTCTTAAAGGGTCTTCTAAAAATGAGAGCTGGCATCTGATTGGTTGATGGTTGATGCGCTTTTTGTGACAGCATAGAATGTTTTATTAGCGGTGTTTGGTACTGTAAGTAGCACCGGAATATGTTTTAGCTCTTTTAGTTTACGACTAATCCCTACAACATTATTAAAGTGATATCTGCTTTATAGGTCTTGCATTATCTTAGAATGTCTTAAGTCAATTACATACACAACTATTTATAACCTCAGAACCAATAAAGAGGTTTTGTTTTTTTATATATTTCATTAAATCGGCTGATATATTTCAAGACATTACATTGAGAATCTCTTTTTTAAACTGTTTATAAACCTTAATAGTTTGTAATTTACTTCTATCAAGGTACAAGATCTAAACTCTTCTTGTAAATTACTAAATCAATTCCTACAAGTCCCAAAGCAAACAATATAGCGTAATGTGATCTGTAAAAAAAAAGTAAATTTAAAAATGTAAATTTCCAATATCTCATTGCAGTTTATCAGAAATATGAAAAGCAGGAAAATCAATGCATGGTTATAAGGCTACATTGTGATTTGTACCCCCTCACAAATAGGATTAGCTTAATGTTCTGTTTGCTCAATAATAGCGCTGTAATTATGGGCATCTATTCCTGATACTCTGCTAGCAAGACACTTTCCCATAGAATAGTATGCATTTATCAGTACTTTATTGCCCACAGTTCCAGATACCAACACAAACACACAAGTCAAAAGTTTAGGCAAACAGTCAAAGGCCGGTGATGAGGTGAGGTGATCAGCAAAACAGCAAGAACAATAACCACATGGTAGTTGCAAGAAAAACATACAATAGGCCTCAGAAAATAGGTTGGCTTTAAAGTAAATGATCACATTTTTTATAAAATGTATTTATAGCAGTCGGAACTACAGCCACATTTAAGTTCTAAAATTCATTCTGCCTGCAGCTACCTGTCATACTGCTTTATTATTGAATTCAATGTATAAACAGTATGCCGTAAGCTTGTGATCTCCCCCTAGTGGTGGCTGCAAGGTGCAATAATTGTATTAAATCTATCCAGGGGATTTGGGTTTATAAATATTTAACATGAAATTAATCAGTACAGAATTTTGGACCTATTTTGATTTTTTTTTAAATAGCGTTCAAGTGTGGACATTCACTTTAAAGTGTTACGTAATAAGTGCAGATGACGTTATACAAGGGGGTTAAACTGGAAGTGAATCCTCTAAGCCGCAATCCTATTGGCGCTGGCTAAACCAAGGTGCGGAGTCTAAAGGATTGCCTGGTATTAATCCTTTAACTCCTACACGAGGATCTGGACTTTGCTTCAGGCAAACCCCAGGTCTTGGAGTAGTCTCAAATTGGTGGTGGTAGAGCAGCGTTAAGCAAGACATAGTCAAAGGCTAGCTAGGAGCCATTAACGGTAGTCAGCAAGATAATGATAAACTTAGAGAGAAATCAGAAACAAAGCTGAGGTCAAGAACCAGAGACCAACAACAAGAGCTAACCATAGATCCAAAGGAACAAACAGAAGGAGAATCAAAGACAAGCAGGATATTGTTGTGTATTAAAAGAGGCATGGACTCACGGGACAGGGATGTAATATTGCCACTTTACAAAGCATTAGTGAGGCCTCATCTAGAATATGCAGTTCAGTTCTGGGCTCCAGTTCATAGAAAGGATGCCCTGGAGTTGGAAAACATACAAAGAAGAGCAACGAAGCTAATAAGGGGCATGGAGAATCTAAGTTATGAGGAAAGATTAAAAGAATTAAACCTATTTAGCCTTGAAAAAAGACGACTAAGGGGGACATGATTAACTTATATAAATATATTAATGGCACATACAAAAAATATGGTGAAATCCTGTTCCTTGTAAAACCCCCTCAAAAAACAAGGGGGCACTCCCTCCATCTGGAGAAAAAAAGGTTCAAGCTGCAGAGGCGACAAGGCTTCTTTACCGTGAGAACTGTGAATCTATGGAATAGCCTACCGCAGGAGCTGGTCACAGCAGGGACAGTAGATGGCTTTAAAAAAGGGTTAGATAATTTCCTAGAACAAAAAAATATTAGCTCCTATGTGTAGAAATTTTTCCTTCCCTTTTCCCGTCCCTTGGTTGAACTTGATGGACATGTGTCTTTTTTCAGCCGTACTAACTATGTAACTATGTAACTATGTAACAAGTCAGGAACTGGATAAAAAAAAACACACACACACACACATCTTTTCTCCTACATAGTGGCGCTTTCGGTCACCGCGGTCCGTAGAGCAGGGAATTGCCAGACAGCCCCATAGTGTCATTAAATATCTCCCTTTTTCTCATCCAGGGCTGTGTGAGATTCACAACAGCCTGAAGTCTGTCAATGGGCTACAGTGAAACATCCTCCTCCTACTGATGGATTTGTAGGGTAAGGCCAGGAGCCACGGACGCTATAACATGTACAGATGTAGCCAAGTTTATCTTCACTCTGATAACTTGCTGAAGCGTGATATCATACAACAAAAGTCATTGAAAAAGTCAAGTTAGTTTCTTGCCACTGTGTATTTAATGTGCTAAACGTCAAGGTAAACTTAGTTACATCTATATGTAACCAATATTTACACACAGGAGTATTGTTTATTTTTTTAATGCATCTAATTGAAAAATTGTTATGTTTTGTGTGATCTAATGGAGTAATGTAATATTTAATCATAATATTTAATCCTGGGACAATCTCTTTAAAGGGAACCTGACACCAGCATTTCACCTATTAAACCAGCAATACCTGGTGAATGTGGGTGTAAAATGATTTTTATGTAACCTAAAATGATCTTCTAAGTAGTCTCTGTACCTTTAGTATTCAGTTTTTATTGTTCCCGTGCTGTATGCTAATGAGTATAAAAGGGTCATATCTGCGTTTGAAAAGAGTCATATCTGCATTCCTCAAGCCTTTCCGAGTTAACCCCGCCTCCTTACTTTTGATTGACAGTTCCTCACCTTCCCCACCACACAAGAAATCCCACGCTTGCGCATAAATGTCCTGTTCTGGTGCATGCGCACAACGGGACACCATAGCGCCGCATGCGCAGTAACTAGATTTGAGGCACGGACGAAGCAGGGAAGGGTGTTGGACCATACATGACGGCCGAATGCGCGCTATCTCAGATGAGATTTTTGTATTCAGCGCAGGCCAGTTTTTCGGCGGTGGGTGGGCATAAGAAGAGGAACAAACAAGACTGCCGGATTATTACAATGAAAGTTATGAAATGATTGCAGACTGTTATTTACGGTTAGAGGAGGAGTTTAGGAGAGGGGATAACGCCAATGAACTTTTGAATGGAGCGGCCAGCGAGGGGTGAGTAGAGTTTAATAGGTGAAATGCTGGTAACAGGTTCCCTTTAAAGGGTAACTAAACATTCAACAAACTCCTGACATGTCATATTGACATGTCAGAAGTTTTGATTGGTTGGGGTCTGAGCACTGAGACCCCCACCAATCGCTAAAACGAAACTGCAGAAGAGCCTGTGTGAGCGCTGAACCTCTTCGTTTCTGTTCGGCTTTTACGGAAAGCCGATGTAGTGGTGTATGGGCTCATAGACTTTCTATCGCTTCGTTTTAGCGATTGGTGGGGGTCTCAGTACTCGGACCCCACCAATCAAAACTTCTGACATGTCACTATAACATGTCAGAAGTTTGTTGAACGTTTAGTTACCCCTTAAAGGAAGGGTGTCGCGGAAAAAAAAATTTTTAGATAATTTTGCTTTTAGTGTTTTATTAAAAGAAAGTTTATTTATTTGTGTGTTTGTGTTTAACTTTTTTTTTTCAAACTTATTCTTCTCTATGGGGGCTGCCATTTTTTTTTCATCTCTGTATGTGTCGATTAACAACACATACAAACATGGAATACGGCACATACAGCCCCATAGAGAATGCGAACGGGAGCCGTTCCATTCACTATGCTGCGCCGCTCCTACACAGTCCAAATGGAAGGTCTTCAGCCGAGCGACATCCGGCGCCATTTTCTTGTGGACCGGAAGCTGCGGCCGGACAGTAAGATGACTACTTCCGGTTGCGGCTTCCGGGCATGTGTTCAGAATCAAGCGGAGGGAGCAGACGGACCGGAGGGAGAGGCGGCGGCAGGAGCAGGTAAGTCATGTTTATGTATGTTTTGTGTTATAACCACTGTATGTAAGCCTACTACACTGTGTATTCGCTCAAAAAATTGCGACACACAGTGTAGGAGGCTTGAACTAGAGCGTGTGTGTTTACACCAAATTTGCAGCATAAAGCAATGTGGTTGCTTTACCACATGCCAATGCTGCAATTTTGGGAATTGCTCCCTCTAGTGACCAGCACAGGGAAATGTTATAAATTAGAATCTAATTAATAATATTTCCTGACTTGTGAAAAAATTTAAAAAAATTATAACAATGTCTAATCACCTATACACTAATTGTTTAACTAAAAAAAAATAAAAAAATTTCTAGCGACACATTCCCTTTAAGTACTAGACCATGTAGTGATTTGAAATAATTTAAATTTGCGTTCTGCTCATAGACCAGCTGATCTTTGGTAAACCACCACAGTGACCATCCATAATGAGCTCTTACATCAACAAGAGACTGAATCATTACATGGTGCACGTTGAAATCAATGGAACACCAGCGGGCCCACCACCTCCTCATTACATCAATGTACCCTTTAATAGGGCAGATTATAATGTGGCTGTCTGAACTAGGCAACCCATATACCTGTGCTTGGACATTTACTGAAGGATAAGGCCATATATTGATTCCATTCTGCTATTTCTGATCAAGGTCTGACCACGAACTTATATTAGAGAACACTTCTTTCAGCCCACATATACAGGGATAAAGGATAGTTTTTTCCCTTTAGTGTCCTTGTTACTTATCTGGCCCAAAATGAATTATTGCTCTGTTTGGAAATGTTATATTTACATAGACAGCAAGAGGATTAATCTGTTAATTCAAGTTTAGATAAGAAGCGGTTTCTAAAAAAAAAATATAATGAATTCTCACATTGTGGATAGAAGCTGCAGCTGCACATGAGTTATGTAGCTTTCCAGCTACGTCCGTTGACCTCAAAATGATAAAGAAGTCATACACTTTAAATAGATATTTTTTATTACCAGCTCAGAAGAAAACCAATGGAAAGCGCCCAGCTACCGATAGATTTATAGCGCCATATAAATGGCAACCGAATGGACGGAAAATAGTTTATAACCCTATTGGCATATTTTACTGATGTATGAGCATTTCTAGAATCCACTTGAATTCCTAAATTCACCAGCTTACCATCACACACTAGAAATTGTTAAATGGTGCTTTCCATATTTCCTCACTAATGTGACTTTAACACTTGACTTAATCATATTAATACATTGATACTGAATTTACTTTTACACTTACAATTTACATTGTAGCTTAGGGGTTTTCGGGACTTTATATTGATGGCCTATCCCTAGGATAGGTCTTTAATATCAGATCCAATGCACAGCTGGAACGGTTGATTGGTTATCAGCCGTAGTGGGTTTCCTGGTCTTTTTCCTAATTATCCCTGTTTATTTCCTCTGTTTTGACAGGGCTTGCTTAACCCTGCTCTAATCTGATCACCTATGTACCAACCTTTAGCCTAACCACCGACCCTGCCTCCTGCTACCATTTTCCGGACCTGGCATTGACTGCCTGTAACTGACCCGGATACGTTTGGCCACATCTCTGACCAAGCCTGCTACCTGTTCAACCATCTATTGGTGACTATACTAAGGACCACGACCTGTGAATCCAACTGGCAAAGTCCACACCCCCTCGCAGGGGTTAAGGCTGAAGAACATGGAGATTTCTTAGACTCCTCACCTCAAGTTAGCCAGCCCCAACCCTATCTTTGGGAATTGTTTCCTTGCCTGTTGTCAGACATATTCTGCACTGGAGTCATGGGCAGATTACCATGGGGGCAATCTGGGCAAGTGCTCGGGGCCCGAGGCTGGAAAGGGGGCTCACCCCCCCCCCCAGTTCTCCCAAACCGGTTGTTAAAATTGCGAGACCTCTCACCCAATTGTATCCGCGTCCTTAGGATGTGAATACGATTGATTACTATTGCACTGGCGAGATGGGCACTATCAGTTTCCACCTCGCCATTCGGCGCTTTAACAATGACGCGGTCGGCATGAAGACGTCATCACCCTGGATGACGCTGCCTGGTTACTGACCAGTGTATTGTCGCTGGAAGACGGCGGGGGAACGGGGAGAATGTTTTATTTTTCTTCTGTGGGCAGCGTTGGGGGCAATATCTACAGTGGGCACTATCTACAAAGGGCAATATCTACAGGGGGCATTGTGACTGGCACTATCTACAGGGGGCACTGTGACTGGCACTATCTACAGGGGTCACTAGCGACACTGTGCAATATCTACAGGGGGCATTGTGACTGGCACTATCTACAGGGGCATTGTGACTGGCATTATCTAAAGACGGCATTGTGACTGGCATTATGTAAAGACGGCATTGTGACTGCCACTATCTACAGGGGGCATTGTGACTGGCATTATCTACAGGGGGCATTGTGACTGGCATTATTTACAGAGGGCATTGTGACTGGCACTATCTACACGGGGCAATGTGACTTGCATCTAGAGGGGGCATTGACTGGCATTATCTACAGAGGGCAGTGTGACTGGCATTATCTACAGACGGTATTGTGACTGGCATTATCTACAGAGGGCAATGTGACTGGCATTATCTACAGGGGTCACTATCGACACTGGGCAATACCTACAGCGCACTGGCGTAGCTATAGGGGTCGCGGTGGTCGCAATTGCGACCGGGCCCCGAAGCCAGGGGGGCCCACGGCCCCCCGCACCACATCAATAAAAAGTTACTATAGTAACTCGGGCCGCGGGCCCCTGTTACTATAATAACATACTTTACTTACCTTCCTGGTTCCGGATCGCAGCGGAGGTCCTGACGTCAAGCGGCCGAAGAGGAAGGTAAGCTTAGCCCTTACTGGCGGGGTCTGACTCCCGGGACCCGCCAATCAGCTGTTTTGAAGGGGCCGCAGCACTCGTACGAGAGCTGCTCCCCTTCATTCATGTCACTTCATTCCGGTCACACTGTGAATCCGTGTCGGCAATTCAAAGTGTGAGCGAGTAGTGAAATGAAGGGGAAGCAGCTCTCGTACGAGTGCTGCGGCCCCTTCAAAACAGCTGATTTGCGGGTCCCGGGCGACACATCAGCTATTGATGGCCTATCCTGTGGATAGGCCATCAATGTTTAGGGACTGCACAACCCCTAAGCCTACGATGTATCAGGCTTAGGGGGCCCATGAGACAGGATCACAGATTGTGTGATGCTGTCTGCTGGGCCCTGTATCTAAGCCAATCACATGGTAGGCTTAGATACATGGCCCATGTGTGATCCTGTCTGCTGGGCCCTGTATCTAAGCCTACCACACTGTAGGTTTAGATACATGGCCCATGTGTGATCCTGTCTGCTGGGCCCTGTATATAAGCCTACCACACTGTAGGTTTAGCTACAGGGCCCCAGCACACAGTAATCTTATACTGTATAAGATTACTGTCTGCTGGACCCTGTATCTAAGCCTACGTTGTGGTAGGCTTAGATACAGGGTCCCACAGACAGTATCACACATGGGCCCTGTATCTAAGCCTAACACGTGTGTTACTAATCATTTTTTGTGTGTTTTCTTACAGGTTGGTCGTTGGACTTACGGCGGATTCCAGGACTACTTCGATGATAGTTTTTTTTTATTATCAATAAAATGGTTAATGAGGGCTGTGTGGTTTTTTATTTTTATTTCAATAAAATATTTTTTCTATGTCTTTGTGTTTTTTTTTAAACTATATTACTACCGCCTTAGTAATGGCCGCCGGCTGATTGATGCCGTCCATTGCTAAGGCGGGGCTTAGTGTTAGCCGGTGCAGAGGCGAACACTAACCCCCTTTATTACCCCGATACCCACCGCCACCATGGGTGCTGGGAAGAGCCGGGTACGATCCAGTACCTGACCATCTGTAGTGATGGTCGGCCACTGGGGTGGCCGCAGGCTGGTATTATCAGGAGGGGAAAGGCCAAAAACAGTGGCCCTTCCCACCGTGTTGATGCTAGGCTGCTGCTGCTTTATTGTATCTGGCTGGTTATGAAAAATGGTCCCCCCCAATTTTCATAACCAGCCAGATGCAACACAGCAGCAGCAGGCAGCATTACAAGGGTGGGAAGGGACACTGTTTTTGGCCTTCCCCAGCCTAATACTACCAGCCTGCGGCCACCCCGGTGCCTGCCCGTCACTACAGATGGTCGGGTACTGGTTCGTACCCGGCTCTTCCCAGTACTCCTGGTGGCGGTGGGTTCCGGGGTAATAATGGGGGTTAGTGTTGGCCTCTGCACCGGCTAACATTAAGCCCCGCCTTAGTAATGGAGGTTGTCAATCAGCCGGCGGCCATTACTAAGGCGGTGATAATAACGTTTAAAAAGATACAAGCACATAGAAAAAATATTTTATTGAAATAAAAAAACAACCCTCATTAACCATTTTATTGAGAATAAAAAAAACGCCGTCATTGAAGTCCTCGTATCCGAAGTCCATCAACCGAACCTGTAAAAAAAACACAAACACAAAAATAATCAGTAACACATAAAGAAGCAAAATTATTATTCTTACCTATCCTGGGTCCAGCGCTGGAGACGCAATGTCAGCGAGCTGATCCCTGTATCTGATCCTATCATGTGTGATACTGTCTGCTGCGCCATGTATCTAATCCAATCATGTGTGATACTGTCTGCTGGGCCCTGTATCTAATCCTATCATGTGTGATACTGTCTGCTGAGCTGTGTATCTAATCCAATCATGTGTGATACTGTCTGCTGGGCCCTGTATCTAATCGTATCTTGTGTGATACTGCCTGCTGAGCCACTGTATCTAATCCTATCATGTGTGATACTGCCTTCTGAGCCGCTGTATCTAATACTATCATGTGTAGTACTGTCTGCTGAGCCACTGTATCTAATCCTATCATGTGTGATACTGTCTGCTGGGCCACTGTATCTAATCCTATCATGTGTGATACTGCCTTCTGAGCCACTGTATCTAATCCTATCATGTGTGATACTGTCTGCTGAGCCACTGTATCTAATCCTATCCATAGTTTGTAGGGTCGTAGTGCTATAGATATGCTATGCTGTCTCATATACACACTTTTTTGGGGGCGGACACATATGTATTGGGGCTATTTCCCCTGACATTTTAAGCCCTGAGGGTATGTTCACACGGCAGCGTCTGTTATGGCTGAAATTACGGTGCTGTTTTCAGGAGAAAACATCACCGTAATTTAAGCCGTAAAGGCATGTGCAGGCGTCTTTCGCTGCGTCCATTACGGACGTAATTGGAGTTGTTTTTCTATGGAGTCCATGGAAAACGGCTCCATTTACGTCTGAAGAAGTGACAGGCACTTCTTTGACGCGGGCGTCTTTTTTACACGCCGCCTTTTGACAGCGGCGCGTAAAAAAAAATGACCGTCGGCACAGAACATCGTAAGACCCATTCAAATGAATGGGCAAATGTGTGCCGACGCTTTTGAGCCGCATTTTCGGACGTAATTCAATGCTAAAACGCCCGAATTACATCCGTAAATAGGGTGTGTGAACCCAGCCTTAGTGACGCCCCGGCTGCTAGTGCTGCATTGTTGGGTCACTTAGGAGACCCAGCGATGCAGCTGAAAGTTGCGGACCGTCGGCCATCAGAAGTTTGCGGGGGGGGTGGGGCCCAGTAAGAATTTTTGCATCGGGGCCCATGAGCCTTTAGCTACGCCCCTGCTACAGGGGGCATTGTTACTGGCACTATCTACAGGGGGCATTGTGACTGGCATTATCTACAGAAGGCATTGTGACTGGCATTATCTACAACAGGCAGTGTGACTGGCATTATAACCAGAGGGCAGTGTGACTGGCATTATCTACAGAGGGCATTGTGACTGGCATTATCTACAGAGGGCAGTGTGACTGGCATTATCTACAGATGGCATTGTGACTGGCACTAGCTACAGGTGGCATTGTGACTGGCACTATCTACAGGTGGCATTGTGACTGGCACATTCTGCAGGGGCATATATCTATACATAGATATATGCCAGTACATTACAGTTAAAAAATAAAAATTAAAATGAAAAATCCCTTTACGGGATTAAAAAAAAAGTTCAATGAATGTAAAAAAATGTTTATGATAAATAAATAAATTAAAAAAATAAAAAATACACAGAAATACACATTTTTTTATAATAAATAAACTTTTTAAAATATAAGTCCCAAAACATGAAATAATATAGACATATTTGGTATCGCCACGACCGTAACAACCTGTACAACAAATGTATAACATTATTTATGATGATCGGTGTATAGTGTAAAAAAAAAAAAATTAAAACTGCTGCGCAACTGCTTTTTTTCTGCATTTTCGCCAATATAAATATTTATATAAATGAAACAATAATGTATTTGTACCAAAAAATTGTACCTACATAAAGTACAACTCGTCCCGCAAAAACAAAGTCTCATACAACTATGTCGCACAAAAAATAAAAAAGTTATGAGCATCAGGATGCAAAGAGGGAAATATAAAAAAATTGTTCTGTCCTCAAGGCCAAAATTGGCCGTGTCCTTAAGGGGTTAAAGAACCAGATGATTCTTCAAAACACAAAATGTATTCTTAAAGACAAGATGGATACTCCATGCAAGATGTAGTCATATAACCGTACTTTCAAAATGGAGTCACAGAAACACATTTTACTTACTTTCACACTATGGCCCTTTTAGCAATTCCTGATCACATGGAGGACCCTGGCAACTTCTACCATCTTTCTCAGCAACATAATCAGGGAAAGGCCCCGGCAACTTCGACCCGGCTTTCTCATAGTCTCTGCTTGCGGGAATGCCCCAGGCAACTCCACCAGCCAACTGTTCTGAAGGGGAGGGCGCCCGGGGCAGAGCATACTCTTAGGCCATTCTGGAGCTAGATAACCCTCCCACAGCGCCTTACTCCCAGTCCCACGACTCTGACAGTATGCGGGGAGGACCCTCTCATTTCCCATGGATAGCCTCTTTCCCCTTGCGCACGCCAGCACCAACAGCATTCCAGCTACTTTCAGGGCTGCAGCCCATGCACTGATTCCATTAGATAGGAACGGTGGCCTTTTATCATTTAGGCACCACCTACAGCATGAGGCACACAGCATTACCACATTGTACGTCCTTAGCACTCATTCTGCCAGCGCCTGCAATAGACCGGGTCAGCAATGCATGAAAAGTATTAAATTAAGTAAGTAGTGAGCTTTAACAGCTTGAGGACCTGCCATCTCAGAACATGTGACCGCCAGGTCCTGTGCATATATGTACACAACACCTAATAGTGGCCAATAAGTGGCAGCATAGCAATGGGAATATACACATAATAAAGCAATGCTACTTCTACAGGATCTGTACCTGTGACTACACAATAGTTGGAGCAGCCAAAATCAACCCACTTAAAACAACAATAGAATCTTCTTGGTGGAGCACAGTACAGCATTATCCATGTACTACATTACACTAGTGTATTAAAATATACATATATACATATGGGCATTATTATAAAGTTTTAAAAAAATATTCAGGAGTACACTGCACATTGCTGTCCTCTTCTCTTTTTTTAGGGAATAAGCTTAAGCAAATATGGATTTAACAATCCATATTACATGTCTATATTTACTCTAGGGTAGCAGGGACAACTTATACTGGATATTAAAATAAAGTATAAACTGAATGAGCATGATGCATATTTGGGCACATTCAGACGTGGTGGACTTGCTTTTGAATTCCGCTGCGGACAGTCCGCAGTGGAAATCTGCAGCAGTCATTTTTTACATTTGTTTCTTTAAATTTTTAGGTAACTTAGTTCCAACGTTGCGGAAAATAGCTGTGCGGAATTTAGGCTGCAATGCAGAATTTTCACTCCGCAGCATTCGCATTTTGTTGCGAAGAAGCAGGGGAATTTCACTGCGGATTTCAGCCTTTGCAATGCAAAAATTGAAATCTGTGGCAAGTCTGCTGTGATATCCACAACGTCTGATAAATCTGAAAAGTCTAAAATAAGTCTGAAAAATTCTGCCACGTCTGAACATGGCCTTTGAGAATCTGCAGAATGTTTTGACTTTTGTGTAGAAAATGTTCTTCAGCATGTGGATGCGATTTGTTAAAAACCTCATCCACAGTACTGTAATCTGCTGCAGATTTTCCATGTGCAAATCTGCATGCAAAATCCGCAGTTGTGACAGGTAATTGGCAATATAATAAGCTGTAATGATCACAGTGTGATCGATAAGTCATTGTAATGGCAAATTGAACATTCTGGACATGGATTTTCAGTAGACAATCAATTAGGCATGAAATCATTTGCTTCCTTTCAATTAGTTGCTTTATGGGACACCAAGAAACTATTGTGTACTAAACAAAAATATATCAGATAATTTTTTGTTTTTAAAAGCTGTGGACATTTTTGACATGGACAGTGGTTACTTTGAGGTAAAAAAGTTTTATTTATTTTCAAGATGCAATTTTCATTCCTTTTCAGACCCTCTTATATGCAGTTTGCAACCTTTTCCCAGTAATGCTATATTCACACGACCGATTTGCACCCCTGTGGGACCCGTTTTCATGGATCCATCATAGACTTGAGTCTATTGGGGGATCCGGGAAACCCCGTAGCCTGAACGTGCGTGCGGCTCTGCTTCATAATCGGCGAATGCGCAGTACACCTTTTAGGTTTCACTGGTCTAATCGGCAGTACTGAGCAAGCGCCAATGATGTCAGACTACACCCGGAAGAGACGGACCCCGGCATCGCAGAGCAGAGGAGGGTGTAGTCTGTCGTAATTGGCGCATGCGCAGTACTGACAATTAGAGCGGTGAAACATCAAGAGTGTACTGTGCATGCACCGTTTGTGAAGCAGAGTCATGCGCATACAGGAGACTACGGGGTCAGGCGTGAACTCGCATATTACAGTGCCTGGCCCCTGTCAGTCAAAGAAAGAAGGGAGGGACTGGAAGCAGACAGAGCATTTTGGGGCAACGGTGCCGCCCTCATAAATGCTCATTTGCATATATTGAATGAAGTGATTTTCTCTGCAAAGGAGGTACCTATGTGAAAAAGGAAAATAACGTTACATTCAGGTGAGCCTACAATATTTTACTCTGTTGCTAGTTTGATAGGTACATTTCTGGTGACAGACTCCATTTAAAGCGATTCTGTTATCTACGTCATGCCGCCCTTCCTGAGAGCAGCATGAAGTAGTGACACAAGCGGATTTCAGCCGTGTGTCATTTATATGTGAAAATAGTGTCGTTTTGTTGTAGCGCTGTCAACTTGAAGTCTAGCGTATTCATGAGCTGCAGGCTACCCCGCCCATCCATTGCTGATTGACAGATTTCTCCCTATGCACAGAAATTGGGAGGAAGTTGTCAATCAATGGCCAATGGGTGGGTGGGGGGAGCTCGTAGCTGATTAATACCCTGGACTCAGGGCTCAGAGGCAGGGCCATATTTTCAGCTTATGCTGCCCAAGGCTGCAACAGGATTTGCATTCTGTTTGGCCCACATTAACCCCACCTCAAATAACTATTTTATATAAAACTATGTAACACTAGTATACCACTAAATAATAGTCACAAGTTATACCACTATACACTAACACTTCCACTTCATGATCAAATACTGCCACCACATAGTAAATCATACCACCATACAGTAACTTAATTATACTACCATATACTGTAGCTCCGCAGGGTATCTTTATGATGCAGACTATACAAGAGCATACAGTACTGTTCAGGCACATTCACAGGCAGAATAAACAACAATCAAATCCAATGACTTACGATAGACGTCTTCTGTTCGCTTACCCAGTGCTCCAGTGTAAGAAGCTCCAGTGCCCCATATAAAATTGTGCCACATAGATAGTGCCCCACAAAGTGTCCTGCATAAAATTGTATTATATACAGATGTAGCAAACTTTAAATTCACACTTAACATGTTAACTACACTCTGCCAAGAAATTGTAACCTCTTAAAATCGAATTCATGTTTTGCTTTTTCATTTTCGTTTTACACTCCCCTCCTTCTATGAGCCATAACATTTTTATTTTTCCGTCAATAGAGTGGTGTGAACACTAGTTTTTTACGAGAGGAGTTGTAATTACCATTGCCACCATTTACAGTATCATATAATGTACTGGGAAACTGAAAAATGTGGGGTGGAATTGGAAAACTTCCTCCATTTTCATTTCGGTTTCGTTTTTACATATTACACCGTGCGGTAAAAACAACAACTTAACGTTATTTTGCTGGTCAATACGATTAGGGCGATACCAAATTTATATCCGTTTTTTAGTGTTTTACTCCTTTTACAAAGAAAAAACTATTAGTTAGAAAAAACTATTTTTTTCCATATTCTGCAAGCTATTACTTTTTTTTATGTTTTCGTCGATTGAGCAGTGTGAGGGCTTTTTTTGGGGGGCCTGAGCTATGGTTTTTATTGGTAAACTTTTTTGGTACATACAACTTTTTGATCACTCTTTATTAAAAAAAAATTCACCAAAAAACAGCGATTCTGGAGTCTTATATATTTTTCTTTTTACGGCGTTCACCATGCACATTAAATAACACTATATTGTAATAGTTTGGACATTTACGGACTCGACGATACCAATGTTGTTTATTTTGTTCAGTTTTTACATTACTTCAGAGGAAAAATGGGAAAAGGATTTTTTTCACTACTAAGAGCTTTATTTAACTTTTTTTTAACACATTTTATTAGTCCCCCTAGGGACTTGAACCAGTGATCTAAGGATCATAGCGATCATAACGACTAATATATCGCAGTGCATTGTCATTTTAACAGGCTTGTGTTAAGCCCTGCCCCAGGCAGGGTTTAACAGAGGCAGAGTGAAGGCAGACCTGGGGGCCTTCATTAGGCCTCTGGGCTGCCATGACACAATCGCAATGGGGGGGGGGCGAGCTGTCGGAAGGTGCCGCTCCCTCTTTATAACGCCTCAGATGCTGTGGTCGTGATTGACTGCAGCATTTGAGGGGTTAAACAACCAGGAACAGAACGATCGCTGTTCCTGGCCGTTTGTGCCAGGTGTCAGCTGTAAAACGTGAGCACGCTCCATACATCACCCCCCCACCCGCATCATGACGTGTACTTAAGTCAAGGTGCGTGAAGGGGGTCACTTACCTTTTTTAATTGCTTTTGTTGTGTTAAGTGATTAGTTATCAGGGTCAAGTTAAGGATTGCTACATCTGCAGTGTCCCATATTAAATTGGGCTATATACATCATGCCCCATAAAAAATTGAGCCATATAGGAGGAAGTTATTTTAACTTTCTACACCAAAAAACTCAAAGGGGTAATTAGCTCAGCAAAAGGGATGAGGTCATCCACAGCCCGACAGATTTACTATAATTTACACCAGAAAGTGGCAAAGATTTCACTATGTGGGGAGTAGCAAGGTAGAGGCCCGTACCAGGCCCCAATCCTTGCCCCAACGCGATCAGACTAGCCCTCCTTTCCCATTGGACAATAAAATAAAATTTTAAAAAACAACTCACCTTTCCGCTTCTCCCCTCAGGCTCTTACAGCAGGCCACGGCTCATACAAGTTGTAACGTCTATGGCTGCGGTCTGTCGTTCTAACTTACCCCTCGACGACCTCGGCCATGGACATCCTGCTGCTGTGCTGCGTCGCCCCCCCCTGTGAGGCGCCGGCACTCACTTCCGGGTATCGAGACTGTCTCCCGGAGGGTTCACGCGCGCGCTCGAGCCAGCTCTTAAAGGGCCAGCATGCGCACATGAAAATCATCATCATTAACTCACATGATTTCCTGGACTATAAGATGGCCACCGCCCTTCTGATCCTCACCTGAGCTTTGTTGTTTCCCAATGTTTGTCTTGCAAATGGTCTCCTAAGTGTCTTCCAGCTTCCCAGTGTTCCCCGTACCTGTATCCTGTTTCCCGTGCTATCCAGTGCTATCCTGGTCTACTGCCGTGCTGAGCTGTTGTCGTGTTGTGCTGCATCTCCATGCCTGTTCTACTACTCCACCCCTGACGCCTACCTGTTGCCTGGTCCCAGCCGAGCCTGCTTTGCTACTGTCTACATTGCCTCAGGTACCTTTTCTGGACTATAGACTCTGTACCATACCTGTTTGGCCAGCTGCCATCCCGCTATGCGGTATGGCCCAGTGGGTCCACACCCCGCCTCGTGACACAAGTACTCATGCCCGGCTGCGCCAGAGATATATCCGCCTTTTTTTCCCCTTCATACTCCTTTAGGACATTGTATGTGACACAGCACTCAGGATGTTAAGTGCTGCGTCAGATATAAGGTCCGGATACTGCTCAGGGTTAGTACCTTTTATGTGCCGTGGCCTGCAGTGAGAGCCGGAAGGGAGAAGCGGTGAGTTTTTTCTAATGCTATGTGGATTGGGCATGGCCATGGTTGCAATTTCTGTCGCGTTTCTTATACGCATGGCTAGCTGAAAGATGCAACACATTTATTAGGAGGCGTTCTTCAGTGAACTGGCGTATGAAACGCTAGTGTAAATAAATCTCCCCCATAGTGCCTCACAGAGGGTCCTACATGAAAATGAAATAAAGTGGTTCAGTGGTTGTAGTGATCAAGCTTAATTGCACAGCTGACTTGCAAACAGGAGTCTCACCCTGGTCCTTATTAACACAACAATATAATGTAGCAAGAAATGCACTGGGTATCACCTTCTTGGTGGGCTAAGATAATATTAAGACATGCTCACGATGCAAGTATTTTAAATGGACACTGTTGGGTCTTTGTTATTTTTTTCTATGGCTCCCACCATAATGACTGAGAACACTGAACTTTCCTTCTCACACCTCCTTGTCGTGATGTTTCCGAAGAGTCCGCTCCTTACTCATGCACACAGGTGAGACCGGCTGAGAGGCTTAAGAAGTAGAAAAATTACATTTTATTGAACAATATGATTTACAAACTTTAAACCATATAACTTCAGCATGATGTAATCACAAATACTATATTACTTACAGATCCTGATTTTATAACTGTATAAAAAAATGAACGCCTATGCTCACATGAACACTTTAAAACAAAAGGCCCCATTTAACCATTTCAGTTCCAAGGTCTTAAGCTTTGTTATCCAAAATAATTCTCTTTATAAAACTATTATTACAAAGAGAAAAATTTTGGATAACAAAACTTGGAACCTTGGAACCAAAAGGGTTAAATAAGGGCTGTAGTTTTAAAGTGTTTCTGTGAGCGTATGTAAAGGATTTGCCTGACACAGCTTCTGTGTCGACGCCCGTGGTTAATCAGCCTGCATCTGTGCCTAGGTCTGTTAGAGTGACTCGATCTGCTACCACTCAGGCTGGGAGGTTGAGGAGTGGGAGAACCTATCACAGCCTGGCCAGACGGAGCTAGCTCCTGCCCTCGGTCTATTTACACCTTCATTTCCTGCTCTCCTTTCCCTTTGATTTTGTCTAGTTTCCTGGCTCTGCTGCTCCTGCTAGTACTATTGACCTCTGCTTCAAATTGACCATGGCTTTACTGACTACTCTCCTGCTCTGTGTTTGGTACCTCGTACACTCCTGGTTTGACTCGGCTCGTTCACTACTCCTGTTGCTCACGGTGTTGCCGTGGGCAACTGCCCCATTTCCCTTAGCTTCTGTGTACCCTTGTCTGTTGGTCTGTCATGCACTTATTGAGCGTAGGGACCGTCGCCCAGTTGTACGCAGTCACCTAGAACGGGCCGTGCAAGTAGGCAGGGACTGAGTGGCGGGTAGATTAGGGCTCACCTGTCTGTCTCCCTACCCCGTCATTACAGCGTAGGTGTTTGTTTTTTATACAGTTATAAAATCAGGATCTGTAAGTAATATAGTATTTGTGAGTACCTCATGCTGAAGTAATATGGTTTAAAGTTTGTAAATCATATTGTTTAATATAATGTGATTTTCTACTACTTAAGCCTCTCAGCGGGTCTCATCTGTGTGCATGAGTAAATAGCAAACTCTCCTGAAATATCACAACAAGGAGGTGTGAGAAGGAAAGTTCAGCGCTCGCAGTCATTATGATAGAAACTCTGTAAAATAGAATTAAGAAAAAATAGAAAGAATATAGTGACCCAACCGTGTCCATATACTTGCATATGATAAAAAAGCGGAGTGAGGATTCGATTCCATGGAGGAACTTTTTCTCTCTTTTGGTTATTATTTTGTTTGTGAATGAACTGTGGATTAAGTGGTGGTGTTCTTCCATGCAGGACTTGATGGAGTTAGTCTTGATTCTAGACTCAATAGACGTTGAGGCACTATATAGTTCGATTAAGCATCAATTTGGACTAGAGGCAGTATTCCATTTCCTAAAAACAAGAGGGATTCATCTAAAAGGATACAACTCGTTTGTGTTAGAACATATTGAATTTAACCTGACCAAAAATTTCTGCCTATTTAAGAACCATTACTTCCACCAGCTCAGCGCATGTGCCCCCTCATATGTCAACTTGCTCCTGGGCTTTTGGGAGGCCTATATAGTATTCTCAGAGACAAACATCAAATGGCAAGATTCAATAAGCCTTTGGCTAAGATTTATTGATGACGTGTTCATCTTATGGACAGGCACACAAACAGAGTTTAAACAGTTCGTTTCTGACCTCAATGTAAATCAAATAGGCCTTAGCTTCACCTCGGAAAGTGATCCTGACAGTCTAGAATTTCTGGATGTTAGGATCTCCAGGGGAGAAAGAGGGAGAATTAAAACTGAAGTCTACAGAAAACCCATTGCAACAGTCTCCTGAGGTGGGAGAGTTCCCATCCGTATGCCCTTAAAAGAGGGAAACCTAAGGGACAGTACCTCCGCCTCGGGAGAAACTGTTCTACCATCGAGACATTTTTGACACAAGCAGAGGACATGAGGAGTTGATTCCGTCAAAGAGGGTATCCTGATCAAATCCTCAAGGAAGCATTTAACAATGCAATTAAAACAAAAAGTCTGAAAGACTTTATGTCAGAACCCCAAGAGAAGTCCTGGTTAAATAGAAGACCATTGGGGACCTTCAAATGTGGAAATTGCCTGGCATATGAAGCCATACTGGTGTGAAAAACAATTGTGAGTACAACTACAAGTACAGAATATACAAATATAGAATTTATTAACTGTAGATCTAAGGGAATCATCTCTACCTGGCCAAATGTGCATGTCCAAAGGACTATATAGGGAAAACAAAGCGCAAATTTAGAAGAATAAGAGACCATCATAATGATATTCTAAATAGAAAAGACCAATTGCCAGACACGTATGTAAAACTCCAAAACTCCGTAAAGTTCCAAGGAATACAACAAGTAGAACCTAGGAAGAGAAGAGGTTGGGTCCAGCGCTGTGGTTGATGTAAAATGGAAGCGATTTCCAAGTTTAATAGTCCTGGTTAAAAAAGATCCAAATGTTTGGAGTCCTGGTGTGGAGAAAGTGGGGGGATGATATCCTCAGAGCCTACGCGTTTCGGACGACTTCGTCGTCCTTAAACTTGGCTGTAATGTATTTTAAATTGAGCGCGCTGTCAGATATATACTAAATCCGGTGGGACAGCTGGGTCTTAATCGCGTTCCAAGGTTTGTCAAACCTTTGGAACGCAAACCGGAAGTGGTGATGGTTCCATCGAGGTGAGATAATTAACCTTGGTGTCAGGTATGTATTAATCCGATGGGAAGTTGATCCCGAATATGGTTGTATTTATGGTAGATTGTTGTTAGTGATTGACATGTTAAATAACCAGAAGGACTTATGATGAGATACAGTGATTATATTTATGTCCGTTGTTAAATGAATGTTTGCGTTTCAGGTTTCGTTGTTGTGTGGGACGCACACTAATGGTTGGAGGATTGGAGTCCCGTACTTGATATCTCGAAAAGATCATTCATGAATTCTGCGGTTAAGGTAAGTTGGTAAAGAACATGTCTTGTATTGCTGAGTCAAATTTGGGAATATTTATGCAGAATTTTGTAAATATGAGGTTGTTAATTATGTATGACTGGTCACCATTCACGGGGGATATGTGCCAGATTGGCACTAGTATTGATTGTACATATGAGAACGTTAATTATGTATGTATGACTGGTCGCCACTCGCGGGGGATAAATGCCCAATTGGCACTGATGTAGTGATGTATGACGAGGCGCTCAATATATTAACAAGGATAAAAAGTCGGAGGTGGGGAAAGTGCAAAAAGACAACAACTAAAACAGAATAAGAAGAACGAAGGCTAAGTGATGTGTGGGATGGTGTACATAGCAAATAGCATATGTTATGCATGTACGGACATGGGATGTAAAAATAGGTAACTTGGAGAGGCTAGATATTGGGACACTATATGTGATTGACTCGGAAGTTATTGGGTGCGGGAATTCTTGATGTGAAAGGATGTGACACTGCGAGGTTGTTAGTTTAATATTGGAACATCAACTCTTTTCTTAAGTTGAGGCCGTCTGGAAATCTTGTTTTTAATCTATAAATCCAATAGGCCTCCCTTAGATGAGTTTTGTGTTTTATGTCACCTCCTCTTTTGGAAGGATGAATCTTCTCTATGGCATAACAACGTAGGGTTTTTGTAGTTCTGTTGTGGTGAAGTATAAAGTGTTTTGACACATTCTAAATATTGAGGATGTTAGCATTTCTCACATAACTGAGGTGTTCCAAAATTCTCGTTTTAAATTTCCGGTTGGTGCACCCTACATATTTCAACTGACATTCAGTGCACTCAATTATGTAGATGACGGATTCAGTGTTGCAGTTGATGTAATTTTGGATAGTGAATGTGTCTGATTGTGTAGAGTTGCTAAAGGTTTTGGTTGGATGGGCATAGGAGCAAACCTTGCAAGGGTGCTGGCCACACTTGTAGAAACCTTTTGTTTCTAACCATGTTGTTTTTGTATTTTCGTTTGATGTAAAGAACGAAGGGGACAGGATGCTGCCTAAAGAGGGTGCCTTTCTTGCCACTATTCTGCATCCTCCAGCCAGAATGGATCGCATGCTATCGTCCTCCATAAGGATGGGTAAGTAATTGATGACTAAATTCTTGATTTGAGTGAACTGGTTACTCTGTTGCAGAATCAATGTGGGCTGGTTGCCAGCAGATTGATTCGTTGAACCATTGTTGGTATTTGTGTTGTGATATCCGAGTAACTGGGTTCTAGGTTTTTTAGTCATGATGTCGCTTGCTCGGCTGAGTGACCATTGGGGATAGCCTCTTGATTTGAGTCTAGTTTTGATTTGTTCCTGTTCTATTTCGAACTGACTCTGGGAGGTGCAGTTTCGTTTTGCACGATGCATCTCTCACACTGGTATGGCCTTGATGGTTTGTCTTGAATGGTTGCTTTTAGCATGGAGTATGCTGTTTGAAGATGTAGGTTTCCGATGGGTTTGGGTTGATATAATTTGGCCTTCTTTGCCATATAGTTCCAAGTCCAAAAATATAATGTTGGTGGTATTATAGTTGTATGTGAATTTGAGATTACATTGGTTATGGTTCAAGGCTTCAACAAAGTTAGGGATAATATTGATGTCCCCTTTCCAGATAAGCAAAATATCATCGATATATCTTCCGTGCCATTCTATGCATTGGCCGTACAGGTTGTCAGTAGAGAAAATATGAGATTGTTCCCACCATGACATTACTAAGTTCGCTACTGATGGAGAGAACCTAGCCTTAGAGGGGGGAACTGGGACAAGAAACTATTACAAATAGAGTGTAGATTGATACACAGAATGAGATCAATAGCCCCAGAAGGTTTAAATGAGAACTTGAACTATGTATGTTTTCTCCAAAGGAAGTTCCTTGGAGAACCGTAAAATGAGTCTGAATGATTCCAAGAAAGCCCTATGGATAGATGGTTATCAGAAGGAATAAGTAGGGATCTGAGGATCGAGAAAATTATGATACCCCATTTAATATACATAACAACATGAAATAATACTCTATAGGTCATAAGACAAGAATAAACGAAAAATATACTTTAAAACTAAAGATGTGAGGGCTTAAACAAAGGATTAGGAACTGTTTGGCTTCTAGGAATTAAAGATGTTATGAAACTTTAGAAAACCCTAATATAGTTGAACCTCTAATGCATAACACATCTGTAAGTGCTGCACACCGTGACTGACAGAAACAGGGAGTAAATAGAGCAAATGCATAAAAAAAATCCTGTGACGATACTTGAAACCCAGCCCACTGAGGAGGCAATAGAGAACGCGAGACCGGAGAGAGCAGGGATAACATAAGAGCACTCTCCAGCATTTGGCTGTCCGCGACCGAGCCCCGAGAAACGGAGGGATATCCCACCATACATAACACTCGAGACTCAGGTTCTCACTGCCACTGCCAAAAGACTTGTAATGCTGTTACGTTACATATCTCCCCGACAAGCAAGAATTAAACTGGTGAAACGCGTAGGAGCTAAAAGCAATAACGATAGGAAAGCAATCTAGAAGGAAATAGGGACAGGTTGCAGCGATAACAGGTTGTTCTTTTCAGAACGGGTGCCTGGATTGTTTTCAACAGCTAGGGTGAATACAGATTAGTCACAAGGGATAGACAGAGCACCACTGTGCTATCCCAATAGACCTATTAGATCTTGCTGCCACTACACCGAATGGAACCGAACACCTAGTGCTGATTAATATGAGTATTTATGTTTTGTATGTCAGTGTGGTGTTATTAAAATACAAAAACACAAAACTAAAATTCAAATTATAACTTTGACAGTCCACTTTTTTGTGCTTAAATAATAGCTACATTTTATAAATGAATCCTTCCTTTCAAAAACAAATTAGTCTAGAGGGGCATGTAATAGTTTTTTTTTCAGAAAGAATCCCAAATTAATGTTTATTGATTATGCTTTTATTATCAGAATGCTATTTGACTTTAACCCTTTAGACCCTGCCGCATTGACCCTGTTATATCATGCTCCTTTTTTCCTCTTTTCATTTGTGTGTATATAAACCCCTGCATACTGCACTGCTGTTATATCTGCTTGAAGAAGACGCTTTTTGGTGTTGAAATGTGTAGCCTTATGAAATAAACTTGCCCAAACAGGTTCCATTCTCTGTCATTCATCTAGCAACACCCAGAAATCCTTGTTTTTGTACGTTACTCGTGCTACTTATTGCGGATGGAGTTGTGCCTGTTATTAGCACATCTCGCCCTGGTGAGCAGTTAGATATCTCTACGCTCTCTTTCTCTTCATACCCAAAATGTATCACTATGGAGCGCCATGTTTTTATCTTTTAAATTGATTTTATAATGTATGACATTACAAGCAATGTTGAAAGTCTGTTTATTAGTAAAAATTTCAAAACAGCGCTGCCCCAAATGTTTAAAGATTTAGTTTGCATAATTTACTGATGATTTATAAATATTTTGTTTTATAATTGCTCTGTTACTTTTTCACAGCATTATAAATGTAATTATTCCATCCCTCACTAATGCTTATTATAAATGCTGCAAGACTGAATCTCAAATTAGCTGAACTTAACTGAATATTGTACCAGATAGCAGCAATGTTCAGTAATGATCTGAATGAGACTAGTGAATTTATTTTAATGTCTTCAAAAATAATCCAGCAGCTCACATTTAGGGACAGTTCAGTTGGGACTCTTCTAATTTGACCTCCAACTTGTAAAGCAAGACTGGACACTGATCATGCACTTCTTTCATCATTATTGAATTATCCTGTGGGCATGCAGCCAAACGGTGCCTCGTATTTTGTAGGCACAGAACAACATACTGAGAGTGCCAGGGACTGCAAGGGGATGTGAGGAGTAAGGCGGAATTCACACGACAGGGTTTCCCGGCCGGGTGCCGGCCGTTCATAAATCGGCCGTCACCCGGCTGCATTAGGAACAATAGACCACTAATGGGGCTATTCACACGACCGATTTTTAGACGCCCGGCTCCCATAGAAGTCTATGGGGCCGGGTAATACACGGCCATCACCGGAATGTGTCCCGAGTGATGGCCGGGTCTACCGTCGCTCGCGCAGTCTCTCTCCTCCTCCTCCTCAGGTGGAGGAGGAGGGTCTTTTTTTGCTCCCTGTAGGGATCGGAATCCCCAATCCCCGGCCGGGGATTGGGGATTCCGCTACAGGAGAAGTGTGTGATTACACTGTCCATATATGGACACAGCGAAGTCACTCACTTCTGCAGCGGAATCCCCGACTCTATGGCCGGGGATTCCGCTACAGGAGAAGTGCGTGACTACACTGTCCATATATGGACACAGCGAAGTCACTCACTTCTGCAGCGGAATCCCCGACTCTATGGCCGGGGATTCCGCTACAGGAGAAGTGTGTGATTACACTGTCCATATATGGACACAGCGAAGTCACTCACTTCTGCAGCGGAATCCCCGACTCTATGGCCGGGGATTCCGCTACAGGAGAAGTGCGTGACTACACTGTCCATATATGGACACAGCGAAGTCACTCACTTCTGCAGCGGAATCCTCGACTCTATGGCCAGGGATTCCGCTACAGGAGAAGTGCGTGACTACACTGTCCATATATGGACACAGCGAAGTCACTCACTTCTGCAGTGGAATCCCCGATTCTATGGCCGGGGATTCCGCTACAGGAGAAGTTAGTGACTACACTGTCCATATATGGACACAGCGATGTCACTCACTTCTGCAGCGGAATCCCCGACTCTATGGCCGGGGATTCCGCTACAGGAGAAGTGAGTGACTACACTGTCCATATATGGACACAGCGAAGTCACTCACTTCTGCAGCGGAATCCCCGACTCTATGGCCGGGGATGCCGCTACAGGAGAAGTGAGTGACTACACTGTCCATATATGGACACAGCGAAGTCACTCACTTCTGCAGCGGAATCCCCGACTCTATGGCCGGGGATGCCGCTACAGAAGAAATGAGTGACTACACTGTCCATATATAGACACAGCGATGTCACTCACTTCTGCAGCAGAATCCCCGACTCTATGGCCGGGGATTCCGCTACAGGAGAAGTGAGTGACTACACTGTCCATATATGGACACAGTGACGTCACTCACTTCTGAAGCGGAATTCCCGACCTGTGGCAGGGAATTCCTCTCCAGGAGAAGTCAGTGACTTCTCCTGGAAGGGGGGGGGATGGGTGCAACCTACAGGGGGCTGTGTGGCATCACCTACAGGGGACTTGCTGGCATCACCTACAGGGGGCTGGGTGGCATCACCTACAGGGCTGGGTGGCATCACCTACAGGGGGCAGGGTGGCATCACCTACAGGGGGCAGGGTGGCATCGCCTGCAGGGGGCAGGGTGTCATCGCTTGCAGGGGGCTGGGTGGCATCACCTACAGGGGGCTGGGTGGCATCGCCTATAGGAGGCTGGGTGGCATCGCCTACAGGGGGCAGGGTGGCATCGCCTGCAGGGGGCAGGGTGGCATCACCTATAGGGGGCTGTGTGGCATCGCCTACAGGGGACTGTGTGGCATCGCCTACAGGGGGCAGGGTGGCATCGCCTGCAGGGGGGCTGTGTGGCATCACCTACAGGTGGCTGTGTGGCATCACCTACAGGGGGCTGTGTGGCATCACCTACAGGGGGCTGTGTGGCATCACCTACAGGGGACTTGGTGGCATTACCTACAGGGGACTGGGTGGCATTACCTACAGGGAGCTGGGTGGCATTACCTACAGGGGGCTGGGTGGCATCACCTACAGGGGGCAGGGTGGCATCGCCTACAGGGGGCTGTCTGGCATCACCTACAGGGGGATGTGTGGCATCACCTACAGGTGGCTGTGTGGCATCACCTACAGGGGGCTGTGTGGCATCACCTACAGGGGACTTGGTGGCATTACCTACAGGGGACTTGGTGGCATTACCTACACGGGGCTGGGTGGCATTACCTACAGGGAGCTGGGTGGCATTACCTACAGGGGGCTGGGTGGCATCACCTACAGGGGCAGGGTGGCATCGCCTACAGGGGGCTGTCTGGCATCACCTACAGGGGGATGTGTGGCATCACCTACAGGGGGCTGTGTGGCATCACCTACAGGGGGCTGTGTGTCATCACCTACAGGGGACTTGGTGGCATCACCTACAGGGGACTTGGTGGCATTACCTACAGGGGGCTGGGTGGCATTACCTACAGGTAGCTGGGTGGCATTACCTACAGGGGGCTGGGTGGCATCACCTACAGGGGGCAGGGTGGCATCGCCTACAGGGGGCTGTGTGGCATCACCTACAGGGGGCTGTGTGGCATCACTTACAGGGGGTTGGGTGGCATTACATACAGGGGGCTGGGTGGCATTACCTACCAGGGGGGGCTGTGGCATTATCTACAAAGGGCTGTGTGTGGCAACAAATTTAAATTAAATTCATCCGATTTTAAAACGGACAGGGAAAAAAACGGATGCAAATCGGGTCCAAATCGGCAGGTAAAAATGGCAACACGGCCCGGAACGGAATCAGAACGGATGCAAACCGGATGCAAACCGGCCGGGAAAATCGGCCAAAAACGGCCGATTTTCCCGGCCGACACTCGGACCCTGTCGTGTGAATGAGGCCTAAGGGTGAAAAGAATTGGAAATTGCCCAGGAATGTGATTGGTGCAAGAGGTAAAAGGGGTGTGGTATAGTTAATAAAAAAAAGGGTTCATGGTCAGTTCACCCTCTTACCTTCTGCTCCAGCGAGAGGTACACACTTCTGCTGTAGTGGGAAGTTCTTGGGCCTTCTTTTTTCTCTTTCTCCGGTATGGCTGATGAGCAGTTGCGCCAGGTAGCCCAGCGGGTGGCTTCTGAGGGGACTGCCTGGCTGGACACCCTGCAGGCTAGACAAGAAAGAGATGCTGTTACACCGGTCCCTGATCTGCCTAATGCTGCTAACCGAGGTTGACCGCAACGTGTGTCCCACCCTCCTGCCTGCCCAACCCCAGTCTGGTTTCCAGGAACATGGGCACTGCCCCGGCCGGTGCAAGGAAGCACACAGGCCCCATCCTACTGTTATTCCCCCTCATAATGCAATGAGGCGTGATAGTCACCCGGCCTCCGGCTGGCAAAATGCTCCTCTGCTCGCCGCTGTGGAGGACAGAAGAGAAGCACTGGGGTGGCGGATGTGGTGGCTATGGTCGCCACGAGGCCTGTTTTACCCAAGGTTGTCACTCCTAGCAACCCTAGGTTTTGGGATCTTTGGGGGCACAGGCGCACAAGATGGCCACCGAGGCCGCTATAAAGACAGAGTCCAGATGTGCGTCTGTGTTGTCTCTCCTGGGTAGATAACTTATATTGATTCATTATTACCGACTCCTTAGGAGGATCGACATCTGAGGACAGTAGGGGTTGCTGCAAAGTAGGGACCAGAGTAGGAAGGGCTCCCTCCCATCGAACCTCTTGGAGGCGTTCACGGATCCATATATCAATCCGGACAGACAGAAGGATGAGGTCATCCAGGGTAGACGGCAGATCCCGGGCGGCAAGTTCGTCTTTAATTCTGGAAGATAGTCCATGCCAGAATGCAGCCACCAGAGCCTCATTGTTCCATAACAGCTCTCCCGCCAGGGTGCGGAAGAGGATGGTGGACTCACTCACGGAGGTGTCTCCTTGGCGCAGTTTAATTAAAGAGGCCGCTGCAGATGAGACCCGTCCAGGCTCCTCAAACACCATGCGAAAAGTCCGGAGGAAGGCAGGGAAGTCACGGGACTCTAGTCCCTGTCTCCCCCAGATAGGGTTCGCCCATGCAAGAGCCTTGACAGTGAGGAGAGAGATGATAAAAGCGACCCTGGGGCCATCAGATGAAAATGTCCTAGATAGAGACAGAAGTGTATCTGGCATTGATTAAGAAAACCATGACAGGTACTTGCTTCTCCATCACAGCGCTCAGGAAGTGGCAAAGAAACACGTGGGTCAATACTGCCAAGAGGTATAGTCTGAGGATCAACATTGCCAGGAGGTCTAGTAGGAGGAACGGGAGCTTGTGCCTCCTGCCGACGTGCAAGAATGTTCAACGCCTGGAGGAGTTGGTCCTGTCGAGACCGGAGATCCAGCATATCCGCTCGCATCTCCTGTGACGTCGTCATAGTCTTGAATCGACCAGCGGGGTCTATGGCCTGAACGCACTGTCACAAAGGGTCTGTGGACTCACTGGGCCGTACCGCCTTGGCGGTAAGGCAGCTGGCCAACAGGTTGCAGGACAATGTCTATAGTTCGTATAGGGTACCTGTGGCAGCTCGGACAGTAGCAAGGCAGGCTCGGCTTGGACTAGGCAGCAGGTAGAGGTCAAACATATAGGAGGTCATGGAAAATGTCATTAACAAACTCCTGAAAGACCGCGGGAGCATTACACAGGCCGAAGAGCATTACTAGATACTCATAGTGTCCATCACGAGTGTTAAATACAGTCTTCCATTCATCATCTTGGCGAATCCGGACTAGGTTGTAAGCCCCACGCAGGTCTAGTTTAGAAAAAATCTTGGCACCACGTATATGATCAAACAGTTCAGAGATCAGTGGCAACGGATATTTATTCTTTACCGTGATCTGGTTGAGACCTCGGTAGTCGATACAAGGACGAAGAGAGCCATCTTTCTTTTTGACAAATAAGAACACGGTTCCTGCCGGGGAGGAAGACTTTCGTATGAAGCCCCTCTCCAAGTTCTCTTTCACATAGGCGGACATGAACAGAGTCTCTGGCAAGGAGAGGATATACCCTACCACGGGGAAGGGATGCATCAGGAATCAGTTTGATAGGGCAGTCATACGCCCCATGTGGAGGAAATGTCTCCGCCTCCCTCTTGCTGAAGACGTCCGAAAATGCAGCATAATGACTTGGCAATCCTGCCAATGACCGAGGCAGAGAAGGCTGAACTGAACGAATCTGCACCTTGCAACGGCCTTGACACTCAGCGCCCCACTGGAGAACCTCTCCAGAATTCCAGTCCAGGACTGGGGCATGCAGTCGGAGCCAAGGCAGGCCCAGCAACACAGGGTTAACAGCTTTGGATAGGACATAGAACGACAGAAGTTCGGAGGGAAGAGCCCCTACTTGGAGCCTCAGCGGCTTGGTCACAGCTATAACTGGCTCTGGCAGAGGTAGTCCATTTACTGAAGCAACTGTCAACGGGCTCTCCAGAGGGGTGGTGGGTAATTGCAGAAGGTCCACCAGGTCTCTACGGATGAAATTAGCATCCGATCCAGAGTCCAGATATGCAGAGATCTGATGCGTTCTCTCACCGGACACTATGGTCACAGGTATGGACAATTTAGACGGAAGTCCATTCTTACCCAAGGTTGTCACTCCTAGCAACCCTAGGCTTTGGGATCTTTGGGGACACAAGCGCAGAAGATGGCCACCGAGGCCGTAATAAAGACAGAGACCAGAAGTGCGTCTGCGTTGTCTCTCCTGGGTGGATAACTTACACTGGTCCATTATCACAGACTCCTTAGGAGGATCGACATCTGAGGACAGCAGGGGTTTCTGCAAAGTAGGAGCGAGACTGGGAAGGACTCATGGAGGCGTTCTCGGATCCGTATATCAATCCGGGCGGACAGAAGGATGAGGTCATCCAGGGTAGACGGCAGATCCCGAGCGGCAAGTTCGTCCTTAATTTTAGGAGCCAGTCCATGCCAGAATGCAGCCTCCAGGGCCTCATTGTTCCATAACAGCTCTCCCGTCAGGGTGCGGAAGTGGATGGCGTACTCACTCACGGTGGTGTCTCCTTGGCGTAGGTTAATCAAAGATGCCGCTGCATATGAGACCCGACCAGGCTCCTCAAACACCATACGAAAAGTCTGGAGGAAGGCTTGGAAGTCACGGGTCTCTGGTCCTTGTCTCCCCCAGATAGGGTTCGCCCATGCAAGAGCCTTGCCAGTGAGGAGAGAGATGATGAAAGCGACCCTTGCGCCATCAGACGAAAATGTCCTATTATACATGCGGAAGTAGATCTGGCACTGATTCAGAAATCCATAACAGGTACTTGCTTCTCCATCATAGCGGTCAGGAAGTGGCAAAGAAACACGCGGGTCAACACTGCCAAGCGGTGCAGTCTGAGGATCAACACTGCCAGGAGGTGTAGTAGGAGGAACGGCAGCTTGTGCCTCCTGCTGATGTGCAAGAATGTTCAACGCCTGGAGGAGTTGGTCCTGTCGAGACCGGAGGTCTAGAATATCCGCCCGCATCTCTTGAGACGTTGTCATAGTCTTGAATGGACCAGTGGGGTCCATGGCCTGAGCGTACTGTCACGACGGGTCTTGGCGGTAAGGCAGCTGGCCAACAAGGCGCAGGTCAATGTCTATAGTTTGTATAGGTACCTGTGGCAGCTCGGACAGCAGCAAGGCAGGCTCGGCTGGGAGTAGGCAGCGGGTAGACGTCAGGCGAGGTGAAGCGGGTCAGACGTGGAATACAGCATGACATGACTTTGGCACAGCACAGTGCTCGACCAGGATAGTATGGAATGCAGGGAACAGGAACACACTAGGAGACCATTGCATAGACAAACTAGGGAAACAACAACAACGCTCAGGCATAGAGGCAGGGGACTGGAGCCCTCTTATAGTCCAGGGTACTCACGGGTTCAAAGTTCATCAGTCTGGTGCGCGCGCTGCCGCTTTAAGAGCGGGCACGAGCGCGCGCACCCTACGGGATCCGGCCGAGGTGAGTGGACGCGAGCGCTTGCCCTCCTGAGGAGGAGGCTGGGGCCAGCGCTTGCCGACTCATGGCTGCGGCTGTCAGGAGGAGATTGGAGCTGACGGCCCGCAGCCACGGACATTACAAGAATCATCTGTACGCCAAGCTGGAGAAGTGCACTTTTGAAAATTGTTTCCGGCCCTTCCTGAACTAGATTATCTAATTTTTTGGGATTCACCAACTTCTACGGGCAGTTTATCCCAAACTTCCCTTCACTGACGGGTCCCATCTCTACTCTTACCAAGAAGGGTATGAACGCCAAGGTGTGGACTCGGGAGGCAGAATCAGCGTTTAATAGCCTTAAGAGTGCCTCCATCATCCTGACGACAGTTCTCGTTGGAGGTAGACATTTCCACTGTTGGTGCAGGTGCACTTCTGTTCCAGTGAGGCCTCAAAAGAAGGGCAGTGGTATGTGGCAATTACGCTAGACTTTTTTCGCCACTTCATCTCCATGGAGCATGATGACTGGGTACAGCTTCTTCCATGGGCAGAGTTCACATAAGCAACCACACAAGTGAGTCCACTGCTTCTACACCATTCTTTATTGTTTACGGGCAACATCCACAAATCCCTCCTCCTGTTTCGGCTACATCCCAGGTACCCGCAGCTGACTCTGCATTTGGGCACTTTCTACAGATCTGGCAGCAGACCCGGTCCTCCATTCTGCTGGCAGTCTAACGCATGAAGGGAAAAGCGGATACTAGGAGAAGAGAGCCACCTCAGTATCTTCCGGGTACCAAAGTCTGGCAGTCCTCAAGGAATATCTGTCTGAAGGTGCCTTCATACAAATTTGCTCCCATGTTCCTCGGACCTTTTGAGATCCTGCAGCAAATTAACCCTGTCTCTTATAAGCTTCGGCTGCCTCCTACCCTCAAGATCCCCAACTCCTTTCATGTGTCCCTCCTGAAGCATGCGGTCCATCTGCATAGGCTCCTCTGGTGGGACGACTGAAGAGGACAGTAGGGATTGCTGGAAAATAGAATCCAACCTAGGAAATCCTCTCTCCCGGAGAACCTCTTGGGAATGCTCCCGGATCCTCATGTAAACGCGGGTGGCTAGTAGGATGATCTCATTTTGAGATCGTCCAGGGTAGGTGGCAGATCGCGAGCGGCCAGCCCGTCTTTAATCCCAGAAGACAGTCCCTGCCAGAATGTGGCCACCAAGGCCTCGTTGTTCCAGGTTAATTCAGCAGCCAGGGTACGAAACTGAATGGCATACACGCCCATGGAGAGGTCTAACTGGTGTAGGGTCAGCAAGGATGCAGCAGCAGAAGAAACTCTCCCAGGTTCCTCAAATATCGAACGGAAAGTCAGTAAAAAGCACTGCAGGTCACGAGTCTCTGGTCCCTGATGTTCCCACAGAGGATTTGCCCATGCCAGGGCTTTGCCAGTAAGGAGAGAGATTATGAAGGTGATCCTAGCTTCATCAGAGGAGAAGGCCTTGGCATGTAGTCTGAAGTGTATATGGCACTGATTCGGAAAACCCCTACAGGACTTCGTGTCTCCATCATAACGAGGAGGTAGCGGCAGGAAGAATAGGGGATCAGCACTGGTACAGACAGGAGGTGTAGCAGGAGGAACAGCAGGAATATGTGCAGTGACAACTGTGGCTTGAGCAACCAGCCGATGTGCAATGGCGTTCACCGACAGGAGGAGTTGGTCTTGCCGTGACTGAAGGTCTTTCATCTCTGCCAGCATGGCTTGTGTCGTCAAGGTCTTAGGTTGACCAGCGGGGTCTGTGGCCTGAGCGTATTGTCATGGTCTGTGGGTATGTGGACCCACTAGGCCGCACCGCCATAGTGGGGAGGCATCTGGTCAAGCAACAGAGCACCCAATCAATACAAAGTCCCGGTCTAGAGTACCTAAATAGTCCAGACAGTGGGCGAGGCTTTAGCACGGATGGAGGTGGGTGCAGCAGATTACGCCAGACGTGGCGGATAACAGCAGGTTCAGTAGGTTGCGCCAGACGTGGCGGATAACCCTGGATGTGGTAGATGACACTGGATGTGGCAGATGACAGCAGCTGCAGAAGGTTGCGCCAGATGTGGCGGATAACACTGTATGTGGTAGATGACACTGTATGTGGTAGATGACACTGGACGTGGCAGATGACATTGGATGTGACAGATAACAGCAGGTGCAGTAGGACACAACTCCATCACTAACAGGCTCAGGAACAAGGACACAGCACGGGATACAGGATACAGGTAGCAGGGCATGGGAAACAACGGGAAAAGGATAACACTAAGGGACCATTTGCAAGACTGACATGGGAATACTAACAACACTCAGGCAATGAGCAAAGGAGCAGGGCCCTTATTATAGTCCAGGGGAATCATGGGCTAATTGATGATGATGATTTGCATGCGCTGGCCCTTTAAGGCTGAGTATGAGCGTGCGCGCGCACGCTACAGGACACAGCGGACTCAAGCGGAAGTGTGAAGAAGATGCAAGTAGTGCTCACGGATCCATGGCTGTGGCCACCGGGGAGTGAGTAAACACGACAGTCCACGGCCATGGACGCTACACTTCATGGCTTGTGTACATGTACATCAAAAATTTGCGGCACAAAGGGCGTACATCTTTAATAAATTTGCAACATTTTACAACTGCTTTTAGCCATTGCCTTTTTCTAAAAGTTTTTTAAATTAAAACACTCCCAAAAATTTACCATTGGTCATCACTTGGTCATTAGTAAATCTTTCTTAATATCATAATCTTGTTTTTTATAGAAGAAAATTGCGACATTTTATTTTCTGTAATTGGTCAAATGAATTTAGGCCAACTAACAATTCCTTTATTCTCCCAAATAAAACAATATCAAACATACAGTATCTATCTATATATATATATATATATATATATATATATATATATATATATATATATATATATAGATCACATAAACACAACAAAAAGTTGAACAGCACATTCCAACTAAATGATACAAAATGTATGCAGGTGCAAGAACACCTGTGACTGCAGAAATACAGCAGACAAAAAATGGCGACAGCACCCTGCGAACACTAATGCCACCTAAACCACTAAATATAAATAAATATATGTGGGGTTAGTAACTGCCTCCATTTTTGATCTTGCACTCCTCCCACTCTGGCCTGGGTGATTTTAATGTGTTTAATGCTGGTTCCTACCATCCCCAGGTATATATGTAGGCTTAGTCCCAGTTCTGGGTGTATGTGCAGCGTAGGTTCCCACCTTACAGAGGTCGCCTTGTCGTGGCAGGTGGGCTAACACTTTTTGATCAAAATGTGCACTAAGAACCTCCCTATTTGTAAGTAGATTTAGCTTTAGTGCATATTTATTTATATTTAGTGGTTTAGGTGGCATTAGTGTTCGCAGGGTGCTGTCGCCATTTTTTGTCTGCTATATATATATATATATAGTACTTGATCATCATAGTACATATTGATCCATACTGACCCATTTTGATTTTTTTTGCCGAAAATGATTTACATATGTTATGGACAACCATAAGAAATTTTACTGTATCTAAGTTATATGTGTCTATATCTAATCGGTGTAAAAATATAGCATACTGTACTGTAGTCACTCTGGCTAATCTGAGTTTCCAGCCTCCAAGGAGCAGTATTGTGAATTTATGTCTATTTACCATAATGCTATTAGAGCCACGAGTGCCATTTGAAAGCCATATAAAACTCAGAGTTCTTTAATGACTATTCAAGGACAATATGCTGTTGATGTAATCCCAAGGGTTTGAGGGTTTAAAAGCTTCTGTGGTAAAAAAAAAAAAAAATTGTAATGTTTAAAAATCTAAGCTTCTCGTTGATAGAGATAGCAATCACTACACAGAATATATGAATATAAATGTATTAACAGGTTCCCGACCGCTGGCCGTAAATATACGGCCAGCGGTCAGGGTCTCTAAAGTCCGGCGTATAGTATATATACGGCCGCACTTCAGAGACTGTGCACGCGCGATCGCGTGCACACAGCTCTATGCCCTGGCTGTTGCTAACAGCCATGGGCACTGGGCAGAATGTCAGGGGTCAATCTTTTGACCCCTGAACATGTGATCGCTGTGACAACCAATCACAGCGATCACATGCATTTCTGCATAGAAAACAGTGTGCACGCGATCGCGTGCACACAGCCCTGTGCCCTCGCTGTTACCAACAGCTCTGGGCACTGGGCAGAGTATCAGGGACCAATCTGATGGTCCCTGAACATGTGGTCGCTGTGACAACCAATCACAGCGATCACATGCATTCCTGCTTATAAAACAGTGTGCACGCGATCGCGTGCACACAGCCCTGTGCCCACGCTGTTACCAACAGCTCTGGGCACTGGGCAGAGTATCAGGGACCAATCTGATGGTCCCTGATCATGTGGTCGCTGTGAAAACCTATCACAGCGACCACATTTGTTTTATTTTGACTTTTCTGGCAGTAAATCTCCTGCCTCTTTTCTTCTCCTCAAACATTGTTTCAGTTTGAGGAGAAGAAGAGACTCGGGAGAATTGCTGCCAGAAGATTACAGTTACAGTTACAAAAAAATACAGTTACACTCTAAAACATTCTCTGTATAGATAGATTTCTATCTATCTATACAATCTATCTATCCATCTATCTTTTTTTCTATATATCTACCTTTCTTTCTTTTATTCTATTAGAATAGGCAGGTAGGGAGTATATAATTATATATATATCCACATATATATAATATATATAGCAATAGCGGTTTATTTTTTTGTTAGCGGTAGTGTAGATATATATAGCAGTTAGTTTGTGTGTTTTATAAAAAAAATAAAAAAATAAAAAATTTGTTTAGTTAGTGTTAGTGTTAGTTACGTTATGGCGAGGAAGTTGTTTAGCGCCGAGGAGGCATACGCCATGCTGTGGTCTGAGTCGGAGACCGCATCAGAGATGGCGTCCGAGATGGAACCTGTTTTAGGTAGTGACGATGACAGCGTCACTTCAGGTTCATCTTCAGGGGACGTTGTCCCTGATGCAGTCGAAACTGCAGAACATGAAAGCGCAGGGCCAAGTAGCGCTGTAGCACGGGACAGCCTGGTCCCTCCAGTCCAGGCTCTTGTATGGGCACCTGCCCCATCTTTTGGGCCTAGAATCCACGGATTTACGGCCACTCCTGGCATAACCGTGGACAATACAAATTTTGTCCAAATGGATTACTTCCATTTATTTATAACGGACGACATCCTAAATCAGATTGTCCACGAAACAAATTTATATGCCACGCAATATATAAGGCAGAAACCTTCATCCACCCATGCCAGAGATTGGACGCCCACCAATTTGCAGGAATTAAAAAAATTTTTGGGGCTCACCCTAAATATGGGTATTGTCAAAAAGCCCTCCATTAGGTCTTACTGGTCAACAAGACCCGCCCAAGCCACCCCAGTATATTCTGCAGTAATGCCCAGGTCTCGTTATGAGACAATAATGAGGTTCCTCCACTTCAATGACAACGCACAGGCCCCCCCAAGTACCGATGCAAACCGGGATCGGTTGTTCAAAATAAGACCGCTAATAAATTCCCTGAATAATTTATTTCTGCAACTCTACACCCCTGAGCAGAATGTAAGTGTGGACGAATCCCTCCTCAACTTTCATGGCAGACTTAGCTTTCGCCAATATCTACCTTCCAAAAGGGCAAGATATGGCGTTAAGCTCTACAAATTGGGTGAAAGCGGGTCAGGATATACCACCGCCTTCAGGATTTATGAAGGGCGGGACCGCACAATAAATGTTCCTGGATGCCCCCCTGATCTTTCCACCAGCAGTAAGATCGTGTGGGAGATAATGCAGCCTCTGCTTCACAAGGGGTACCACCTGTACTGTGATAATTTTTATTCCAGTGTGCCCCTGTTTAGGCATTTGCATGCTGCAAGGACTGGGGCATGTGGTACCATGCGCAAAAACCGAATTGGTTTTCCACAGCAATTAGTGGGGAAGCGCATGGTAAAGGGGGACTCCTGTGCTTATGCATCTGAAGAATTGCTGGCGGTCAAGTTCAGGGATCGCAAAGACGTGTATGTGCTAAGCACGATTCATACCGCAGGAACAGTGGCAGTGAGGGAAAGAGGGGCAACATCGGACAAGCACAAACCAGTGAGCGTGTCCGAATATAACAAGTACATGGGGGGGGTGGATTTAAGCGACCAGGTTTTACAGCCCTATTTAGTAAAACGCAAAACTAAAACCTGGTACAAAAAAGTGGCCATTTATCTCTTACAGGTGGCCATCCACAACTCATTCGTGCTCTACAAAAAAAACAGAGGCAGAGACACATACCTGGATTTCCAGGAAAAAATTATTGAAGGCCTCATTTTTGATGTTCAGGACACCCGAGAATGCCCCCAGTCTGAGGATGTCACGCGACTGACTGAAAGACACTTCATCAGTCGGATTCCCCCAACACCAACCAGAAGCAATCCTCAGAAAAAGTGCCGCGTCTGCAGAAAAGACGGGCACCGCAAAGATTCCCGATATTTTTGTCCCTCATGTCCCTCACAACCAGGCCTGTGCATTGAGCCATGTTTTAAAAAATACCACACTGTTCTGAATGATTAGATTTTAGTTAATTTGTTGAAAATATATTTGCCCTACATTACGTTTTTATTTTTCCCCTGATTTTACTCCAAGGGTGAGGGAGGGAATTGGTGGGGGGTGGATGTCATGTTTGATGTTTTCTAAAGTTCATCTGCTGGAGAGCTCCATTTGCATTAACCTGCAATTTCTTATTTTAGAAAACCCCAAAAAATAAATTCCCATTATACCCCTAGATGAATATTTTGGGATTTCTGCTTCAAGAGCAGATATTTTGGAAGTGTTATAGAAACTCTGTTGAGTTTTGTAAAACCAGCTTTGAAAAAAAGCAATTTGTGAAATAATCTTCTTCTATCCTCCGCCCTCCTACATCTCTATGTGATAAATAAGGCCACATATTTGGTATCCCCATGCACAGGAGAAGTGGAAGAATGTGAAAGGAGATGAATTTTGGCCGTGGTCTATGCCGTGTGTGAAAAATGCTGGTATAAACTGACGCATTTGCTAAAAAATTGCTAATTTTATTTTGATCCATCTTATTCAAGAAACTTTCAGAAGAAAACTGGACTGTCTAAAAATATGATAAACCCCTTGAAGGAAACCTTGTGGGGTCTACTTGTGTGAATGAAGTCATTTATGGGGTGTTTCTAATGTTTCAGCAGCATTAGGCCCCCCAGAAAACAGTATGCTGCTATAAAATCAAATGCAGAATTCCTGGACCAAAAAGACTCCTTTTATGCCAAGCCCTGGCACATGCCCGCACAGTGAATAAGGCACACATATTTGGTATCCCCATGCACGGGAGAAGTGGAAGAATGTGAAAGGAGATGAATTTTGGCCGTGGTCTATACCGTGTGTGAAAAATACTAGCCTAAACTGACACATTTGCTAAAAAAGTGCTGATTTTATTTTGTTCCATCTTATTCAAGAAACTTTCAGAAGAAAACTCGACTAGCTAAAAATATGATAAACCCCTTGAAGGAAACCTTGTGGGGTCTACTTGTGTGAATGAAGTAATTTATGGGGTGTTTCTAATGTTTCAGCAGCATTAGGCCCCCCAGAAAACAGTATGCGGCTCTAAAATCAAATGCAAAATTCCTGGACCGAAAAGGCCAAAAAGCCTCCTTTTATGCCAAGCCCTGGCACATGCCCGCACAGCGAATAAGGCACACATATTTGGTATCCCCATGCACGGGAGAAGTGGAAGAACGTGAAAGGAGATTAATTTTGGCCGTGGTCTATACCGTGTGTGAAAAATACTAGCCTAAACTGACGCATTTGCTAAAAAAGTGCTGATTTTATTTTGTTCCATCTTATTCAAGAAACTTTCAGAAGAAAACTGGACTTGCTAAAAATATGATAAACCCCTTGAAGGAAACCTTGTGGGGTCTACTTGTGTGAATGAAGTCATTTATGGGGTGTTTCTAATGTTTCAGCAGCATTAGGCCCCCCAGAAAACAGTATGCGGCTCTAAAATCAAATGCAAAATTCCTGGACCGAAAAGGCCAAAAAGCCTCCTTTTATGCCAAGCCCTGGCACATGCCCGCACAGCGAATAAGGCACACATATTTGGTATCCCCATGCACGGGAGAAGTGGAAGAACGTGAAAGGAGATGAATTTTGGCCGTGGTTCATACCGTGTGTGAAAAATGCTAGCATAAACCGACGCAATTGTTAAATTCTTGCATTTTTTTCCAATTTTGCCCACTTTAGAGAAAAAAAAAAAAATGATATATACTGACAAATGCCACTAAAACAAAGCCCTATCTGTCCTTTAAAAAGAGTGTAAAATTCAAAGATGAACTTTATTCACCTGCTGAGTTATAGTCATCTAAAGAAGCGCATAGCAAAATTGTGAAATTTGCTCTGGTCATTTAGCTGTAAAACAGCCTAGTCCTTAACCGGTTAAAGTGCATCAGATTTGTTTCTTCATATTTGTACGCAGGTGCTCCGAGACACTTTGATACATTAAAGGAAACCTGTCACTAGGTTTGGTGCCACTAAACCACCAGCATATCAATATGCAAAGGGGGTTTAGTGTTCCAAACATGCCCATGTCAAAACTGATTACAGTATGGGACAGTTTTCCCGCAGCGAGGCAGTGACACCTAGCGTCATACATAACTATGATGCTAGGAGCTCGGCTCCCTGCAGTGTGTTTGGCCTGGGAAATGCGGCCGACATAGGGACCATATATCACAGACCGAAAATGCTTGAGTGAATCCGGCCTAAAGGGGGTTTTACACTGGCCGATTATCGGGCAGACATGCGTTCATAGAACGCTCGTTCCCGATAATTGCCTGTGTAAACAGGGCAGCTATCAGCAGATGAACGAGCAAATGCTCTATCATCTGCTGCTCTTATCGTTTTAAAAAAAGTAAAATATTATTGTTGCCAGCAGCACATCTCCCTGTGTAAACAGGGAGACGCGCTGCCGATATTGATAATAACGTATGGGGATGAGCGATCAGAGTAACGACCACTCGTCCCCATTCATAGCTCCGTGTGACAGGAGTAAACGAGTGACGATCAATGATGTCTCGTTGATCGGCGCTCGTGGCACCGGCCGATTATCAGCCGGTGTAATAGAGCCTTAACTATATGCCAGGAAGTGGGTTAATAATAAGGTTTAAAAAAAAATAAAAAGGGGGATTGGATATAAAAATGTATATAAAAGTTTTATTAGAAATAAAAAACATTTAAAAAGAATCAAAGGGAAGCTGATGTCACAACTGCTGTAAACAATGAAATCGGTTAAATTGTACCTAGCTTTCCAGGTGACTTGTTAGAATAAACTGATATATGTGTGACAGGACCAGGGGAAAAGTGTTTGAAGGAGTGTACATTTCACCCAGGTTCCTGTCTTATACGTTTTAAAAAGCAGTCAGGGAGTTTTTGTAGCAAGGAAACTGTGTTTCCATGCTCAAGGACTTTTTGGAGACCTGTGAAAAGGGCCTGACTGTTGGAGTATGGAGAGTTGGGTGGGTTCCTACCCCATTCAGCCATTCTGGGTGTTTCAGATGATTGTGCCTAATCACCTGCAAAAGCTGAGGTGTGCTTTAAAGAGGCTCTGTCACCACATTATAAGTGCCCTATGTCCTACATAAGGAGATCGGAGCTATAATGTAGGTGACAGCAGTGCTTTTTATTTTAAAAAAAACGATCTATTTTCACCACGTTATTAGCGATTTTAGCTTTATGCTAATGAGTTTCTCAATGGACAACTGGGCGTGTTTTGCTATTGACTAAGTGGGCGTTGTACAGAGGAGTGTATGACACTGACCAATCAGCGTCATGCACTTCTCTCCATTCATTTCCTTAGCACATAGGGATCCTTCTAGATCAGTATGTGCTGTCTTGTACGAACACATTAACGATACTGAAGTATTTAGACAGTGAATAGACATTCCACGGGATGTCTATTCACAATCCCGGCACTTCGTTAATGTTTCTGTGGTAGTTACAGCAGAGCAAGCGTAATCTCATTGTAACCTGTCATTTACAGCGTAATCTCGCGGGATTACGCTTGCTCTGCTGTAACTACCACAGAAACATTAATGAAGTGCAGAGATTGTGAATAGACATCCCGTGGAATGTCTATTCACTGTCTAAACACTTCAGTATCGTTAATGTGTTCGTATAAGACAGCACATAGCGATCTAAAAGGTTCCCTATGCGCTGACTAAATGAAAGGAGAGAAGTGCATGACGCTGATTGGTCAGAGTCATACACTCCTCTGTACAACGCCCACTTGGTCAATAGTAAAACACTCCCAGTTGTCCATTGAGAAACTCATTAGCATAAAGCTAAAATCGCTAATAACGTGGTGAAAATAGATCGTTTTTTTTTTTTAAATAAAAAGCACTGCTGTCACCTACATTATAGCGCCGATCTCCTTATGTAGGAGATAGGACACTTAGCTGCTCTCTCTCTCTCTCTCTACTTCTGGGAAAAAACTACAGTCAGTAAAGCAACTGGTGTGGTTTTGTTAGAGACTCTGAGCACTAGGATCAGCTCTTTTGAGTTAGCATGTCTTATGTGTAGTTAGTAGCCAGACGGTTTTCTTTTGTATCTGTTTATGTTGTTTCTTTAACTGCCTGAAGAACAAATAAAACTGGTTGCGACCAGTTGCACCACAGCTGATTGGAGTGGACTGTGTTCTTGTTGTGCCTGAAGTGCCCATCTAATCCAGTAGACGGCGAACCTGAGTTAATCCCGTTACAAATGGTGGAGCCTGCGCTGGCCCAAGAATACAGCAAGTTTTATGTCGTGGGTTAAAGAGGCTCTGTCCCCACATTATAAGTGCCCTATCTTCTACATAATATGATCTGCGCTGTAATGTAGATTACAACAGTGTTTTTTATTTATAAAAACTATCATTTTTGACGGAGTTATGACCTATATTAGCTTTATGCTAATGACTTTCTTAATGCCCAACTGGGCGTGTTTTACTTTTTGACCAAGTGGGCGTTGTGGAGAGAAGTGTATGACGCTGACCAATCAGCGTCATACACTTCTCTTCATTCATTTACTCAGCACATAGGGATTTTACTAGAACACAATGTGCAGCCACATACTCACACACTAACGTTACGGAAGTGTCCTAACAATGAATAGACATCGCTACAAGCCAGGACGTGATGTCTATTCACAACCCAACACTTCGGTAACGTTTGTGTGAGACTTACAGCACAGCACACGTGATCTCGAGAGATTACGCTGTAAGCTCTCATTTACAGCGAGATCACGTTTTTTTTGGCGCATTTTACGTGCCAGAAAATGCATCAAAAACGCTTGAGTACGCTTTTCATTTACATAATTGCTAAAGTACATACAACGCGCTTTTCTGCACACGCGTATTAAAAAAACGGTCATGTAAATAAAGAAGTGTCTAGTTAATTCCTTTGCACGTAAAACGTGCCAATGTTCTCATAGTCAACGGGAGTCCTAATTATGCGCCAAAAAGCGCGCACAAAATGTGTCAAAAAACACGTGAAAAACTTCTCATTTACATCAATGGGAAAGCAAGCGTTTTTAAAAAAACATGTTGCGTAAAAAAGAAGCGTTGGATCAATTCTTTGGTGCATAAAATGCGCCAACGGTTCCCAGAGTCAGTGGGAGTCCTAACTACGGGCCCAAAACTTGCAAAATGGCACACAAAAACTGCAAAAAAAAACGCGCAAATAAAAAGGAAGTGTGCATGGCCCCATAGAAATGAATGGGCCAGTGTGCTATCCTTTAAAAAAAAGGATAGCACACTGAAGCATTTCACTGAAGTGTGCTTGAGGCCTATCTTTATTTGTTTTGTAGGTTCCGCTGGACCTATTGGACTACATCGTAGATTCGGTGGACTACTGAGATGATCTACGGTTTTTATTTCAATAAAATGGTTAGCGAGGGTTAGCATTAGCCTTTTTACTGGCTAACACCAAGCCCCGCCTTAGTAATGGACATCATCAAACAGACAACTGGCATTACTAATGTGGTAATAAAGGATTTAAAAAAAAGAGACATAAGAAAATATTTTTATTGAAATAAAAACTCCCCCACACAATCCTCGTTAACCATTTTATTTAAAAAAAACAAAAAAAACTTAGATCATCGCAGTAGTCCACTGAATCTACAATGTAGTCCAATAGGTCCACCGGATCCTGTAAAACAAAAAAAAAAAAGTAACTAATATGAAAAATACTTATACTCACCTACAGCAACTTCTGTCTCCTCCCCACAATAAATACTAGAGGTTCCCACAAGGTCCCTGCACACCCCTCCCCAGGCAAACCATCACACAACCCCCCCCCCCACAAGCACCCTGCACACAGCCCCCCCACAGCACCCTGAATGCACACCCCCCCACACACAAACGCCAACTGTCACGGAGCGGGTTAGTGGACCCACTAGGCCGTACCGCCGCAGCGGTGAGGCAGCTGGCCAAACAACAGGACACCCCAGAAATACAATGTCCCACACAAGGGTACCTGAATAGTCCAGGTGGTGGCCGCAGCTCTGGCACAGATGAGATGGGTGCAGCAGATGGTGCCAAACGTGGCGGATGACACAGGAGCCGCAAGTTGCACCAGACGTGGCAGACTCCTCCGGGCGTGGCAGAAGACACAGGACATGGCGGATTCCTCCGGACGTGGCAGATGACACAGGACGTGGTGGATTCCTCCGGACGTGGCAGATGACACACGACGAGCCGCAAGTTGCGCCAGACGTGTCGGACTCCTCCGGGCGAGGCAGAAGACACAGGACGTGGCGGATTCCTCCAGACGTGGCAGATGACACAGGACGTGGCGGATTCCTCCGGACGTGGCAGATGACACAGGACGTGGTGGATTCCTCCGGACGTGGCAGATGACACAGGACATGGCGGATTCCTCCGAACGTGGCAGATGACACAGGACGTGGCACGACTCGATACTAAGGCACAGCACGGGAAACAGGAACGGGTAACAATTGGAACGGGAAACACTAAGGGACCATTTGCAAGACAGACTGGGAAAACTAACAATGCTCAGGCAAGAATTAGAAGGCCAGGGGCCTTCTTATAGACCAGGAAATCTTGGCAGTTGATGATGATGACGATTTCCTATTTGCGCCCGCTGGCCCTTTAAGGTCGGGCGTGAGCGTGCGCGCGCACCCTAAGGGACACAGCCGAACGGAGCGAAAGAGAGTGCTGGCGTCTCCTAGGAGGGAGACGGGGACTAGCGTTCACGGATCCATGGCTGCGGGCATCGGGAGGTGAGTGAACCCGACGGCCCACCGCCATGGACGCTACAGTATCCCCCCTCTTACGCCCCCTTTTCTTGGGGCCAGAGGTAGAGAGGAATTTTTTAATAAGAGCAGGAGCGCTGAGGTTCTCTTCTGGCTCCCAGGACCTCTCCTCAGGACCAAACCCGCTCCAGTCCACCAAATAGAAAGTCCTTCCTCCTACCCTTTTGCAGTCAAGGATCTCTTTTACCTCAAATACATCAGAAGGACCGCTGGGGTTAACTGTGGAACTAGAAGTCTTGCTGTAGCGGTTCAGGACCACTGGTTTCAGAAGGGACACATAGAAGGAGTTAGGGATTCTGAGGGTAGGAGGCAGCCGCAGCTTATAGGAGACAGGGTTGATCTGTTGCAGGATCTCGAAAGGACCAAGGAACCTGGGAGCAAACGTGTATGAAGGCACCCTCAAGCGAATGTTCCGAGAGGACAGCCAAACTTTAGTCCCCGGAAGATACTGAGGCGACTCTCTTCTCCTAGTATCCGCCTTTTGCTTCATGCGATCTACCGCTAGCAAAATAGAGGGCCGGGTCTGTTGCCAGATTTGCAGGAAGTCCCCATATGCAGAGTCAGCAGCGGGTACCTGAGATGAAGTCGACACAGGAAGAGGGATGTTGACTGTACACGATGTGAAACGGAGTGGAGATGGTGGACTCACTTGTGTGGTTGTTGTATGAAACCTCGGCCCATGGAAGAAGCTGTACCCAGTTATCGTGCTGTGAAGAGATGAAGTGGCGGAGATAATTCTCCATGATCTGGTTGATCCTTTCAACTTGCCCATTGGACTGGGGGTGATAGGCTGAGGAAAAGTCCAAACTCACATCCAGGAGTTTACAGAGGGCTCTCCAGAACTTTGACGTAAACTGAACACCCCGATCTGACACGATGTGAAGAGGCAGGCCATGCAAGCGAAATATGTGTAGAATGAAGAGACTCGCCAGACGAGGAGCAGAAGGTAGGCCGGTCAGCGGGATAAAATGTGCCATCTTAGAGAACCGGTCCACCACCACCCAGATGGTGTTGCATCCTGCTGAGGGAGGAAGTTCTGTGACGAAGTCCATTGCGATGTGCTGCCAGAGGGCACTGTGTACAGGCAGAGGTTGAAGCAGGCCGGCAGGCTTGGAGGAGTCACTTTGTTAGAGGCACACACCGTGCAAGCAGAGACAAAGTCCAGAACATCTTTAGGTAGTGTGGGCCACCAGAAGTGACGAGCAATCAGGTCTCGGGTTTTACGGACACCAGCATGCACAGCCAGTTTAGAACTGTGTCCTAAGCGGAGAATTCTTCCCCTGTCTGCCAACCGAACAAACGTCCTCCCAGGAGGGATGTCTCTAATCTGCCCGAGGATAAGCGGTGACAACGCAGAACAGGTCTATGATAGTCTGAAGGGACTGCACCGTGTCTTCCGTCTCAAACGATCTGGACAGGGCATCGGCCCTCACATTCTTGTCCGCGAGACGGTAGTGGAGCAGAAATTGGAAACGGGTGAAAAACAGCGACCACCTGGCTTGACGGGGATTCAGTCGTTGTGCAGACTGAAGGTAGGTGAGGTTCTTGTGGTCGGTGAAGATCAGGATGGGGTGAGCAGTGCCGCCTAGAAGATGTCTCCACTCCTGCAGGGCCAATTTGATGGCCAGTAGCTCCCGATCTCCAATGGAGTAATTGCGCTCAGCAGAAAAAAACAGTTTTGAGTAGTAGCCACATACCACTGTCTTTCCTCTGGAGGTCCTCTGGAACAGAAGTGCACCTGCAACAACAGAGGAAGCGTCCACTTCCAGAGAGAACTGCCGAGATACGTCAGGATGATGGAGGATCGAGGCTGAAGTGAAGGCTCTCTTGAGGCTAATAAATGCAGACTCTGCCTCTGTATTCCACACTTTGGCGTTCACAACCTTCTTGGTAAGGGACGAGATGGGGGCCGTCAGAGAAGAGAAGTTAGGAATAAAGTGCCGGTAGAAATTGGCGAATCCCAGGAACCGCTGTATGGCCCTTAAGCCTTGAGGACGTGGCCACTCCAGGACAGCTTTCACTTTCTCAGGAGCCATCTTGAGGCCTTGATCCGAGATGATGTAGCCCAGGAAGGGCAGAGAACTCTTCTCAAAGACGCACTTCTCCAGCTTGGCGTATAAATGATTCTCCCTTAATCATAGTAGAACCTGACGGACATGCCTCCGATGAGTCATCTGATCTGGGGAGAAAATCAAAATATCATCGAGATAAACAACACAGACATAGAATAGATCTCGGAAGATATCGTTAACGAACTCCTGAAACACTGCGGGAGCGTTACACAGTCCGAAGAGCATGCCCAGGTATTCGCAGTGCCCGTCCCCGGTGTTAAAAGCCGACTTCCATTCATCACCCCGGCGAATCCGGACTAGATTGTAAGCCCCCCGTAGGTCTAGCTTAGAAAAAAATTTGGCTCCTCGTATGCGATCAAACAGTTCAGAAATGAGTGGCAACGGGTATTTGTTCTTGACTGTGATCAGGTTGAGGCCCCTGTAGTCAATGCAGGGACGAAGGGATCCGTCCTTCTTTTTAACGAAGAAGAATCCAGCCCCGGCCAGGGAGGAAGACTTTCCTATGAAACCCCTCTCCTGATTCTCCTTGATATAATCCGACATGGATAGAGACTCTGGCAAGGAGAGAGGATATACCAGTCCACGGGGGAGAGAGGCATTAGGAACCAGTTCAATGGGGCAGTCATAAGTCCGATGTGGAGGCAGCGTCTCTGCCTCCCTTTTGCTGAAAACATCTACATACTGAGCAAATTGGGGAGGCAGTCCCGCCAACGACTGAGGCAGAGAAGGCTTGACAGGATGGATCTGCAACAGACAATGACCATGGCACTTGGAGCCCCATTGGAGAACCTCTCCAGAATTCCACTGGGGCATGTAGTCGAAGCCAAGGCAGGCCCAGCAGAACAGGGTTGATGGCCTTGGGCAAAACAAGGAAAGAAATTCATTCGAAATGCAGGACTCGAACCTGGAGCTTCAACGGCTTGGTCTTAGAAATGATGGGATCAGGCAGAGGCAGTCCATTAACTGAGGCAACAGCCAAAGATGTCTCCAGGGGAACTGTGGGCAGCTGAAGATGATCCACAAGCTCTTTCTGGATAAAATTTGCAGCAGAGCCAGAGTCAAGATAGGCAGAGACTTGATGCGTCCTGTCGCCGGATACTAGGGTCACAGGAATAGTCAATTTGGAACCGAATGCTCTGTTAGGTTCCGTTCCACCTAGGGTTGTCTTTCCAACCAATCCTAGGCAAGAGGGTCTCTCTGGCTTCTGTGGATACAGACGCACAATATGGCCTCCAGGGCCGCAATACAGACAAAGTCCAGAAGTGCGTCTGCGTTGACTCTCCTAGGTAGACAACTTGACATAATTCCTCTGCATCGAATCCTCTGGTGGAATGACGGAGGGGGATTGCGGGACAGCAGAATCCAGCCTGGGAATTTCTCTCTCCCGGAGAACCTCTTGGGAATGTTCCCGGATCCTCATGTCAACTCGGGAGGCGAGTAAGATAAGATCGTCCAGGGTAGATGGCAGATCGCGAGCAGCCAGCTCGTCCTTGATCCCTGAAGACAGTCCCTGCCAGAATGTAGCCACCAAAGCCTTGTTGTTCCAGGTCAATTCAGCAGCCAGGATACGGAACTGGATGGCATACTCGCCCACGAAGAGGTCTCCCTGGTGTAGGGTTAGCAAGGATGCAGCAGCCGAAGTAACTCTCCCAGGTTCCTCAAAGATCGAGCGGAAGGTCTGTAGGAAGCACTGCAAGTCCCGGGTCTCTGGTCCCTGATGTTCCCAGAGGATTAGCCCATGCCAGGGCTTTGCCAGTAAGGAGAGAGATGATGAAGGCGATCCTGACGTCATCCGAACAGAAGGACCTGGCATGTAGTCTGAAATAGATCAGGCACTGATTCAAAAATCCCCTGCAGGACCTCGGATCTCCGTCATAGCGTGGAGGTAGCGGCAATAACACAGGGGGTTGGTACCGGTACAGACAGGAAGTGTAGCAGGCGGAACCGCAGGAACGGGTGCGGTGATGACTGTGGTTGGAGCAAGCAGCCGATGGGCTATAGCGTTCACCGACAGGAGGAGCTGGTCTTGTCGTGACTGGAGATCCTCCATCTCGGCCAGCATGGCTTGTGTCGTCTCAGGTTGACCAGCGGGGTCCATGACCTGAGCGTACTGTCACGGAGCGGGTTAGTGGACCCACTAGGCCGTACCGCCGCAGCGGGGAGGCAGCTGGCCAAACAACAGGACACCCCAGAAATACAATGTCCCGCACAAGGGTACCTGAATAGTCCAGATGGTGGCCGCAGCTCTGGCACAGATGAGATGGGTGCAGCAGATGGTGCCAAACGTGGCGGATGACACAGGAGCCGCAAGTTGCGCCAGACGTGGCGGACTCTTCCGGGCGTGGCAGAAGACACAGGACGTGGCAGATTCCTCCGGACGTGGCAGATGACACAGGACGTGGCGGATTCCTCCGGCCGTGGCAGATGACACAGGACGAGCCGCAAGTTGCGCCAAACGTGGCGGACTCCTCCGGGCGAGGCAGAAGACACAGGCTGTGGCGGATTCCTCCGGACGTGGCAGATGACACAGGACGTGCGGATTCCTCCGGACATGGCAAATGACACAGGACTTGGCGGATTCCTCCGGACGTGGCAGATGACACAGGACGTGGCAGATTCCTCCGGATGTGGCAGATGACACAGGACGTGGTGGATTCCTCCGGAGGTGGCAGATGACACAGGACGTGGCACGACTCGATACAAAGGCACAGCAAGGGAAACAGGAACGGGTAACAAGGCACGGGTAACAATTGGAACGGGAAACACTAAGGGACCATTTGCAAGACAGACTGGGAAAACTAACAACGCTCAGGCAAGGATTAGAAGGCCAGGGGCCTTCTTATAGACCAGGAAATCGTGGCAGTTGATGATGATGACGATTTCCTATTTGCGCGCGCTTGCTCTTTTGCGGCCGGGCGCAAGCGTGCGCGCGCACCCTACGGGACACAGCCGAACGGAGCGGAAGTGAGCGCTGGCGTCTCCTAGGAGGGAGACGGGGACCAGCGCTCACGGATCCATGGCTGCGGGCGTTGGGAGGTGAGTGAACCCGACAGCCCGCGGCCATGGACGATACACCAACCATCACACAACCCCACCACAAGCACCCTGCACAGAACCCCCCCCACCACCACTGGTGGGGGTTGTGTGTGGCGCAGTTGCATGTTTGCGGGGGGATTTGTGTGTGTGTGTGTGTGTATGCCCATGCACACAGCTCTGCTACACACACAGCTCTGCTATACAGACATACACACACACACAACTCTGCTACACACATACAAACACACAACTCTGCTACACACACATAAACAACTCTACTACACACACACACACACACACACACACAACTCTACTACACACACGCACACACACACATAACTCTCCTACACACACAACTCTACTACACACACAACTCTGCTACACACATATACATACACATACAACTCTGCTACACACATATACACACACACACACAACTCTGCTACACACACACACACACACACACCACACCACTCTGCTACACACACACAGCTCTGCTACACATACATACACACACACAGTTACTGCAGGTTTGGGGGCATGTGAGGGGGATCGCGAGAGTGGTGGGCTGTGAGAGACAGACACACACACCTTACCTGCCGTGCGGCTGTTCTTCATAATGGCGCCGGCTTTCCCCCTACAAACCAGCTTCTATGCTGGGTCACTCTGAACTTGGCATGCCCCTACAGTATATTACCCCTATATTGTGAAGGAAATAAGTATTTGATCCCTTGCTGATTTTGTAAGTTTGCCCACTGTCAAAGACATGAACAGTCTAGAATTTTTAGGCTAGGTTAATTTTACCAGTGAGAGATAGATTATATTTAAAAAAAAAAAAAAAAGAAAATCACATTGTCAAAATTATATATATTTATTTGCATTGTGCACAGAGAAATAAGTATTTGATCCCCTACCAACCATTAAGAGTTCAGCCTCCTCCAGACCAGTTACACGCTCCAAATCAACTTGGGGCCTGCATTAAAGACAGCTGTTTTAAATGGTCACCTGTATAAAAGACTCCTGTTCACAGACTCAATTAATCAGTCTGACTCAAACCTCTACATCATGGGCAAAACCAAAGAGCTTTCTAAGGATGTCAGGGACAAGATCATAGACCTGCACAAGGCTGGAATGGGCTACAAAACCATAAGTAAGACGCTGGGTGAGAAAGAGACAACTGTTGGTGCAATAGTAAGAAAATGGAAGACATACAAAATGACTGTCAGTCGACATCGATCTGGGGCTCCATGCAAAATCTCACCTCGTGGGGTATCCTTGATCCTGAGGAAGGTGAGAGCTCAGCCGAAAACTACATGGGGGGAACTTGTTAATGATCTCAAGGCAGCTGGGACCACAGTCACCAAGAAAACCATTGGTAACACATTACGCCGTAATGAATTAAAATCCTGCAGTGCCCGCAAGGTCCCCCTGCTCAAGAAGGCACATGTACAGGCCCGTCTGAAGTTTGCAAATGAACATCTGGATGATTCTGAGAGTGATTGGGAGAAGGTGCTGTGGTCAGATGAGACTAAAATTGAGCTCTTTGGCATTAACTCAACTCGACGTGTTTGGAGGAAGATAAATGCTGCCTATGACCCAAAGAACACCGTCCCCACTAACAAGCATGGAGGTGGAAACATTATGTTTTGGGGGTGTTTCTCTGCTAAGGGCACAGGACTACTTCACCGCATCAATGGGAGAATGGATGGAGCCATGTACCGTCAAATCCTGAGTGACAACCTCCTTCCCTCCACCAGGACATTAAAAATGGCTCGTGGCTGGGTCTTCCAGCACGACAATGACCCGAAACATACAGCCAAGGCAACAAAGGAGTGGCTCAAAAAGAAGCACATTAAGGTCATGGAGTGGCCTAGCCAGTCTCCAGACCTTAATCCCATCTAAAACTTATGGAGGGAGCTGAAGATCCGATTTGCCAGGCGACAGCCTCGAAATCTTAATGATTTACAGATGATCTGCAAAGAGGAGTGGGCCAAAATTCCATCTAACATGTGTGCAAACCTCATCATCAACTACAAAAAACGTCTGACTGCTGTGCTTGCCAACAAGGGTTTTGCCACCAAGTATTAAGTCTTGTTTGCCAAAGGGATCAAATACTTATTTCTCTGTGCACAATGCAAATAAATATATATAATTTTGACAATGTGATTTTCTTTTTTTTTTTTTATATAATCTATCTCTCACTGGTAAAATTAACCTAGCCTAAAATTCTAGACTGTTAATGTCTTTGACAGTGGGCAAACTTACAAAATCAGCAAGGGATCAAATACTTATTTCCTTCACTGTAGCTGCCCCCACACAGTATAATGCCCTCACAGCTGCCCCACACATAGTATAATGCCCCATAGTTGCCCCCACACAGGATAATGACCCCATAGCTTCCCCCATAGTGCTCCCCACACAGTAGAATGCCCCATAGTTCTCCAATACAGAATAATGCCCCCATAGCTGCTTCCCACACAGTGTAATGCCTTATACCTGCCCCCACACTGGATAATGCCCCCATAGCTGCCCCCTACAGTATAATCCTCGTTAGCTGCTCCCATGCAGCACACTGCCTCATAGCTTTCCCAAATATAGTATTATAGCCCCCATAGCTGCTCCCATACAGTATAATGCCCTATAGCTGCCCCATACATTATAATGCCCCCATAGCTGCCCCATACAGTATAATGCCCCCATAGCTGCTTCCATACAATATAATTTCCTCATAGCTACCCTCATACAGTATAATGTCCCCACACAGTATAATGTCCCCATAGCTGCCCCCATACCCAGCATAATGCCCCCATAGTGCCTACTAAAAAAATAATAAAATAAATACTCACCTGTCCCATTCCCACAACAAGTGGAGGAGATTCCTCTGCTATGAGTGGCTTGGCGCAGACAGGCGCAATGAGGTCACTGCATTGCTCCTGTCTGCGCCAAGCTGCTTACAGACAGGATTACACAGTGAGTGCTGGAGCTGGAAACTGACAGCTCCTTGCTCCAGCATTGGATTCAACTGTATCCACGTTCTGAGGACGCAGATACAGTTGAAACCGGGAAATTACATTATGGCCCAGCCCACCTATGAGCCCCACCTGCTAAGTGTGCCTGGGGTCACCGCTCCCCTGCTAGCTACAACTCTGAAGGCAGCTGCAACATGTCTCTGTCTGTGTATCTCACTCTGCTCCCTCCCCCTTACCCTCTCCATAGACCTCTATTGGCAGTGTATTTGCTTTCCCTTTCTTCTTCATAGACTTCTATGGGCAGCGTGTCTGTGCCTTTCTCTGCCTGCTCCCACTCCCCTCCCCAGTGTGTCTGTGTCTCCTCTCTCTGCTCCCTTCTCCTGCCCCCCTCTATGGACATTTATGGGCAGTGTGCTGTGTCTCTCTCTCACTCTGCTCCCTACTCCCCCCTCCATAAACTTCTATGGACAGGCTGTGAAGAGGCACACCCGCACCTCTTGTAGTATGTCTCTTCTGTTCTATAATTAGAGACAGATTGTGCTTAACAATAGGGGTGGACAGCTGATTACAGGAAGGGAGACATCTAGTGGCAGTAACTTTACACATAATTTGCATGGATAAAAAAATAAAATGTATCTAAGTAAATTGATTTATTTCAGCTATACTATTATATTAGCCTTTGTTGTTCTAAAAGTTAGTGTTAAACCTTGTTTATCATAAAAGTCTATTAGGCCAAAACTTTGCTTGCTATTTTACTGTAAGGGCGGGTTCACACATAGCGGAATTTCACTTAAATTCCGCTGCGGACACTCCGCAGCGTTAATCCGCAGCGGAGCCGTTTCTCCATTGACTTTCACTTTAATTTAGCAGTGTTCGTTTACACGATGCGTACAATTCCGCTGCGGAGCATAGGCTGCGGAGCGGAATTTGGTGTCCGCAGCATGCTCTGTCTGTTGCGGAGCAGTGGCGGACTGGTTGCGGACTCATGGCGGAATTTCTCCATTGACTTCAATGGAGAGTCAAAATTCCGCAATGAAGTCCGCAGATCTTATGTGTGCTGCGGAGCGTATTGTTTTTACTACCATGACATTTCTTCATTCTGGCTGGACCTATGTATTTCTAGGTCTACAGCCAGACTGAGGAAGTCAATGGGGCTCCCGTAATGACGGGAGCGTTGCTAGGAGACGTCTGTAAATAGTCACTGTCCAGGGTGCTGAAAGAGTTACGCGATCGGCAGTAACTGTTTCTGCACCCGGGACAGTGACTACCGATCTCAATATACATGTATCTGTAAAAAAAAATATAAGTTCATACTTACCGAGAACTCCCTGCGTCTGTCTACAGTCCGGCCTCCCAGGATGACGTTTCAGTGTAAGTGACGGCTGCAGCCAATCACAGGCCAAGCACAGGCTGCAGCGGTCACATGGACTGGAGCGTCATCCAGGGAGGTCGGGCCGGATGCCGAAAGAGGGACGCGTCACCAAGACAACGGGCGGTAAGTATGAATTTCTTTGACTTTCACTAGGGAAAGTGCTGTCCCTTCTCTCTATCCTGCACTGAATAGGGAGAAGAGAAGCACTTTTCCTGCAGTCCGCAGCGGCCAGTCCGCATCAATTTTCTGCACATTTTGTGCAGATCCGCTGCAGAATCTGCAACGCAGATTCTGTGCGGCATTGATGCGGACAGTTGCGGAGGAATTCCGCCATGTGTGGTCATGCCCTAAGGAGGGACACAGTTGGGGGAAGGAGTTATTAGGTGTTTTTGTTTTTTTCATAGTTTTTATTTGTACATTTTTTTTTATATTACAAAAGGTCAGAAAATATCTCCGGGGCAGATTATTTAAGTTTTGTTTTTTTTACACTAAATATTTCCCCTTATAGCTAACCTGTGACTTACAGTTTACGTTATAGAAAAGGTTTAAAGGGAATGTGTTGTAAGCAAAAAAATGTATTTTTTTTTTTAGTTAAACAATTAGTGTGTGGGTGATTAAACATTGTTCGAATTTTTTTTATTTTTTTCACGAGTGAGGAAATATTATAAATTGATATATTTTGGAAGTAGGGAGAAAGGAAAAGAGTTGTGGTTCCTATTGAAAATTGAAAAAAATAATAAATTTTATTAATATATTTAATTTAAAATATTCCTAAAATGTTTATTTCTCAATGTAGGTCAATTATTCAGCAGTGCAGAGGACCCCTTGTCCTGCACTTAAAGAACAGAATTTGTCTTTTATGCTACTATCATACAACAATATAGTTAGACTTGGTTAATAGCTGAGGTAAGTATAAATTCGATCCCATAGGCATATTGTATGCTCTGTGTGAATCAGTGTTAGCTGTCAATCATTAAACATTGTATCAGTTTTGTATGCACTGACATTCGTAATGTTTTCTATTTGTAAATAGACTTTGTATCAATTCAATTGCTGTGCAACACGTACTTTATCTATTTCTTTTGTGCTTTGCACTGATTGTTATAAACCTGCTATTGCTGTCTGCTTTTTGTAAACCAGCAAACAGCAGCAGATTGCAATTTGTTACATATATCAGTGTTAGCTGTTGATTCGTATTTTTAGGATAATTTGCAACAGTCAATGTTGGTATTGAATTTTAATTTTTATTATTTATTTTAAAGGTATTGTTGTCTATCATACAATTTTTCAGCAGTCCACATTTTGTTATAACACGCTGGCTTCCTCTGACAGAAGTAGTAACAGTGCGGTAGCTTGTATGAGTGAGCACTATAGAGAATGCTATGATTGTAGTGTGCTCTAATTTAGTTCCCTCCTTGAATTTGTAAGAGGCTATTCACAGTGGCACTATGCGGTATTTGAGCTGGTTAGCGTGTGTGTTATATAGAGCTTGCAACAACGATCCTCTGTATTGGGATCAGCAGCAAATTTAGCCGCTTGTTTCTCTTTTATTATGGACTAATTGCTGTCTGTTTTCTGTGAAAAGCAGCAAACAGCAGCAGATTACAATTATATAACAGGCTGCTTGTATATATCGACGTGCTATGTTCTGACCAGGCCACTTTTATATATCCTCTTGGAAGCCGGAATGCCGGCGAAACGCGCGTCGGGTGTCCAGTCATATTAATGAACTCAATGCATAAGGTCTTAGCCTAATTCAATGCTGCTACCAACAACAATTTAAGAACTATAAGTCTGCAAAGACTCACTTATAAAAGCACTGCTCCCTGTAGGAGAGCGGGACATGAATTAAGAATTTTTGAATTTTGACAAGCGCTGCAGGTTGAATCCCTGACAGCGCGTACAAAGACAGCTGACTTGCAGAGCAAGTTAATCAGACCACCAGGAATGCTGCCACTGACAGCCTTTTCTGTAAAAACTGAGATATAAGGAAATAAAGAAGCAAGTAGCTTTCTAAGAAAGCACACTATTAAGCGTAATCCTAACTGAAAATACAATGCTTATAAAACATGAGGATATATAAAAGTGGCCTGGTCAGAACATAGCACGTCGATATATACAAGCAGCCTGTTATATAATTGTAATCTGCTGCTGTTTGCTGCTTTTCACAGAAAACAGACAGCAATTAGTCCATGATAAAAGAGAAACAAGCGGCTAAATTTGCTGCTAATCCCAATACAGAGGATCGTTGTTGCAAGCTCTATATAACACACAAGCTAACCAGCTCAAATACCGCATAGTGCCACTGTGAATAGCCTCTTACAAATTCAAGGAGGGAACTAAATTAGAGCACACTACAATCATAGCATTCTCTATAGTGCTCACTCATACAAGCTACCGCACTGTTACTACTTCTGTCAGAGGAAGCCAGCGTGTTATAACAAAATGTGGACTGCTGAAAAATTGTATGATAGACAACAATACCTTTAAAATAAATAATAAAAATTAAAATTCAATACCAACATTGACTGTTGCAAATTATCCTAAAAATACGAATCAATAGCTAACACTGATATATGTAACAAATTGCAATCTGCTGCTGTTTGCTGGTTTACAAAAAGCAGACAGCAATAGCAGGTTTATAACAATCAGTGCAAAGCACAAAAGAAATAGATAAAGTACGTGTTGCACAGCAATTGAATTGATACAAAGTCTATTTACAAATAGAAAACATTACGAATGTCAGTGCATACAAAACTGATACAATGTTTAATGATTGACAGCTAACACTGATTCACACAGAGCATACAATATGCCTATGGGATCGAATTTATACTTACCTCAGCTATTAACCAAGTCTAACTATATTGTTGTATGATAGTAGCATAAAAGACAAATTCTGTTCTTTAAGTGCAGGACAAGGGGTCCTCTGCACTGCTGAATAATTGACCTACATTGAGAAATAAACATTTTAGGAATATTTTAAATTAAATATATTAATAAAATTTATTATTTTTTTCAATTTTCAATAGGAACCACAACTCTTTTCCTTTCTCCCTACTTCCAAAATATATTAATTACATTATTTGGTGGTGTACACCTTGTGGTTCCCCATAACTCACTTTGTATATATAAATAAGTGAGGGTATCAGCAAAATCTATATTTTGAATATTATAAATTGGATTCAATTGGATTCTAATTTATAATATTTCCCATTGCTGGTCACTAGATGGAGCAATTCCCAAAATTGCAGCATTGCATGTGGTAAAGCAACCACATTGCTTTATGCTGCAAAATTGGGAAAAAATCCCTCGCTCTAGTGAGCTTTCAGAATCCCCCCCTCCTTTATCCTGGCTAGTGCCAGAAGAAACGAGGGGATTGAACGGTCTAACCTCCTACACTGTGTGTCGCCATTTTTTGAGCTAACACACAGTGTAGTAAGTTAACATACACTAGTAAACACACAGTAAAACACGAACATACATAGAAATCACTTACCTGCTCCAGTCGCCGCCGCTCCCTCCGGACCGTCCGCTCCGTCTGCTGCCGCTGCTCCATGTGCACAAGTCCGGAAGCCGCGACCTGAAGTAGTAATCTTACTGTCCGGCCGCGACTTCCGGTCCACAGAAAAATGGCGCCGGACGGCGCGCATTTCAAATTGGACTGTGTGGGAGCGGCGCATGCGCCGTTCCCACACAGACGGCGTACACCATAGTGGATGGAACGGGCCCCGTTCACAGTCCCTATGGGACTGGAGCTGCCGTATTCATGTCTGTATGTGTCGTTAATCGACACATACAGAAATGGAAAAAAAAATGGCAGCCCCCATAGGGAAGAAAAAGTGTAAAAATAAAAAAAAGTAACACACAAACACACAAATAAATAAAAACGTTTTTAATAAAACACTAACATCAAACTGATATAAAAAATTTTTTTGGGGTGACACTGTTCCTTTAACCCTATATCCCATTGTTTGACTCTTGCAAACTCTGAGCATCAAACTAAGTACTCAGATATGTTACAGTGCTTTACAAAGCATAACATTGTACAGAGGAATAACAAACAATACAGCTGATAAGTTGATCATAAACATATGTTTGAAAGATGTGTATATGTGCTCTGGCTGTATAAAGTATTGTTAGTGTGACATCTAGTGTTTGCAAACAGAATTATTATCATGATAAATGCAAAATGCATATGGTCTACTATGAAGTCTAATACAAAATGTGCTGCATATCAGTGGTACACTACATAGTAGCTCACTGTACCTAATCTCAAGAGAACACTAGTTTATACACTCCTCAACATTGAAATTGCAACAACAAGAAGGACTAGCCATAAGGTTAAGAAAATCGAAGAAGTAGCAGGTGTCGCTAAGATCTGCAAATGTTCAAAGCACCTATCTCCAATCTGTGGCATGTGGAAGGGGCACAAAAGCCAGATTAAAAGAAAAGGGTTTTTTAGCCACATGAAACCTCAAAAATTGGATCAAGTGGTGTGGGGTGATTGTGCAATGCCTCCTGTTTGTTAACGTGCCAGTTATCGCCACTTGTTGCAAACTGAGAGGGAATCCTTTAACTGACAGACCTTGGTTTATTACTCTGGAAGATTGTTACGCACCTAGGCCGAGATGTCAGCACTGTCCAATGTTGCGTGTCCCGGAGGTTGGAAGAATCACGTGGGCAGGGCTAATTCTAGCTTTTCTGCTGCCTGAGGCAAAAATTGAAATGGCACCCCCCCCCCAGATTTTGATTGACAATCCCCTGGTTGTTCTACATCACTAGCAGCCTCCCCCGACTCTTGTGGATGCGCCCAGTGGCCCCCCCCCCCCGCACCACATCAATAAAAAGTTACTATAGTAACGCGGGCCGCAGGCCCCTGTTACTATAGTGACAGACTGTACTTACCTTCCTGGTTCCGGATCGCAGCGGAGGTCCTGACGTCAAGCGCTGTGCGCAACGCATGATGTCAGAGCGCTATGCGCCGCGCACAACATCGAGAGGACAGGACCTCTGCCGCGGCTGAAGATGAAGGTAAGATTAGTAGCCCTGACTGCTAAAGCTGACTGGCGGGGTCTGACTCCCGGGACCCGCCAATCAGCTGTTTTGAAGAGGCCGCAGCACTCGTACGAGAGATGCTTCCCCTTCATTCCGGTCAGTTCATTCTGGTCACACTGTCAATCGGTGTCGGCGATTCACAGTGTGAGCGAGTAAGTGAAATGAAGGGGAAGCAGCTCTCGTATGAGTGCTGCGGCCCCTTCAAAACAGCTGATTGGCGGGTCCCGGGAGATGGACCCCGACACATCAGCTATTGATGGCCTATCCTGAGGATAGGCCATCAATGTTTAGGGACTGCACAACCCCTTTAAGCCTACGATGTAGCAGGCTTAGAGGGCCCATGAGACAGGATCAGAGATTGTGTGATGCTGTCTGCTGGGCCCTGTATCTAAGCCAATCACATGGTAGGCTTAGATACATGGCCCATGTGTGATCCTGTCTGATGGGCCCTGTATATAAGCCTACCACACTGTAGGTTTAGATACAGGGCCCCAGCACACAGTAATCTTATACTGTATAAGATTACTGTCTGCTGGACTCTGTATCTAAGCCTACCTTGTGGTAGGCTTAGATACAGGATCCCACAGACCGTATCACACATGGGCCCTGTATCTAAGCCTAACACATGTGTTACTAATCGTTTTTTTTGTGTGTTTTCTTACAGGTTCGGTCGTTGGACTACGTCGGATTCCAGGACTACTTCGATGACGGCTTTTTTTATTATCAATAAAATGGTTAATGAGGGTTGTGTGTGTTTTTTTTATTTCAATAAAATATTTTTTCTATGTCTTTGTGTTTTTTTTTAAACTATATTACTACCGCCTTAGTAATGGCTGGCGGCTGATTGACAGCATCCATTGCTAAGGCGGGGCTTAGTGTAAGCCGGTGTAGAGGCTAACACTAACCCCCTTTATTACCCCGGTACCTACCGCCACCAGGGGTGCTGGGAAGAGCCGGGTACCATCCAGTACCTGGCCACTGGGGCGGCCGCATGCTGGTATTAACAGGAGGGGAAAGGCCAAAAACAGTGGCCTTTCCCACGTCATTTAAAAAAAAAAAAAAAATTGGAAAGACCAATGTGGGGTCCCCCCCCCCCAATTTTCATAACCAGCCAGATACAACACAGCAGCAGCAGGCAGCATTACCAGGGTGGTAGGTGCCACTGTTTTTGGCATTCACCAGCCTAATACTACCAGCCTGCGGCCGCCCCGGTGCCTGCCCGTCGCTACAGATGGTCGGGTACTGGTTCGTACCCGGCTCTTCCCAGTACCCCTGGTGGCGGTGGGTACCGGTGTAATAATGGGGGTTAGTGTTGGCCTCTGCACCTGCTAACATTAAGCCCCGCCTTAGTAATGGAGGTTGCCAATCAGCCAGCGGCCATTACTAAGGCGGTGATAATAAAGTTTAAAAAGACACAAGCACATAGAAAAAATATTTTATTGAAATAAAAAAACACAACCCCCATTAACCATTTTATTGACAATAAAAAAAACGCTGTCATTGAAGTCCTCGAATCCGAAGTCCAACAATCGAACCTGTAAAAAAACACAAACACACAAAAATAATCAGTAACACATAAAGAAGCAAAATTATTATTCTTACCTTTCCTGGGTCCAGCACTGGAGCCGCAATGTCAGCGAGCTGAGTCCTGTATCTAATCCTATCATGTGTGATACTGCCTGCTAGGCCCTATATCTAATCCAATCATGTGTGATACTGTCTGCTGAGCCACTGTATCTAATCCTATCATGTGTGATACTGTCTGCTAAGCTACTGTATCTAATCCTATCGTGTGTGATACTATCTGCTGGGCCCTATATCTAATCCTATCATGTTCGTCCAATAAGAGACAGCACTCCAATTTGTGATAGAAAAAACTGCTTTTTATTAGCCCCTGTGCGACGTTTTGGCTCTTTACATGGAGCCTTTCTCATGCTTGAGAAAGGCTCCATGTAAAGAGCCGAAACGTCGCACAGGGGCTATTAAAAAGCCGTTTTTTCTATCACAAATTGGAGTGCTGTCTCTTATTGGACGAATATTGAGGATTTGGGAGCAGTGATCGGGCTCCTGGGACGTGCACCCACCTGTATTCCTGACTGGTGCTGCTGGATGGTGGACATTCTAATCCTATCATGTGTGATACTGTCTGCTGAGCCATTGTATCTAATCCTATCATGTGTGATACTGTCTGCTGAGCCATTGTATCTAATCCTATTATGTGTGATACTGTCTGCTGAGCTATTGTATCTAATCCTATCATGTGTGATACTGTCTGCTGAGCCACTGTATCCAATCCTATCTATAGTTGAGAAAAGTAGATCCGGAGTTTTTTGTATATAAAATATAGCTTTTACTTGTTTCTCTTAAAAAATTACTTTAGAAAAAACACAATTGCACAGACAATATATAAAAAATGTACTGAAGTTTTGATGCTCATTCAAAGCCTGTATCCAGTATCATGAGGTGATACGACATTAACAGCAGTTCATGCGTGTATATAATGAATAAAGAGTGTTCATCAATTTTCGTGTCTAGAGATCCTTTAGTGACCAACAGGTAATGATTAGTGACCAACAGGTACAAGAGTATGAGGCTCAGTGCCCCCCTACCCGTATGGATGTCATCCGTTTTCTCTGACAACCTTTACAGCTTGCTGTCCGATGGATCAGGAAAAAGCTCTCCTTATCTGTATAAAGGATCTCCACTGTGAACTCTCTTCTGTATAAAGGATCTCCACTGTGAACTCTCTTAGGGCTATGTTCACACGGGGTCTTTTGCCGAGTTTTTTGACGCGGAAACCGCGTCGCAAAACTCGGCAGAAACGGCCCGAGAACGCCTCCCATTGATTTCAATGGGAGGCGTCGGCGTCTTTTTCCCGCGAGCAGTAAAACTGCCTCGCGGGAAAAAGAAGCGACATGCCCTATCTTCGGGCGCTTCCGCCTCCGACCTCCCATTGACTTCAATGGGAGGCAGGAGAAAGCGTGTTTTCTGCCCGCGGCGCTCAATGGCCGCGGGCGAAAAACGGCGCGATCATTGCTATTCACACGGAGTATTTTGGGGGAGGAATATCTGCCTCAAAATTCCGTTTGGAGCTTTGAGGCAGATATTCCTCCCCCAAAATACTCCGTGTGAACATAGCCTTAATGTAGTTAAAATCTCCCAACGCGTTTCCTCACGGCCACATGATTCTTCAGGGGAGAAGGGCCGTATCCAGCTAGATACAAATTCTCAGGAGTGCTGGAGCAAAATAAACAGGCTGTGTGTTTGCAGGCGTGCTTGCAGTGGCAAGAAATCGCTCAGGTACGTCTGTAGTTCCTTATCTGGCGCCTGTTTCCTATCTATAGTTGATAGGGTCGTAGTGCTATAGATATGCTATGCTGTCTCATATACACACATACATTTTTTTTGGGGGGGGACACATATGTATTGGGGCTATTTCCCCTGACATTTGAAGCCCTTAGTGACGCCCCTGGCTGCTAGTGCGCATTGTTAGGTCACTTAGGAGACACAGCAATGCAGCTGAAAGCTGCAGACCGTGGGCCATGAGAAGTTTGCGGGGGGGGGGCCCAATAGGAACTTTTGCATTGGGGCCCATGAGCCTTTAGCTACGCCCCTGGATGCGCCATTACCTTGTACTCCCCTGGCATGCACGGTGCAGCGATGAAGCCGGGCAGATCACACCACGGTGCACGGTGTGCGCCCAAGAAGTACAAGGCAATGGCACATCCAAGAAAGTTGGAGGAGACTGGTAGTGATGTAGAACAGCCAGGTAGATGTCAATCAATCATGGAAAGGTGTGCATAGAGCCCCCTGTAGACAGTGCCCCATAATAGAGCCCCCTGTATACAGTGCCCCACATACATAGTGCCTCCTGTATATAGTGCCCCATAAATTCCCCTGTAGATAGTGGCCCCCCATAGATCCCCTGTAGATAGTAGCCCCACATAAAAAAAAATTGTAGCTAAACACCTACAAACATCTGCTCATTGAAATCAATGGGAGAAAAGACGTTTTGTTCAGACAGGGCGTTTTTTTTATTACTGCGCCGTTTTAAAAAAAAACGCGTAAAAAGACGCTGCATAAAAAAAGGAACATGTCATTTCTTGAGCCGTTTTTTGGAGCTCTTTTTCAATCTGTCAATGGAAAAACAGCTCCAAAAAGTCCAGAAAAAATGGTGGAGACCCCACATAGTTTTTCTTTAACCCCTTCCCGACATTAGCCGTATATATACGGCGCTGTCGCGAGGTGCTTCCCGCAAAGCGCAGTACAGTTATGTCACGGTGATGGTGCGGGCTCAGAAGCAGAGCCGGCACCATCACCGCGGGGTGACAGCTGTATTATACAGCTGGCACCCTCCTGTAACTGCCAGGACCGGAGCTATTCTCCGATCCGGCTGATTAACCCCTCAGATGCTGCGCTCAATAGTTTTAACCCGACCGGCAACCCAGTGACGCAATCGCTGGGTTGCTGTGGCAATCGGACTCCAGAAAATGGCGTCCAAGTCTGCCTTGTACGGGAGCCGATGAGGACCCGCCTGCAGCGCGTCCTCATAGGCTTGCTGTCAGTGAATAACTGACAGCGCTAATACACTGCACTACATATGTAGTGCAGTGTATTAGAGTAGCGATCGGGGCATCAGGCCCTCAAGTCCCCTAGTGGGACAAGTCAAAAAAGTAAAAAAAAGTTAATAAAAATGTGGTAAAACAATAAAAACACACACGTTTCAAATAAAAATAACGCTAAACTGACTTTTTTCCCATAGTAAGTCTTTTATTATGGGAAAAAACGTAAAAATTAAAAAAACTATACATAATTTGTATCGCCGCGTCCGTAACGACCCATACTACAAAACTATTATGTAATTTATGCCACACGGTGAACGCCGTAAAAAAAAACATGAAAAACAACGCCAGAATATTTGTTTTTAGGTCACATCTCCTTCCAAAAAATGCTATAAAAAGTGATCAAAAAGTCACATTTACTCCAAAATAATACCATGAAAAAACGACAATCCGTCCCGCAAAAAATAATCCCTGACAAAGATTTGTCCACGCAAAAATAAAAAAGTTATGGGTCTTAGAATATGGCGACACAGAAAACAAATGATTTTATCAAAAAAGTGATTTTATTGTGCAAAAGCTGCAATACATAAAAAAAAACTATATAAATTTGGTATCGCCGTAATCATATCGACCCGCAGAATAAAGCTAACATGTAATTTAGGGTGCATTGTGGATGCCAAAAAAAAAAAACAATAAAAAACGATTCCAGAATTGCTTGTTTTTGGTAATTTCCTTTACCAAAAAATGAAATAAAAAGTGATCAAAAAGTCGTATGTGTTCTAAAATGGTACCAATAAAATCTACAGCCCGTCTCGCAAAAAACAAGCCCGCACACCACTCAATCAACTGAAAAATAAAAAAGTTATGGCACTAGTAATGCAGTGATGAAAAACATCTCAATGCGCAGGCCGGAGGGGAACATTCCTTCAGTTTCAGGGCCCTAGTATTTAGGAACTAGGAAAGGGAAGGGACATAGCACATCCGCTGGAAGCGAGGGCGCCCGTATTATACCAGCGCAAAACTTTCCCAGTAATATTTCCCAAACTACGAAGGAGAAAATGTCCCCAAAAGGTGCAGAGCGTTACAAAAGGGGGATAAGAAAGAAAACCGTTTATCTGTGTGACACCGGCCTGTGCATAACGGATCGCTTCACATCGTAACACACTTCTATGGATAATTGTATTATTTACCCAATTATTATACCCTCTTATTATGCCCTGATGTACTCTGCACAGATTACATATGCCACCACATTATAAACTGAAATACCAGCAAAACCCCAAACAGAACTATTACCAAGCAAAATCCATGCTCAAAATGGCGGTGTTTCCCTTCTTAGCCCTACAGTGTGCCCAAACAGCAATTTATGGCCACAAGTAAGGCATTACCATATCCGGGAGAACCCGCTTAACAACTTATGGGGTAAGATTCTCTAGGGGCACAACATATTGTGCGGTGAATAGGCAGATCAGTGGAAGAATTGCAATTTTCACTTTGCACCATCCACTGCGTATTCATTTCTGAAAAACACCTGTGGAGTCTAAATTCTCACTACACCCCTTGATAAATGCCTTTAGGGGTGTAGTTTCTAAAACGGGGTCACTTTTGTTTGGTACATCAGTGGTTTTGCAAATGCAACATGGCGTACGCAAACCATTCCAGCAAAATCTACACTCCAAAAGATAAATACTGCTCCTTTTCTTCTGAATGCTCCCATATACATAAAAAACAGCTGATTATAACCACATATGGGGTATTACCGTACTCAGGAGAAATTGCTTTACAAATGTTGGGGTGCTTTTTCTTCTCTATTCCTTGTAAAAATGAAAAATGTTGATTTAAAACTGCATCTTGTTGGAAAAAAAAATTATTTTTCATTTTCATGGCTTAATTCTAATTAATTCAGCAAAAAACCATTGGGATCAAAATTTTCACTATACCCCTAGATGATTCCTCAGGGAGTGCAGTTTCCCAAATGGAGTCACTTTTGGGGTGTTTCCACTGTACTAGTACTACAGGGGCTCAGCAAATGTGACATGGCACCCAGAAACCATTCCAAAATCAAAATGGTGCTAGTTCCATTCTGAGCCATACCGTGTGTCCAAACAGATGTTTGTGACCACATGTGGGGTACTGTTTTACTCGGGAGAAGTTGCTTTACAAGTATTACTGTGCTCTTTCTCCTTCAGTCCTTGTGGAAATGAAAAAAAAATACCTAAACCTACATTTTCTTTGAAAAAATTTAGATTTTCATTTTTACGGCCTACTTCCAATAAGTTCTGTAAAACACCTGTGGGGTCAAACTGCTCACTGTACCCCTAGATAATTTCCTCATGGGGTGTAGTCTCCAAAATGGGGTCACTTGTTGGGGGTTTCCACTGTTTTGTCCCCTCAGGGGCTTTGCAAATGCGACATGGCCTCCGCAAACCATTCCTGCTAAATTTGAGTTCCAAAAGCCAAATGGCGCTCTTTCCCTTCTCAGCCTTGCCGTGTGTCCAAACAGCTGTTTATTACCATATGTGGGGTACTGTTTTACTCGGGAGAAATTTCTTTACAAATTTTATGGTGCTTTTTCTCCTTTAGTCCTTGTGGAAATGAAAAAAAATTAGCTAAACCTACATTTTATTTGAAAAAATGTAGATTTTCATTTTCACAGCCTACTTCCAAAAATTTCTGCAAAAAACCTGTGGGGTCAAAATGCTCACTATACCCCTAGATAATTTCCTCAAGGGGTATAGTTTCCAAAATGGGGGTCACTTGTTGGGGGTTTGCACTGTTTTGTCCCCTCGGGGCTTTGCAAATGCGACATGGCCTTCGCAAACCAATTCCTGCTAAATTTGAGGTCCAAGAGCCAAATGGCGCTCTTTCCATTCTAAGCCCTGCCGTGTGTCCAAACAACCGTTTATTACCACATGTGGGGTATTGTTTTACTCGGGAGAAATTGCTCTACAAATGTTGTGGTGCTTTTTCTACTTTAGTTCTTTTGGAAATGAAAAAAAATTAGCTAAACCTACATTTTATTTGAAAAAATTTAGATTTTCATTTTCATGGCCTAGTTCCAAAAATGTTTGCAAAAAAACTGGCAGGTCAAAATGCTTGCTACACCCCTAAATAAATTCCTCGAGGGGTGTAGTTTCCCAAATGGGGTCACTTTTGGGGGGTTTCCACTGTTTTAGTTCCACAAGACGTGTACAAATCTGACATGCTGCCTAAAATATATTCTAATAAAAAGGAGGCCCAAAATCCACTAGGTGCTACTTTTGCTTCGGATGCCGGTGCTTCAGTCCAGTAGCACACTAGAGCCACATGTTGGATATTTCCTAAAACTGCAGAACCTGGGCAATAAATATTGAGTTGCATTTCTTGGGTAAAACCTTCTGTGGTACAAAAATAATGGATTAAAAATGAATTTCTGGAAAAAAATAATGAACTTTGTAAATTTCACCTCTACTTTGCCTTAATTCCTGCGCAATGTCTAAAGGGTTGTAAAACTTTCTAAATGCTGTTTTGAATACTATGAGGGGTGCAGTTTTTAAAATGGGGTGATTTATTGGGGGTTTCTAATATCTAAGGACCTCAAAGCCACTTCACAACTGAACTGGCCACTGTAAAAATAGCATTTTGAAATTTTCTTGAAAATGTGAGAAATTGCTGCTAAAGTTCTAAGCCTTGTAACGTCCTAGAAAAATAAAATGATGGTAAAAATGATGCCAATCTAAAGTAGACATATGGGGGATGTTAGTTAGCAACATTTTTGTGTGGTATAACTGCCTGTCTTACAAGCAGATACATTTAAATTGAGAAATATTCAAATTTTGGTGTTTTTCACAATTAAATACTGAATGTATCGGGCAAATTTTGCCAGTAACATAAAGTCCAATGTGTCACGAGAAAACAATCTCAGAATCGCTTGGATAGGTAAAAGCATTCCGGAGTTATTACTACATAAAGTGAAACATGTCAGATTTGAAAAATGAGGCTCTGTCAGGAAAGTAAAAAGTGGCCAAAGAGGGAAGGGGTTAAATAAATAATTGGAAAAAACTGTGTTGGGTCACCACCATTTTTCATAACCAGCCAGATACAACATAGCAGCAGCAGGTTAGCATTACCAGGGTGGGAAGGGCCCTTACTACAGATGGTCGGGTACTGGATCGTGCCCGGCTCTTCCCGGTACCCCTGGTGGCGGTGGGTACTGGGGAGAACCGGCCATTTCGGCGGTCCTCCCGGGACACATACGGGAGCTGCCACAGCTCCTTCAGCAAAGACCGATCGCAGTGGTCCCCGCTAATTAACACCTTAGAAGCCGCATTCAATAGCGATCATGGCTTCTTAGGGGTTAAACCACCATCGACGTACCTATCAGTGGCCTATGGCTATGCCATCTACGGAAGCCAAGTGGGTCCTGACTAAGTCAGGACCCACTATGCTTGCTGTCAGCAAGTAGCTGACAGCTCTAATACACTGCGATCAGGACCACCTGCCCTCAAAATAAAAAGTTAAAACAAATTGTGTGAAAATAAAAAAATAAAAGTTTGAAAGTAATAAAAATTAAAAATCTCCCTTTTTCACTTATCAGTCCATAAATAAACTATAAATAGATGGTATCGCTGCATCCATAACGGCCTGAACTACAAAAGTATTTCGTTATTTATCCCACACGGCGAACGCCATAAAAGAAAATAATAATAAACCATACCAGAATTAAAAAATTTTTGGTCACTTCACCTCCCAAAAAATGGAATAAAAAGAGATCAAAAAGTCGCATGTACCCTAAATGGTACTAATCAAAACTACAGTTTTTTACGCAAAAAACAAGTCCTCACATGGCTTTCTTGATGGAAAAATAAAATATGGCAACTCCAAAAGTAAATTATTTTTTATAAAAAGTATTTTATTGTGCAAACGCCACAAGACATAAAGCTATAAACATATGGTATCGCCGTAATCACATCGACCCACAAAGTGAATGTCATTTATAGCGCAGGGTGAACACTGTAAAAAACAAATGAATAGGGGCGTAGCCAGCTATTGGAGAGTGAAGACGTGCTTTCTCCAGCTCCTCCACCAGCTTTTGTTACATCGGCTGACAACTACTCCCTGCAATGGGGAAGGCTATTAAAAAGAACATGCAGCAACCTCTACCCGTCCCTCATCTCCCCAGAGTGATATTGGGTCCTATTTTGGGCGACAGACTCAGATGTAACTGCGGACTCCACTACGGGCTGAGACCCGGGGTCACAATGGCCACCCGACCTCTCCTCCTTCACTGCCGAAGTGCCCTGGGATCCCCGAGATGGTCCCAGACTAAGTCACCTTACCTTCCTGGGTGCAGCTGTTGGAGGCCTCTGACTCCTTGTCTCCTCCTCGGGTTGTTGGTGATGCTGAGGTCCGGACGACATAGCTTGCCTTCATCCAAGATGGCCGCGGGGGCTTTGCTGTGCTCGGTCTTGGGCCTGCTCATGTGAGTATGGCCCTCCAAACAGCCTCCCCTGTTAGGGGAGCTCTGGTGGCGCTGGAACCCCTGCCTGGCCGGGAGGCCTTTGGTGGTACCTCTGCAGCGGCTGCCGCTCTTCTGGATACGGAGCACGTGGCTTCCCAAAATGGCCGCCAGCACTCTCCGGCAGAGACACAGACACCGGGACTCTATCTCCCTCAGATACTGCCTAAACTGCCTGCGGGCCCTCCTCCTCCAGCCCCTGTCTGCGGGATCCCCTGAGATGCGGGATTCAGAGCCGGCGGTCTCTGCTACAGTGGACTCGCCTCTTTCGTCTGCCGGTGCACAGCTGGAGGATCCATCCAGGAGGCACAGTGAGTACCGAGGTCCTGGGCCTCATGCTGCCTTGTCTGCTGTAAAGCCTTCAGAGCTGGAGGCCCCAGAACTCCTCCACCCTCCTCAAGGCCCTGTGCTGGTGGGGGCCTCCCCCTCTTGGTCCTCTGGCTTCTGTTCTCGGATTAAGTCTTACAGACCCTTCATCTGTGTCTGTTGGTGAAAACAGACCAGTGACCCTTTCAGACATCAACCAGCTTGCTCAATTGTTGCCCACTAGGGCTGATATGACTTCCTTTGCCAAACAGATTGTGGAAGAATGTAAGCTGGAGTTTACCAAGTTCGGTGCTGAACTTTCCTCACTTTCTACGTGGGTGGACACCCTTACTCAGGACCGTGTCGCTAACACTGCCACTATTGCAAATATTCAATCTACTATCCAACAGCACTCGGCTCAATTGTTCATCTCGATGATATTGAAAACCGTAACCAGAGGAACAATTTACGTGTTCTGGGATTGCCCGAATCCATTCCTGCGTCTGATCTGTTCTCTACTCTGTCTACCATCTTCAATAACTTATTGGGTCGTCCGCCGAATACCAATATAGAAATTGATCGGGCACATAGAGCCCTCCGTCCAGTGAGTGTTGATGATCAGCATCCAAGAGATGTAATTTGCCGAATCCACTTTTAAGCCATCAAGGACTCTATTCTACAAAAAATCAGACAGCAGCCCATCATTCTTCATCAAAGTACGCAGATACGTATTTTGCCGCATCTGTCTAGACATACGCTTGCGCAAAGATCTGCTCTAAAACCACTTCTGGAGGTACTCCGGAGCCGGGACATCATCTACGGATGGGGATACCCTTTTGCCCTGATGGTCAGACAAGATGGTCGCACCTATACTATACGATCCCCGACTGACTTGCCTGTTTTTTTGCGGGACTTAGACCTTCCTCATGTTTCACTACCGGAGTGGCCCTCGCTGTTATCCTCTGCAGGCAGGGAATCTCGGGCGGGACGCCCACTCTCTGTGCATTTGCCTGCCACTGGGGGTCGCCCTCCACGCGGGCCCAGCAGACGGTCTAGGCGCAGGTAAGAAAGTGACCCTACTCCGCCTTTGGAGACTGCCTGTTCGGCGTGATGATCTGAGTTGCCTTGTCGCTGTTATGTATACTCTGGGTCTTATGTTATTTTGTTAGCTGTAATTGTTCTATCAGCTCCTGTAATTCCTCCTTTTCCTTATTTGCTGTTTGATATCGAGATTGCCTGTTGTTTTGAGTATTGTTTTCAAATGCCTTACAATGCCTTCCTGCCTCTTTATTTACAGTGCGTATATAATGTTAGTTATTCATATTTATGCTATTGTAAGCTGGGGAGCGCGGATAGTTCTTATGCGTAGCTGTTACCTTCCCCCTGTAGGTACTGGACCGAGATTTTGGTCCTCCGCATTTTAGCGCTTAGCTTGCGCGGCAGTTGTTTTCTTACTGCCTTTTTGTTTGAATTTTTGTCCTTGTCTTTCGCTAACGATGTGATTTCTATTTCTAGCTTCTGTCCTTCCCCTTTTCTCCTCATGGTGACCCTGGACTCCTGCCGTTATTGTTTTTTCCGGAACACCTCAGCGAGCCGTTTAGTCTGCACCCATGGCTGACCTTACTATTGCCTCCTTCAATGCAACGGGGCTGAACACTCCTGAAAAGAGGGCGCAAATCCTACACTATCTACACAAGCATGAGGTAAACATTGCATGCTTCCAGGAAACACACTTCAAGGAAGGGAATTCCCCTACGATTAAGCATAAATATTACACTAATTGGCATTTCAATAACAATCCCCTTTCCAGATCGTGTGGAATTGGCATAGCTCTCCACAATTCTCTCCCCCTTCAGGTGGTAAATTCTGTTGTAGACTCCGTAGCTAGATACATCATCCTAGTACTTAATATTGGTGGGCGGGAGTTCATCGTGATTAATGCTTATGTTCCTTACCAGGGCAAAGTACCTTTCCTTCTTAAAGGAATAGTGTCGCCCCCAAAAAATTTTTATATCAGTTTGATGTTAGTGTTTTATAAAAAACGTTTGTATTTATTTGTGTGTTTGTGTGTTACTTTTTTTTATTTTTTCACTTTCTCTTCCCTATGGGGGCTGCCATTTTTTACTCCATTTCTGTATGTGTCGACTATGGTGTACGCCAAGTTGAACTGAGCGCCGTCCGGCGCCATTTTCCTGTAGACCGGAAGTCGCGGCCGGACAGTAAGATTACTACTTCCGGTCGCGGCTTCCGGACTTGTGCACTTGGAGCAGCGGCAGCAGACGGAGCGGACGGACCGGAGGGAGCGGCGGCGACAGGAGCAGGTAAGTGATTTCTATGTATGTTCGTGTTTCAGTGTGTTTACTACTGTATATTAACCTTCTACACTGTGTGTTAGCTCAAAAAATGGCGACACACAGTGTAGGAGGTTAGACCGTTCAATCCCCTCGTTTCTCCCGGCACTAGCCAGGATAAAGGAGGGGGGGATTCTGAGAGCTCACTAGAGCGAGGGATTTTTTCCCAATTTTGCAGCATAAAGCAATGTGGTTGCTTTACCACATGCAATGCTGCAATTTTGGGAATTGCTCCATCTAGTGACCAGTGCTGGGAAATATTATAAATTAGAATCTAATTTATAATATTTCCTGACTCGTGAAAAAAATAAAAAAAATTAGAACAATGTTTAATCCCCTACACACTAATTGTTTAACTTAAAAAATAATACATTTTTTGCTAACAACACATTCCCTTTAAACTCATAGATACTGCCCTTCCTGTGGTCCGGGGGACTGTGGTGTTGTGCGGAGACTTTAACCTTACTTTGGATCCGGCGGTAGATAACTCTACTGGTCGCTCTAGTGTTGCATATGGTGCTATTAAGCGGGTGAGACATGCTCTCTTACAGCTTCAACTTTGTGATACTTGGCGCCTTCAACATCTCACTGATAAGGATTTTTTATTCCCATCCGCATGGCACCTACAGTCGCTTGGATTACATTCTCCTTCAGCATCATGCTCTTCCCTAGGTCGCCTCTACGTTCATCGACAGTATCCTTTGGTCTGACCATGCCCCTGTGTATTGTACCTAACATCTCCCTTTCCTCACTAAGGTCCCCTGGACTTGAAGACTTAATGAATCCCTGCTCCTGGATAAGGTGTGCCATGCTGACCTGCTACAAACGGTTGAGCATTTCACTTCTGATCACGCCCATGATGACACGTCTCCCACGATGGGAGGCCCTTAAGTGTGTACTCAGGGGGTTCCCCATAAAACACGATGCGCGCCTTAAAAGAGAGAGGGCTCATTCTGTTAAAACTGTTCTCCAAAAAATTAGCTCCCTTGAACTGGCTCACAAGCATGCACTTTCTCTTCCAATTTTGCGGGAGTTACAGGTTGCCCGACAGGACGCCAGACGTCTGTTGGCCTCGGCCCAAAAGTGTGCCCTTCAAGTCTGTCGAAGTAAGTTTTATGAATTTGGCAACAAAAGCGGATGCATGTTGGTCAGAGCTTTAAAGGCTCGGGTAGTACAGTCGCATATACCAAACACTAAATCTCCTTCTGGCCAGGTTGTTCACACGACCCCAGAGATAGCGGATTGGTTTCATAAATTTTATTCTGATCTCTACAACCTTCATCCTCCCACCCACTCTCCTCCGCCAGGTCGGTACTCTTTCTCCTCTCCCTTCACACCTTTGTCCTGGGAAATAGCTGAGGAACTTGATATGGACTTCACCTCTCCAGAGATCCTTGCGGTTATAACTGACCTTCCTGGGGGAAAGAGTCCTGGTCCGGATGGATATACTGCCAAGTTTTACAAAACATTAGTTGACCATTTGCTGCCGCTTGTGTTCCAAGCTTTTAATTCTATTTCCCCGGAGGTCCTGTTTCCTCCTAGCTCCACTTTGGCTCATGTCGCTGTCATCCCTAAACCGGGTAAGGACCCTCACCTCTGTTCCAGTTATCATCCCATCTCATTACTCAATGTTGACCTCAAAATTTACGCCAAATTGCTTGCCAATAAATTGAATAAATACCTGCCTAATCTAGTTCACCCGGACCAAGTGAGGTTTGTACCTGGTCGGGAGGCCCATGACAACACCCTTAAAACTTTTGATATTTTTCATCATGCCCAGACTCACCACATCCCACTCATGATCCTATCCCTAGACACTGAAAAGGCGTTTGACAGAATATCATGGCCTGACCTTTGCCAAACCCTTCAACATGTAGGACTAGGACCTGCCCTCCTGGCTAAAATTATGGCACTTAATCGTTCTCCTTCTGCCCAATTAAAAATAAATGGCTCCCTCTCTGCACCTTTCACTATTCATAACAGCACCAGGCAGGGCTGCCCCTTGTCCCCACTGTTGTATGTCCTGGTCATGGAGCATTTTATGGGCTCCATTCAGAACAGCACGGATATTAAAGGTATTACCATAGGAGGGACGGAATATAAGTGCACTGCATTTGCTGATGACTTATTGGTTTATCTCACAGACCCGCATGTCTCTCTCCCCTCATTGATGTCCAAGCTGTCCCGTTTTGGAGCATGGTCTAACTTCAAGATCAACTTCTCCAAGTCTGAAGCGTTGAATGTCTCTCTCCCGATCCCGTTAGTGTCGCTTCTCAAAAGCAATTTCCTCTTCTCTTGGACCTCTAGGGGGTATAACATATTTGGGTGCACGTATAAGTAGTGACCTCACACAACTGTTTACAAATAATTTCATTCCCCTACTAGCCAAGTTTCGCACAGATCTCAATTCCTGGCATAAGATGGAATTCTCCTGGTTTGGCCATATTAGTATTATCAAAATGTCTCTCCTTCCCAGATTACTATTTCTCCTGCAGACGATCCCCATTTCCATCCCATCTTCTTACTGGTTGCGAATACAGCAATGCTTTGGATCCTTCATATGGCCAACAGGTCGTCCACATTTGAGTAGAACTCTTCTTACTCGATCCAGAGATGCGGGTGGGGTTGGTCTGCCGGACTGTCGCCTCTTTTACTTGGCGTCAACCCATGCGCGTGTTTTGGATTTTTTTCATAATCGCGAATCAAAACTGTGGGTTCGTTTAGCCCAACAACTCTGCCCTAGTACCCTATCTACCCTGCCGTGTACCCTGTCTGGGAACAGACCGACTCAAGCCTCATTTGTTGTTTACCACACCCTCTTGGCGTTGCGGTCTTTAGGGCCGGGAGGTTCGCTCATAGACCCGTTGGGTCCTTTAACCCCTATTACTGACAATCCAGCCTTTCCTGCTGGCAGGGCTGGTCGCTCCTTCCTATGCAGGTCATCCACCAATCCTATGTCCCGGCTGCTCTTCATAAATTGTATCCGTCCGTGCCTGACAATTGTTGGCGTTGTGGAGCTATGGGAGGTTCCATGTATCATGTTTGGTGGAGTTGCCCCACGCTGAGGAGTTTTTGGGATGCGGTACTTAAAATAATATTAGAGGTTACTGGAGTCTCTGTTCCCAATTCTCCAGAAGCGGCTCTTTTATTTGTTCCCTATGCCATTACACATTTATAAAAGTTCCCTAACTAGGCATCTCCCTCAGACGGCAAAGTCAGTAATCCCGCGTACAGAGAATGGAACACCTGGTGGCCCATTCCCGGCTGTTTCTGTAATATACACGTCTACGTGGTCTCCATGGATTACGTTCCTTTCTTCTTCCTCCTATCTTACTGCTGTAACTTGAGTCCGAATATGCCCCTTATAAGTGTATAGGGGTTCTTGCTCTTTTCTGTTGTCGCTCATGATACTCTGGAACTGGAGTCCAGGCTCCCCATGTTTTCCTCCTTCCCTTTCCCTTCCATTCCCCCTTCTCTGTGATTTTTTTCTATTCTTTCTCTTCCCCTGTCTAGGGTAATGTGCCTCTCCTCCTCTGATTGCATTCATTGGCCTCATTGTACCTTCTGATGTATAGGAGTCTGAATTGTTATTTTTTTGTTTCATCCTTTGCAGTGCTCCTCTTTTTGTTTTTTTTAGGCACATTAATGATGCTGCTGTATAATGAATAATGTCCTTTGTACTGGGATGTGATGCACACTTTTTTGTTTTGGGCTTTGTCCTTATTTGTTGTTTTCCTTTAGTGTATGGAGGCCTTCCCTCCACTGTGTTCTGTATCTGTGTGTATAGAAATTCAATAATAATTTGAATATGAAAAAAAAAAAAAAAAATGAATAAAAAACAATAGTAGAATTGCTGTTTTTTAGTCACCACGCCTCTTAAAAAACAGAATAACTGATCAAAAAGTTGCATGCACACCATGAAAACTACAATGAACTCCTCAAGGGGTCTAGTTTCCAAAATGGGGTCACTTTTGAGGGTTTTCCCCTGTACTGGTACCTCAGAAGCTCTGCAAAAACGACATGGTGCCCAGAAACCAACTCAGCAAAATCTACATGCCAAATAGCACTCCTGCCTTTCTGAGCCCTGCCGTTTGTCCAACCAGCAGTTTATGACCATATATGGGGTATTGCCGTAATTGGGAGAAATTGCTTTTCAAATTTTGGGGTGCTTTTTCTCCTTTATTTCTTGTAAAAGTTAAAAATTTGTACCTTTTATTGGAAAAATTTGATTTTAAATTGCACCACCTACTTCCACAAAATGCAGCACAAAACCTGTGGGGTCTAAATGTTCAATATAAATTCCTTGAGGTGTGTAGTTTGCCAAATAGGGTCACTTTTGGGGGGTTTCCATTGTTTTGGCACAACAAGACCTCTTCAAACCGGACATGGTGCCTAATAAAAAGGAGGCCTCAAAATCCATTAGGTTGCTTCTTTGCTTCTGAAGCCTGTGCTTCAGTCCATTACCACACTTGGGCCACATGTGAAATATTTATAATATATTGAGTTGCATTTCTCTGATAAGACCTTCTGCTTTACAGAAAAAAATGGAATAAAAAGGATTTTCTGACAAAAAAAATAAATTTGTAAATTTCACCTCTACTTTGCTTTAAATTCCTGTGAAACGCCTAAAGGGTTAAGAAACTTTCTAAATGCTGTTTTGAATACTTTGAGGAATATAGTTTTTGAGGGTGTTTTATGAGGGTTTCTAATATAGAAGGCGCTCAAAGCCACTTCAGAACTGAACTTGTATGTAAAAAAAAGAGGCTTTTGAAATTTTCTTCAAAATATGAGAAATTGCTGCTTATGTTCTAAGCCTTGTAACATCCTAGAAAAATAATAGAATATTCAAAAAAATTATGCAAACAAAGTAGACATATGGGATATGTGAAATAGTAACTATTATGTGTGGTATTATCATCTGTCTTACAAGCAGATACATCCACCAAATTTTACCACTAACATAAAGTCCAAAGTGTCATGAGAAACCAATCTCAGAATCCCTTGGATAGGTATAAGCATTCCAGAGTTATTACCGCATAAAGTGACAGATGTCAGACTTGAACAATGGGCTCTGAGCCTTAAAGGCATGGTGTCGCCCCAAAAACATGGTTTTTTTTTAAAATTTAAACATTTAGTGTGTGGGTGATTAAACATTGTTCAAATTTTTTTTATTTTTTTCGCGAGTCAGGAAATATTATAAATTTTTTCAAATTTATAATACTACCCATTTTTGGTCACTAGATGGAGCTGTTTGGAGCTAGTTCCCAAAATTGCAGCATTGCAACATTGGGTTAAAAGCTATCGCTCTAGTGAGCTCTCAGCAATCCCCCCTCCTTTATCCTGGCTAGTGCCGGGATAAACGAGGGGTTTGAAAGGTTTAACCTCCTACACTGTGTGTCGCCATTTTTTGAGGTAACCCACAGTGTAGTAGGTTTACATGCAGTAGTAAACACACACAAACACTAACATACATTGAAATCGCTTACCTGCTCCTGCCGCCGCGGCCCGTCCGCTCCCTTTGCTGCCGCTGTTCCATGTGCACTTGTCCGGAAGCCGCGACCGGAAGTAGTAATATTACTGTCCAGCCGCGACTTCCGGTCCACAGGAAAATGGCGCCGGACGGCGCCAATTTCGAATAGGACTGTGTGGGAGCGGCGCATGCGCAGTTCCCACACAGACGCCGTACACGGCAGTCAATGGGACGGGAGCCGTTCGCAGTCCCTATGGGACTGTGGCTGCCGTATTCCATGTCTGTGTGTGTCGTTAATCGACACACACAGAAATGGAACAAAAAATGGCAGCCCCCATAGGGAAGAAAAAGTGTGAAAATAAGAAACAGTAAAACACAAACACACAAATGAAAATAAACGTTTATATTAAGGCACTAACATCTTTAACATATAAACAAATTATTTGTGATGACACTGTTCCTTTAAGGCCAGGGCAGGGAAGGTGTCAGGAATTTTTTTATTTTTTTATCATATTGCTTTTAATATAATATTTTCAAAATTTTTATTTCATTGTGTTCTCATGTTTACTTTTTAATGTTTTCTGACTTTTAATTCTCTATGGGGGCTGCCATTTTTTTTTAATCTCTGTATGTGTCGATTAACGAAACATACAGGGATGAAATATGGCACATACAACCCCATAGAGAATGCGAATGGGAGCCGTTCCATTCTCAGTTGCAGATGCCATCTCTGTGGGTATGGCGCATGCGCCGCTCCCACACAGACCAAAACTAAGCTCGTTTGTAGAGCGTAATCCAGCGCCATTTTCATGTGGATCGGAAGCCGCTGCCAGACAGTAACATGACGACTTCCGGCCGCGGCTTCTGGCCATATGTTCAACAAAGCGAAGGTGCAGGGAAGAGGAGCGTAGACCAGCGGAGGCGGCGGCAGAAGCAGGTAATTTATGTTCATGTGTATTATGTTCATGTGTATTATGTTCGTGTGTATTATGTTCGTGTTATACTGTCTGCTGAGCCCTGTATCTAATCCTCCTAGCACTGTGCAGTCGCTCAGAAAATGGCGGCACACAGTGTAGGAGGTTTGAAGACATTCAAACCCTTCCTTCTCCTGGCACTAGCTAGAAGAAGGGAGGGGGGATTGTGTGAGGATACTAGAGGAGAGTGTGTCCACCCCAAATCACTGGGATCATTGATGTAATGTTTCATTTATGATGTTTCATTATATATAAAGTCGGCAAGGCGAGCAGTACTGTGTGTTTCGGCTAATGTCATTTGTGTTTAGGTTTTATTTATTTCTTAATATATGAATTATCGTGTCCATTGTGGGGTTATAACACCAAGTTATTAGCTTCTGCCATTGTCTTTCTTTGTTTTTTTATGTGCAAATTTTATACTAGGTTTGACCTCTGACCTCTGTTTTTGGCAGTCTTTTTCTTCTTCCTGTATGTATATAAATGTATGTTGTATTGCATAGTCTGTACTGGCCTGATGAAGACACCGGTTCGGTGTTGAAACGTGTAGCCCTGTCATTAAAACGTTCACATTTTGCAACGATGGTTGTCTAAATCGTCCATCCTTTTGTTCATCCGTGCAGCGCCGATGGTCATATTTTTATGTTTTATAATTATCCTTTGGACAACAAATTCTATTTGGTGTGATTTGGACCTGGCAGCAGCAGTTCTACTACTACCCCTTTGACACTCATCGTGTCCTTAGGGCCAGGTGAGCGTCTTCCTTAACCAAGTTTGCTCCCTTGCCCTATCCCACTTTTACTTTGCACCATGTGGCACCGTGTCTCTTTTTATTTTTCGTTATAGTTCACCCCAAATTTGCAGCGTACATCAATGAGGTTGCTTTACCACAGTGACCATGCTGCAATTTTGGGAACTGCTCCCTCTAGTGGCCAGCACATGGAAATGTTATAAATTAGAATATAATTTATAATATTTCCTGACTTGTGAAAAATTTAAAGAAATTAAAACAATGTGTAATCACTTAAATACTAATTGTTTAACTGAAAAAATAAAATAAAAAATTCTAGCGACACATTCCGTTTAAGGCCCAAACTAGGGGTTAAAAGAAAATACAAAGACAGAAGAAATATTTTATTGAAATAAAAAAAAAAATAGACAACCCTCATTAACCATTTTATTGAGAATAAAATAAGCCGCCATCGAAGAACTCCTCAAATCCGAAGTAGTCCAACAATCGAACCTATAAAAAAAAACACAAAAAAAAACATTAGTAACACAGGTGGTAGGCTTAGATACAGGGCCCATGTGTGATACTGTCTGTTAGACCATGTATCTAAGCCTACCACGAGGTAGGCTTAGATACAGGGCCCCAGCAGACAGTAATCTTATACTGTATAAGATTACTGTCTGCTGGGGCCCTGTATCTAAGCCTACTATGTGGTAGGCTTAGATACAGGACCCATCAGACAGCATCACACATGGGCCATGTATCTAAGCCTACCATGTGGTAGGCTTAGATACAGGGCCCAGCAGATAGGATCACACCTGATGGGCCCTGTATCTAAGCCATCCACATGTTAGGCTTAGATACAGGGCCCCAGCAGACAGTAATCTTATACAGTATAAGATTACTGTCTGCTGGGGCCCTGTATTTAAGCCTAACCTGTGGTAGGCTTAGATACAGGACTCATCAAACAGTATCATACCTGGCCATGTATCTAAGTCCAGCATGTGGTACGCTTAGATACAAGGTCCATGTGTGATACTGTCTGTTAGATCCTGTATCTAAGCCTACCACAAGGCAGGTTTAAAAACAGGGCCCCAGCAAACAGTAATCTACAATGTGGTAGGCTTAGATACAGGGCCCATCAGGCAGCATCATACATGGTTATGTATCTAAGCCCACCATGTAATAGGTGTAAAACAGGATAAGTGAAGCGTTATTACTATAGTTAACAGGGGCCCGTGTATTTTATGACATAGGCCCCAGTTACTATAGTAAATTTTTTATAGATGCGGTGCGGGGGGCCGCGGCCTGGTCGCTTGGGGATCCGAGCCAAATATACTGGGCTAGCGATGCCCCTGCCCCCTGTAGATAGTGCCCCACATATAGCCCCCCATGTAGATAGTGCCCCACAAGTAGCCCCCCTGTACATAGTGCCCCACATACTTTTAACAGAAAACAAAAACTTTACATACTCACCTGATCCCATTCTCGCGCCAACCTGTTGCAATGCAGACTTGCTCTCTTCTGGAAAGGTCTACAGGGGCTGAATGATGCAAGCTGCGCGATGGCGTTATCGCGCCGTTTGCGTCCTTAAAAGGTGCTGAGTAACAGGGACAGAATAGACGAGGAGACAGCACTTCCAACATATGTCAGCTTTTTAATCACCTGTGCAACGTTTCAGTCCAGCAGGACCTTTCTCAAGGTCCTGCTGGACTGAAACGTTGCATGGGTGATTAAAAAGCTGACATATGTTGGAAGTGCTGTCTCCTCATCTATTCTGTGTATCGGATATTGGGGACCGCGGATCCGGTCCTTTTGAGGCGTGCACCCACTTGTGGTCCAGTGCTGTGGTAATTTTCTGCTTTGAGTAACAGGGAAAGTCATTCTGCCCTGCCAATTAGCTCCTTTCAACGACGCAAGCGGCGCGATTATGTTTTTGCGCCGCTTGTGCCATTAAAAGGCGCTGAACGGCAGGGCAAGCCATTCAGCGACTATGTATGTAATTGTATCTGCGTCCCATAGACACAGGTACAATTATAGTGCAGGAGGGGGTGGTGGTGGCGGCTGGTTTCATTTTTTTAATTTAAAAAAATGCTAATTTTTCCAAATTTTTTTCTTTTTCACACATAAATATTGAATTTAAGGCCAAAACAGATTCAGTCCTGAAAGAGTTAATAATATATCAGTTATATACAATCAGTGCCATGAACTGATATAGCTCTGAAATACTCAAAAAGTGGATATTCACGTGAAGTTCATCAGTGTTCAGAAAACAGGGACTTTCACTGCCACCAATAATACATAAACAAACACACATTATAGCTCAGTACATAAATACAGCACCAGAACTAAGCTTAGTACATATATACAACACCAGAACAAGCTCAGTACATATATATACACCAGTACCAAGCTCAGTACATATATATACAACACCAGTACCAAGCTCAGTACATATATATATATATATATACACACTAAACATCAGAACCAAGCTCAGTAGATAAATGCAGCACCAAAACCAAGATAAGTACATAAATACAGCACCAGAACAAAGCTAAGTACATAAATACAGCACCAGAACAAAGCTCAGTACATAAATACAACACCAGAACCAAGCTCAGTACATAAATACAGCACCAGAACCAAGTGCAATACATAAATACAGCATCAGAACCAAGCTCAATACATAAATACAGCACCAGAACCCAGCTCAATACATAAATACAGCACCAGAACAAAGCTCAGTGCATATATACAGCACCAGAAGAAAGCTCAGTACATAAATACAGCACCAGAAACAAGCTCAGTATATAAATACAGCACCAGAACAAAGCTCAGTACATAAATACAGCACCAGAACAAAGCTCAGTACATAAATACAGCACCAGAACAAAGCTCAGCACATATATACAACATCAGAACAAAGCTCAGTACATATATACTCACCAGAACAAAGCCCAGTACATAAATACAGCACCAAAACCAAGCTCAGTACATAAATACAACACCTGAACCAAGCTCAGTACATAAATGAAACACCAGAACTAAGCTCAGTACATAAATACAGCACAAAAACCAAGCTCAACACATAAATACAACAACAGAACTAAGCTCAGTACATATATACAGCACCAGAAGAAAGCTCAGTACATAAATACAGCACCAGAAACAAGCTCAGTATATAAATACAGCACCAGAACAAAGCTCAGTACATAAATACAGCACCAGAACAAAGCTCAGTACATAAATACAGCACCAGAACAAAGCTCAGCACATATATACAACATCAGAATAAAGCTCAGTACATATATACTCACCAGAACAAGCCCAGTACATAAATACAGCACCAAAACCAAGCTCAGTACATAAATACAACACCTGAACCAAGCTCAGTACATAAATGAAACACCAGAACTAAGCTCATTACATATATACAGCACCAAAACAAAGCACTCTACATATATATACACCACTAGAAACAAGCTCAGTACATAAATACAGCTCCAGAACCAAGCTTAGTACATAAATACAGCACCAGAACAAAGCTCATACATATATACAGCCCCAAAACCAAGTTCAGTACATAAATACAGCAACAGCACAAATACAGCTCAATTTTGAATAGGCTGAATCGGGTGTGCATGGGCGGGGTTCCTATAGTTCTTTACTATGGACCCATAGTCACTCTCTTTGCCTTTGTATTTTCCCCTAAAAACAAGAGCAACTAGGGGCGAATACCTCTGCATGTAAAGGAGCAAAGTCACAGGCCTGTGCTAAGATTTGCTGCTATGGTCAGGTGACATGACGTCTCAATGAGCATAATGTCACTACCTGGAGAAGGGCTGTAGCATTTGTTTCAAAACTGTGAGGATATGTATAAGATTATCATTTTCCCCAGTCATTTCTATGACGGCACACCTAAGATCGCCTCTGTACTTATTTGGACTGGAAAAACTCAGAGAGGTTAAAAGCACATCCCCTTTATTTGTATCTTCAGTTTTTTCGTGTACCTATCAGAACGACAGGTGTCACGGCACAGGGTGTGGATCCATTGGGCCGCACTGCGTAGCGGGGTAGCAGCTGGTCAACAAGGTACGAAACAATGTTTATAGTTCAGAACGGGTACCTGAGGCAATGTAGACAGTAGCGGAAGCACAACTTGACTTTTACAGCAGGTGGCACCGTGAGATGCAGCGGAAGACACGACTTGACTTTCTCAGCAGATACGACAGCATGGGATACAGGGTACAGACAGCATGAACGGGTAATACTGGGAACTGGAAAACACTGGGAGACCATTTGCAAGACAAACTTAGGTATACAACAACGCTCAGGTGAAGAACAAGTGGGCAGAGCCCCTTTTTATAGTCCAGAAGCCATTTGGGCTAATTATGGTTGGTGACAGCTGGACGCGTACTGGCCCTTTAAGGCCGTGCACACGCAGGCGCGCGCGCCCTGCTGGAAACAGTCCGAGGACCCGGAATTGAGTGCCGGCGTCTCCCTGGAGGGAGCTGACGCCGTGAAGACAGATGTCCATGGCCGGGGCCGTCAGAGGGTAAGTATGAACGACGGCCCCGGCCATAGACTTTACAACAGGTAACCACAAAGGTGTTGGGCTCTTTGAAAAGTTTCGAGAATGATTATGCCTTTAAAGGATCATGTCTCCGACAGCAGTGGTAAGTATGGCAAGTGCCTGTCCTCTTTACAGGATGTAATTAGCTATGTACATCGCGTTCCAAATTATTATTACAAAATACAACAAATAGCAGATGTTGCAATTTTTGCGGCAAATAAGCTGCGAATCCGCCTCAAAACTCGCAACTCAGAAAACAGATTATACTTACCCAGATTTCTTTGCTTCTCTGTCCAACCTGGCCTCCAGGGATGACGTTTCCTCCCATGTGACTGCTGCAGCCAATCACAGGCTGTAGCGGTCACATGGGATGAAACGTCATCCCAGAAGGCCGGGCAGCAGGACATAAGAGGGATGCCTCGCCATGACTACGTGTAAGTATAGGCTTTTTTTCTAATATTATTTTGTCCTAAACAAAGGCTGGTTGTAAGACTATGGAAATTTTTTTTTTTTTTTTTTTAAAATCTTCTTTGGTTATTTTCAATTTTTATATATATATATTGAAGAAAGTCCCACAGCACTCCGTGTTAGTGAAAAAAATGGTGGTCTATTAAGCCAGCACAAGCTGCAACGTTTCCGTCCTGCTATAGGACCTTTATCAAGTATAGTGATATACATTCAATGTGTGAACCATATATAGTGAGTGTCTCATTAGCATAATGAGTAAACATTAAGACAGTTTATATAACAAACTGATATACATACTGATACATACATATATACATACTGATATACATTCAAATCCGACACATTTAACTCCTTAACACCGAAGGACGGATATATCCGTCCTCAGCAGCTGCTAGTTCGCGCAGGAGGACGGATATATCCGTCCTGTGATGGCGCGGGTACTGCCACTGTACCCACGCGATCAGCGGCAGGAGCACGGCTGTTATACACAGCCTGGCTCCTGCTGCAACTGCCGGAAACGAAGCGCGCTCCGATTCTGGCAGTTTAACCCATTAAATGCCGCTGTCAATAGAGACAGCGACATCTAATGTGTTTGACAGAGGGAGCTCTCTCTATGACCCGATCGGCGCCCCCGCAAACAAATCTCGGGTCGCCGTCGGGTTTCCATGACAGCCGGGGGTCTAACAAAGACCCCCAGGTCTGTCTTCAGCATCTGCCTGTTATGCGATGCCGGAGGCATGACCTATTAGATTGCCTGTCAGTTTTACACTTACAGGCAATAATGCTTTGGTATACTAAGTATACCAAAGAATTATATATGCAATCAACAGATTGCATAGTGAAGTCCCCTGGTGGGACTTAAAAAAAAAATGTCAATCAGTTAAATAAAGTTTGTGAAAAAAAAAAAATAAATTACAGTCAAAGTCAAATAAAACTACTTTTTTTGTCCAAAAAGTGGTTTTATTTTGTAAAAGTGTCAAAACAAATCACACATACACATATATGGTATTACCGCGAACGTAACAACTTGACCAATAAAATGAACACATTAATTAAACTGCCGGATGAACGGCGTCCAAAGAAAACGCAAAAAGCAAGGGCAAAAGTCTCTCTTTTCTCCCATTCCTCCCATAAAAAATTAAATAAAAGTTAATCTATAAGTCCTATGTACCCCAAAATAGTACTAATGAAAACTACACATTGTCCCGCAAAAATCAAGCCAACATACGGCCACATTGACGGAAAAATAAAAAAATTACGGCTTTTGGAATGCGGCGATGCAAAAAGAAGTAATTTTTATTGTGCAAACGTAGGAAAAACATATAAAACCTTTACATATTTGATATCCCCTTAATCGTGCCGACCCATAGAATAAAGTTAAAATGTTATTTATGCTGCATAGTAAACGGCGTAAATTTATAACGTGAAAATGAATGCTGGAATAGCTGCTTATTTTGAGTTCTCTCCTAAAATAAAGTTAATAAAAGTTAATCAATATGTTATAAGCATCTAAAAATTGTACAATTACAAAATACAACTCGTCCCGCAAAAAACAAGCCCTTATACGGCTATGTCGACGGAATAAAAAAAAAGTTACGACTCTTGGAATGCGACCATGAAGAAACAAAAAATAATCCTTGGTCATTAACGTGCAAAATGGCCCGGTCATTAAGGGGTTAAAAAGATTTCTAGTGATCAATTGCCAGTGTTGACAACAGTGAATACAAAATTACAAAAACATTATTAAAACATGCAAAATCTGTATGATTGTCATGAAATTGAAAATGCAACAATATGTGTGTGGGTGGAGAACATCCGACCACTCACCAATCCGGGCTAGTCTATGTAAATTTGTGAAAGGAGAGGCAGGTCTGTTCCACCTGTTGAATCCACAAGCTCATTAGTGTCCTCTCCCTTCTACTGCGCATGCTCTCATAATGGAGAATGAAGACTGTAGTTGCATAGCAACAATTGACACTCAAGCCAGTTAGTGAGTTCCACACAGCAAGCAATAATACAGGAAGTAGAAATGAGGTGTGTCAACTGAATCTGCCAGACTGCAATCCAGGACTGATATTTAACCCCTTCCCCCTGCTTGCATTCTGGGCCTTAATGACCAAGCCATTTTTTAAATTTTTCAATTGTCACATTCGAAGAGCTATAACTTTTTTATTTTTGCGTCGACATAGCTGTATAAGGTCTTGTTTTTTGCGGGACAAGTTGTTCTTTTTAATAGCACCATTTTGGGGTACATATAATTTATTCATGAACTTTTATTAACTTTTTTTGGAGGGGGATAGAAGAAAACCTGAAATTTCACCACTCTTTTTTTGCGCCCTAAATCTACGTCGTTTACCGTGCGGTATAAATAACACAATAACTTTATTCAACGGGTTGTTACGATTGCAAAGATACAAAATTTGTATAGATTTGTATAGACAGTAAAAACACATTTTTTTCAAAATTATTTGTTCTTGCGTCTCCATATTTGAAGAGTCATAACTATTTTATTGTTCTTGCCGATGCAGTTGTATGAGGGCTTTTTGCGGGACGATTTGTAGTTTTCATTGGTACCATTTTGGAGTAGATGCGACTTTTTGATCACTTTTTATCAAATTTTTTTAAAGTCAGGATTAACAGAAAACAGCAATTTTTCCATTGTTTTTTATTTTATTTTTTATAGCGTTCACAGTGCCGGTTAAATAATGTAACAGCTTTGTAGTCGGGGTCGTTACGGACGCGGTGATACCAAATATGTGTAACTTTTTTGCTTTATTGTGTTTTTTTTATAATAGTAAAGCAATTTGTAAGGGTAAAAAGTGGGTTTTTCTTTTTTTTTTTTCACTTTTTTTTTTTATTAACTTTATTAAATTTTTTTTTTTGCTTGTCCTACTAGGGGACTTTAATATGCGATCATCCGATCACTTTTATAATACATTGCAATACTTTTGTATTGCAGTGTATTACTGCCTGTCCGTTTAAAACGGACAGGCATCTGCTAGTACATGCCTCTGGCATGACCTAGCAGGCATTTACTACAGGCAGACCTGGGGGCCTTTATTAGGCCCCCGGCTGCCATCGGAGACACAGACACTTGGCGAACTTATCGCCGGATGCCGGTGGGGGAGAGAGGGAGCTCCCTCCCACTCTCCAAAACAACTCAGATGCGGTGCACGCTATTGAGCACCGCATCTGAGGGGTTAAACGGGTGAGATCGATACTTATATCGATCTCACCCGGTCGAGCAGGGATGCCCCCAGCTCTCAGCTACATCTGGCAGCTGAGAGCAGGGAGATTTGACAGCTCCCTGCTCTGTTTACTTTATTCTAATGCAGCGCCGTGGAATGGCGGCGCTGTAGAATAAAGCCCACTAATGACCGCCGTGAAAAGGCTTATCGGCGGTCATTAAGGGGTTAAATTATGATGACCTAATATCTGAACCAGAGCACTATTGTTAAGGATCTGCCAGGCACAGCTTCTGTATCTACGTCCATAGGTAATCAGTCTGCACCTGCTTCTATGTCGGTGAGACTGACTCCATCTTCCACCACTCAGGATGGCAGGCTTAGGAGTGGGAGAGCCTATCACAGCCTGGCCAGACGGAGCTAGCTCCCGCCCTCTGTCTATTTCTACCTGCCTTTCCTGTTCCTCCTTGCTTGTGATTCTTCTCTTGTGGTTTCCTGGCCCTGCTGCAGCTTCTTGATCTATTTGACCCTGCTTCATATTGACCCTGGCTTACTGACTACTCTCCTGCTCTGCGTTTGGTACCTCGTACACTCCTGGTTTGACTCGGCTTGTTCACTACTCTCCTGCTCTGCGTTTGGTACTTCGTACACTTCTGGTTTGACTCGGCTCGTTCACCACTCTTGTTGCTCACGGTGTTGCCGTGGGCAACTGCCTTTTCCCTTGCTTCTGTGTACCCTTGTCTGTTTGTCTGTCGTGCACTTATTGAGCGTAGGGACCGTCGCCCAGTTGTACCCTGTCGCCTAGGGCGGGTCGTTGCAAGTAGGCAGGGACTGAGTGGCGGGTAGATTAGGGCTCACTTGTCTGTTTCCTTACCCCCATCATTACAACTGTACAACATAACAGTGCTACATTTATGATATTAGTAGTCCCCTTGGGGTAAGAAACGGAACTCAACAAGATAGTCAAACAATTTTTATATCATTTGTATATATATACATCTGATTGTGTACTACTGGACTAGCAGGATTAGTCGGGCAGATGTGGATGCATATCATTATATCCCGGTATATGTAGAGCTGGGGAGTGGTCACGATGTTTCAATGGTTATCTGAAAAACATCAATAATTTATATAAATAAAACATTATTCAACAAGATTGTCCCAATAAATATGAATTTTTTTTTTTTGTTGTATAACATGTATAACATGTATCACATACTGCATGCTATTACATGCATGCAGGTATAAAAACATTAAATAAGGAGGACACTGCATGGGAAGCCAACATTGCAAAAGCCATGTGTTAATTAATCCAATTTCGCCACATTAAATTCGATATTAAGGCCCCTAGGATGTAAGGAACCCAATAAATGTATTCATTTAAGTTCACATTTATGTAAACGTCTGTGTCTATCTCCCCCCTGTAAGGAATGGGAATGTGTTCAAGGATCATAAATTTCAAATCCTTCTCTGAGTGCCCTAAATCACAGAAGTGTATTGAAACTGGCAAATCGCGTCTCTTTTTGCGAATGGAGTGCCTATGGTTGTTAAAACGTATTTTAAAGTCGCAAGTGGTTTCACCCACATAAAGCAGTAAACAAGGACACCAAAGAACATATATAACCCAACCAGTAACACAAGTAAGAAATTATTTGATTAAATGTTGTTTGTGGGTAACAGGATGCTCAAAAAAGTTTCCCCTACACATGAACCAACAATTAACACAGTGCAGGCAAGGGAAATTGCCCATTTTTCTAGGTCTGAGGAATGTTTGATGGTCTGTCGCACATGTTTTTCCACCTACGTTGTTAACCAATTTTTCCCGTAAATTCTGTGGACGTCTGTATGACATGAGAGGTTTGTTCTTGAATGGCCCAATATGTTTGTAGCTATTTTGTATGATGCCCCAATGTTTATTAACAATTTTCGACTCCTCTCCACTTAAACCGTTATATGTGGTAACCAAATGGGATACGTTCATGTTGTTTGGAAGATTTTGTTTCAGCGAAGGTACCAGCATTGGAAAAAGATGCAATCTTCTCCCTACATGTACGTAATAATTTCCTAGGATAAACTCTTTGTGAAAAATTAACCACCATCTGCTCTAATGTTTGATGTAGTTTGACTCCATCATCAACAATACGTGTAGCTCTAAGCATTTGGCTGTGTGGAAGAGACCGTACCATTTTTTTAGGATGGCAACTGTCAAATCTAAGCAACGTGTTGCAATCACTCTGTTTCGTGTAGAGACTGGTTTGAAATGCATTGTCTGTAATGTCCACCAAAACATCCAAAAATTTAATAGTGGTGTTAGAATATGTAATAGTGAACTGAATATCTGGGTCTATGTGATTAAAAAAAGAATGAAAATCATGTAACGATTCTGCTGTATCCATCCAGATGAGGAAGATGTCATCTATGTACCGCCACCATCTCAAAACATGACCGAAATGGTGGGATACATAGATCGACATCTCCTCAATCATGTCCACGAAAATATTAGCGTAGGTAGGCGCCATGTTGGAGCCCATGGCCGTACCTTTCTCCTGCAAATAAAATTTGTTGTCAAAAGAAAAATAATTTGAAGTGAGAATCAAATCCAATAGAGATAATTAGTTCACAACATGGTGCACTATATGTAGATTCAAACAGCTACATGATACCAGTCTATACAGGGAATTGTCCTCTGACCCTAAGATTGATTTCAGCAGGAGGATCCTAGTGGATCAAGCTTACGATAATGGTCTCATAGATCTTGCCCTTAAGAAGTTCCTTATCATGGAACATCCTAAAACACCTTATTTATACCTATTGCCCAAGATACACAAAAGTTTGATCAAGCCCCAAGGGCGTCTGCCTTTCTCCCAGGGCGTCCAATTGGTGCAAGAGTGTTACACCGCGTTCCAAATTATTATGCAAATGTTATTTTTCGCTGATTTTCCTAAATAGTCAATGCAAATGACAGTCAGTATAATCTGCAAGCCATCAACCGTTGGAGTATAATGCAAATTTTATTGAACAAATCTCCTAATGATAACAGATTTTTTTTTAGAAGTAAAAAACTCAAAATGCACTGTTTCAAATTATTATGCACAACAGAGATCAAAACATTTTAAAGGCTGTAAAGAGAACTAAAATGGTTATTTGTTGAATTTGCAGCATCAGGAGATCATATTTACAGAAAACAAAAGCTCTTTCAATAAAAAAAAACTTAACAGGCCAAGTTACATGTTAACATAGGACCCCTTCTTTGATATCACCTTCACAATTCTTGCATCCATTGGATTTGTGAGTATTTGGACAGTTTCTGCTTGAATATCTTTGCAGGATGTCAGAATAGCCTCCCAGAGCTTCTGTTTTGATGTGAACTGCCCCCCACCCTCATAGATATTTTGCTTGAGGATGCTCCAAAGGTTCTCAATAGGGTTGAGGTCAGGGAAACATGGGGGCCACACCATGAGTTTCTCTCCTTTTATGCCCATAGCAGCCAATGACACAGAGGTATTCTTTGTAGCATGAGATGATGCATTGTCATGCATGAAGATAATTTTGCTAGGGAAGGCACGGTTCTTCTTTTTGTACCACGAAAGAAAGTGGTCAGTCATAAACTCTACGTACTTTGCAGAGGTCATTTTCACACCGTCAGGGACCCTAAAGGGGCCTACCAGCTGTTAGGGATCTGCCAGGTACTTCATCTAGCTACACTCCTGGGATTAATCAATCCACACCTGAGGCCAGACCTGTTCGACTGACACCTTCTCCCACCAACCAGGGTGGCAGGCTCAGGAGTGGGAGAGCCTATCGCGGCCTGGTCTCTCGGAGTTAGCTCCGCCCCCTGCCCTTTATTACCTGCCCTGTGCTCTCCCTCAGTGCTTGTAATTCTTTTGGATTCCTGGCCCCACTGCTGCTTGCTCCAGCCTGCTTCTGCCGTGCTTCTGCCTTGCTGCAGTTCTGCTTGACCTGCTTTGCTTGCCCTGGCTTGCTTCTGTCTCCGTGTCCGCTCGGGTGTACTCACTTCGTCCTGGTCCTGACTGTTCGTTCGCCGCCCCGTTTCCTCGTGGCGTTCCGTGGCTACTGCCCCTTCCCTTGCGTGTTCCCTGTTTGTCTTCCTGTGCACTTAGCCAGCGTAGGGACCGCCGCCCAGTTGTACCTCGTCGCCTAGGGCGGGTCGTTGCAAGTAGGCAGGGACAGGGCGGTGGGTAGATTAGGGCTCACTTTCCCTTCACCTCCTTCCTGCCACTACATAATTACAAGCTCTTACCTAGTCTACCATTTCTCCTACGCTGACGCTATCATGGACCCCCTTGAGACCCTGACCCAGCAGATGCAGGGCCTCTCCCTACAGGTCCAGGCCCTGGCCCAAAGGGTCAATCAGGGTGACGCTGCTTTAGTAGTACCCCTCACCTCACCTCTAGAACCCGACCTCAAGTTACCTGACCGGTTTTCAGGGGACCGTAAGACGTTTCTCTCCTTCCGGGAGAGTTGCAGACTGTATTTCCGCCTAAAGCCCCACTCCTCAGGTTCCGAGAACCAGCGGGTGGGTATCATCATATCCCGACTCCAGGAAGGGCCCCAAGAGTGGGCCTTCTCCTTGGCTCCTGACGCCCCTGAACTTTCCTCTGTTGATCGTTTTTCTCTGCCCTCGGACTCATTTACGACGAGACTGACAGGACTGCTTTAGCCGAGAGTCAGCTGGTGACCTTACGTCAGGGTAGAAGACCGGTTGAGGAATACTGTTCTGATTTTAGGAAGTGGTGCGTAGCTTCTCAGTGGAACGATCCGGCCCTAAGGTGCCAGTTTAGGTTAGGATTATCTGACGCCCTGAAGGATCTGCTGGTTAGCTACCCCTCGCCTGACTCCCTTGACCAGGTTATGGCCCTAGCAGTACGACTTGACCGACGTCTCAGGGAACGTCAGCTAGAACGCTTCAGTGTGCTCCCCTCTGACTTTTCTGCGATTCCCCCCGAGGTCCCGTCTCCTCGCCCCTCCACGGAGGACTCGGAGGTACCTATGCAACTCGGGGCCTCCATGTCCCCTCGACAACGTAGGGAGTTTCGCAGAATGAATGGTCTCTGCTTCTACTGTGGGGACGACAAGCATCTACTGAACACCTGTCCCAGGCGCAAGAATAAGAAGCCGGAAAACTTCCGCGCCTAAGTGATCATCGGGGAGGTCACTTGGGCGCACAGGTATTTCCCGTTAATGTGAAACGCAATAAAATTTTGCTTCCCTTTCAGGTCTCGTTTGCTGGCCGGTCTGCCACGGGCAGTGCTTTCGTGGATTCTGGCTCATCTGCTAATATCATGTCTGTGGAATTTGCTATGTCTCTAAAGATGCCTTGTATTGATTTACCTTATCCTATCCCTGTAGTAGGAATCGACTCAACACCCCTTGCTAATGGTTATTTTACTCAGCATACTCCTGTTTTTGAACTCCTGGTTGGCTCCATGCATTTGGAGCAGTGCTCTGTACTGGTGATGCAGGGATTATCGTCTGATCTGGTTTTAGGCCTTCCCTGGTTGCAGTTGCATAATCCCACATTTGATTGGAATACTGGGGATCTCACCAAATGGGGTAATGAATGTCTGATGTCATGTCTTTCTGTTAACTCTATTTCTCCCCGGGAGGAGGTAAACACACTTCCTGAGTTTGTTCAGGACTTCGCCGATGTGTTTTCTAAGGAGGCCTCCGAGGTGTTGCCCCCCCATAGAGATTACGATTGCGCTATCGATTTGGTGCCTGGTGCCAAGCTTCCTAAGGGTAGGATATTTAATCTTTCATGTCCTGAACGTGAAGCGATGAGGGTGTATATCCAAGAATGCCTGGCCAAGGGTTTCATTCGCCCCTCGACTTCTCCTGTAGGTGCTGGCTTCTTCTTCGTGGGGAAGAAGGATGGTGGTCTTAGGCCGTGCATTGATTATCGTAACCTGAATAAGGTCACCGTAAGGAACCAGTACCCACTTCCTTTGATTCCGGATCTTTTTAATCAGGTTCAGGGAGCCCAATGGTTTTCTAAGTTCGATCTACGGGGGGCATATAACCTTATCCGCATCAAAGAGGGGGATGAGTGGAAAACTGCGTTCAACACACCCGAGGGTCATTTCGAATACCTGGTCATGCCCTTTGGGTTGTGTAATGCCCCTGCTGTCTTCCAGAATTTTATTAATGAAATCCTGAGAGAGTACCTGGGTAATTTTCTTGTTGTGTACCTTGATGACATACTGGTGTTTTCCAAGGACTGGTCCTCCCACGTGGAGCATGTCAGGAAGGTGCTCCAGGTCCTTCGGGAGAATAATCTGTTTGCTAAGACTGAAAAATGTGTCTTTGGGGTACAGGAGATACCATTTTTAGGGCAAATCCTCACTCCTCATGAATTCCGCATGGACCCTGCCAAGGTTCAAGCTGTGGTGGAATTGGTCCAACCTGCCTCCCTTAAGGCGTTACAGTGTTTTTTAGGGTTCGCCAACTATTACAGGAGATTTATTGCCAACTTCTCGGTCGTCGCTAAGCCTCTTACGGACCTTACCCGCAAGGGTGCCGATGTCCTCCATTGGCCCCCTGAGGCCGTCCAGGCCTTTGAGACTCTCAAGAAGTGCTTTATCTCGGCCCCCGTGCTGATTCAGCCCAACCAAGAGGAGCCATTTATTGTGGAGGTTGACGCTTCCGAGGTGGGAGTGGGGGCCGTCCTGTCCCAGGGTACCAGCTCCCTCACCCATCTCCGCCCCTGTGCTTACTTCTCTAGGAAGTTTTCGCCCACGGAGAGTAACTATGATATTGGCAACCGCGAACTTCTAGCCATTAAATGGGCTTTTGAGGAGTGGCGGCACTTCCTGGAGGGGGCCAGACACCAGGTAACGGTCCTTACGGATCACAAGAATCTGGTTTTCCTAGAATCGGCCCGGAGGCTTAATCCTAGACAAGCTCGGTGGGCACTATTCTTTACCAGATTTAATTTCTTGGTTACCTATAGGGCTGGGTCCAAGAATATTAAGGCTGACGCTCTGTCACGTAGTTTCATGGCCAATCCTCCTTCCGAGGAGGATCCCGCTTGTATTTTACCCCCTGGTATAATCGTCTCTGCCACGGATTCTGATTTAGCTTCTGATATCGCGGCTCATCAGGGTGCAGCTCCCGGGAACGTCCCTGGGGACAAACTGTTTGTTCCCCTGCAATACCGGCTGAGGGTACTCAGGGAAAACCATGACTCCGCTCTATCCGGTCATCCTGGCATCTTGGGCACCAAACACCTCATTACCAGAAACTATTGGTGGCATGGGTTGCCTAAAGATGTTAGGGCTTACGTCGCCGCTTGTGAGGTTTGCGCTAGGTCCAAAACCCCTAGGTCCCGACCTGCGGGCCTACTACGTTCCTTGCCCATTCCCCAGAGACCTTGGACCCATATCTCCATGGATTTTATCACCGATTTGCCTCCATCTCAGGGCAAGTCGGTGGTGTGGGTGGTAGTCGACCGCTTCAGCAAGATGTGCCACTTTGTGCCCCTTAAGAAGCTACCTAACGCCAAGACGTTAGCTTCTTTGTTTGTGAAACACATCCTGCGTCTCCATGGGGCCCCAGTCAATATCGTTTCTGACAGAGGGGTACAATTTGTTTCCTTATTTTGGAGAGCTTTTTGTAAAAAGTTGGAGATTGATCTGTCCTTCTCCTCCGCCTTCCATCCCGAAACCAATGGCCAAACGGAAAGGACCAACCAATCCCTGGAACAATATTTAAGGTGTTTCATCTCTGACTGTCAATTCGATTGGGTCTCATTCCTTCCCCTTGCTGAATTTTCCCTGAATAACCGGGTCAGTAACTCGTCAGGGGTCTCCCCGTTTTTCTGTAATTTCGGGTTTAACCCTAGGTTCTCCTCCGTCTCCCCTGGTTGTTCCAATAATCCTGAGGTAGAGGAGGTTCATCGGGAACTGTGCACTGTCTGGGCCCAGGTTCAGAAGAACCTAGAGGCGTCCCAGAGCGCACAAAAGATTCAGGCGGATAGTAGACGTTCTGCTAACCCCCGGTTTGTCGTCGGGGATTTGGTCTGGTTGTCGTCCAGGAACTTGCGCCTTAAGGTCCCGTCCAGGAAGTTTGCTCCCCGATTTATTGGACCTTATAAGATCATTGAAGTCCTCAACCCTGTATCCTTCCGTCTGGAGCTCCCCCCATCCTTTCGCATACATGACGTCTTCCATGCCTCCCTCCTTAAACGCTGCTCCCCGTCCTGGTCCCCCTCGAGGATACCTCCTGTTCCCGTTCTCACCCCTGAGGGGGTGGAATTCGAGGTGGCCAAGATTATGGACAGTAGGATGGTCCAGGGCTCCCTCCAGTACCTGGTCCATTGGAGAGGATACGGGCCGGAGGAGAGGACTTGGGTACCTGCCCGTGATGTTCACGCTGGGGTATTGATCAGGAGGTTCCACCTCCTCTTCCCCACTAAACCGGGTCCCCTTAGTAAGGGTCCGGTGGCCCCTCATAAAAGGGGGAGTACTGTTAGGGATCTGCCAGGTACTTCATCTAGCTACACTCCTGGGATTAATCAATCCACACCTGAGGCCAGACCTGTTCGACTGACACCTTCTCCCACCAACCAGGGTGGCAGGCTCAGGAGTGGGAGAGCCTATCGCGGCCTGGTCTCTCGGAGTTAGCTCCGCCCCCTGCCCTTTATTACCTGCCCTGTGCTCTCCCTCAGTGCTTGTAATTCTTTTGGATTCCTGGCCCCACTGCTGCTTGCTCCAGCCTGCTTCTGCCGTGCTTCTGCCTTGCTGCAGTTCTGCTTGACCTGCTTTGCTTGCCCTGGCTTGCTTCTGTCTCCGTGTCCGCTCGGGTGTACTCACTTCGTCCTGGTCCTGACTGTTCGTTCGCCGCCCCGTTTCCTCGTGGCGTTCCGTGGCTACTGCCCCTTCCCTTGCGTGTTCCCTGTTTGTCTTCCTGTGCACTTAGCCAGCGTAGGGACCGCCGCCCAGTTGTACCTCGTCGCCTAGGGCGGGTCGTTGCAAGTAGGCAGGGACAGGGCGGTGGGTAGATTAGGGCTCACTTTCCCTTCACCTCCTTCCTGCCATTACACCAGCTCTCTCCCCATGATTCCAGCCCAAAACATGACTCCGCCACCTTCTTGATGACGTCGCAGCCTTGTTGGGACATGGTGGCCATTCACCAACCATCCACTATTCCATCCATCTGGACCATCCAGGGTTGCACGGCACTCATCAGTAAACAACACGGTTTGAAAATTAGTCTTCATGTATCTCTGAGCCCACTGCAACCGTTTCTGCTTGTGAGCATTGTTTAAGGGTGGCCGAATAATAGCTTTATGCACACTTGCAAACCTCTGGAGGATCCTACACCTTGAGGTTCGCGGGACTCAAGAGGCACCGGCGGCTTCAAATACCTGTTTGCTGCTTTGCAATGGCATTTTAGCAGCTGCTCTCCTAATCCTATTAATTTTTCTGGCAGAAACCTTCCTCATTATGCCTTTATCTGAACGAACCCGTCTGTGCTCTGAATCAGCCACAAATCTTTTCACAGTACGATGATCACGCCTAAGTTTTCTTGAAATATCCAATGTTTTCATACCTTGTCCAAGGTATTGCACTATTTCACGCTTTTCGGCAGCAGAGAGATCCTTTTTCTTTCCCATATTGCTTGAAACCTGTGGCCTGCTTAATAATGTGGAACGTCCTTCTTAAGTAGTTTTTCTTTGATTGGGCACACCTGGCAAACTAATTATCACAGGTGTCTGAGATTGATTACAATGATCCAAAGAGCCCTAAGACACAATACCATCCATGAGTTTAATTAAAAAAATAATAATTAAATGTTTATGACACTTAAATCCAATGTGCATAATAATTTGGAACACGGTGTAGATGGGAGGCCACACAGAAGGATGTGTCAGTAGTCTTGGTGGGAGATGATGAGGGCATTGAGGAAAGAGAGAATTTGAGAAGTGTTTTGGAAGTGGAGGCAGCAGGGCAACCATCAGGAATTTCTGGACCCATACAGCCAAGGAGTCTGATCCCCCTCCATTACCGAGGGTTGGGCAACGGAAAGTGGTGCGCTCATGTTTGTACGTTATGCGCGTTAACTGATTTTCATACTGATGTCAATTACAGTGAACGAATCCATGGGTCAGTCACATGACCAGTTAATGGCCCAGATTTTGTTCAATTCAGCCAAAACGTATCCCACTGTATGGCATATAGTGGGATACGTCGCCCTGGGAATGGCCCTGGGGAAACTCTTGAAGTCACTGTCCATGAATGGACAGTGACGTTAGTAGCTTTCTGAGTGCTGGAGTCCCCGGGAGGAGGTTCTACTAGAACTCCGGTGCTGCTCCTGATGTCCATATTTGGACAGTAATGTCAGGAGCTTCCCCAGGGCCAAAGTCCAAGGGCAGAACGATTGGGATGCTCTGCCTGAAGACTCCGGCATTGGGAAGCTCCTGACATTACTGTCCATATAGTGTTGTCAGGAGCAGTATACGTTTTTATTGCGGGATCTCTTAGGTTGGAATAGCATAGTCTACTATGCTATTCCATTCTTCAAAAAAAGTTAAACCCCATTCACATGAGTTATATTGTAATTTGTAGTGAATTATTAGTGCGAAATCCGCACAGAAAACAGGAGAGTTTTAGCCCTGTACCCCAATTTAACCCCTTCCCGCAAATTGACAGGTCTGGTACGTCGGCATTGCAAGCAGCTTACCGCAATCCGACGTACCAGACCCGTCATGAAGATAAAGCGGGCATAGGAGCTGTGCGTGCTTCATCTTCAGTGGGTGTCAGCTATAATTAACAGCTGCCATCCGGCTGCAACGGCGGCGGTCGCTGTTAACAGCGACCCCCTGAGAGATCGCGAGTGCCGATGGTTGCTATGGCAACCAGGAAGCCTAGTAATGGCTTCCTGGTGGCCTGGTATGGAAGCCTATTAGGCCCTGCCCAAGGCAGGACCTAATAGGCTTAACTGTCAGATGAAAAGTGACAGTTACAATACACTGCACCACGTAAGATCAGATATTCAAGTCCCCAGGTAAGGCTCTGTTCACATCTGCGTTGGGGTCCCGTTCTGACGTTCCGTCAAAGATTTCCGTCAGAACGGGACCCTGAGCAGACACAAACTGACACCGATGGAAGCCGGCCTCCTGGGATGACGCTGCAGCAACAGTCACATGGGATGAAGAGGGAATGTCAGAACGGGACCCCAACGCAGATGTGAACAGAGTCTTAGTGTAAAAAAAAAAAGTGAAAAAAGAAAAAAAGATGTTTAAGTAAAATCAATAAATAAAAGTTTTAAGTAATAAAAACAATAATCGCCCTGTTTTTCCTGATCAAGTCCTTTATAATTAGAAAAAGGTCACAAAATAAAAAAATAAACTATACATAATAGGTATCGCCGCGTTCAGAATGGCTTGAACTATAAAAATATCACGTTATTTTTACCGCACGGTGAACACTGTAAACAAATTCAATAAAAAACAATGACAGAATTTCTTTTTTTGGTCACCTTGTCTCAGAAAAAATGGAATAAAAAGTCGTAAGTACCCCAAAATGGTACCCACAACAACAGTTCGTCATGCAAAAAACAAGCCCTCCCACAGCGATATCAACTGAAAAATATAAAAGTTATGGCTGTCAGAAAATGGCGACACTAAAACATGATTTTTTTTCAGAAAAGAGTCTTTTTATTGTGGGAAAGTAGTAAAACGTTAAAAAATTATATAAATTTGGTATCGCTGTAATAGTATCGACCCACGGAATGAAGTTAACATGTTGTTTATACTGCACGGTGAACACTGTAAAAAAGAAAAAACAAAACAATTCTAGAATTGCTTTTTTTTTTCCTCGTCTCCCAAAAAATGGTATAACTAGTGATAAAAAAAAATCGCATGTACTCCAAAATGAAACCAATAAAAATGACACAAAAAACCAAGCCCTCACACAGCTCCGTCAATGGAAAAATAACACGTTATGACTCTCAGAACTCAATGATGAAAAATGATGCTAAATGACGGCCCAGACTAATTTTTGAGGTCCAGTCGTTTTTCACTAAAAACCCCACATCATCATTTGCTGGACCCCACAGGTGGACCCCGTAGACGCAGCAGAGATGAGGAAACTTTAGGGCCTTGTGCTGCTTATAGGGCTAGTGAAGAAGTCAAAGATTAGGCAACACTGGAGCGCAGATATTTTGTACAATACCCAAAAAACCCGGCCTGTGCATAAAGGATTGGTTCAAGGCGTACCACACCAATCCATGGATTATTAATTTTATTATTCATTCACCCCTTGCACTCCCGATGCACTCCGCCCAGCTTACATATACCCTGATGTACTCCTCACATCTTACATATACCCTGATGTACTCCGCACAGCTTACATATACCCTGATGTACTCCGCCCAGCTTACATATACCCTGATGTACTCCGCCCAGCTTACATATACCCTGATGTACTCCGCCCAGCTTACATATACCCTGATGTACTCCGCCCAGCTTACATATACCCTGATATACTCCGCCCAGCTTACATATACCCTGATATACTCCGCCCAGCTTACATATATCCTGATGTACTCTGCCCAGCTTACATATATCCTGATGTACTCGGCCCAGCTTACATATAGCCTGATGTACTACGCCCAGCTTACATATACCTTGATATATTCCGCCCAGCTTACATATACCCTGATGTACTTCGCCCAGTTTACATATACCCTGATGTACTCCGCCCAGCTTACATATACTCTGATGCACTCCGCACAGCTTACATATACCCTGATGTACTCCGCACAGCTTACATATACTCTGATGTACTCAGCACAGCTTACATACATTCTGATGTACTCCTCACAGCTTACATATACCCTGATGTACTCCGCACAGTTTACATATACCCTGATGTACTCCGCACAGCTTACATATACCCTGATGTACTCCGCACAGCTTACATATACCCTGATGTACTCCACATAGCTTACATATACCCTGATGTACTCCGCCCAGCTTACATATACCCTGATGCACTCCGCACAGCTTACATATACCCTGATGTACTCCGCACAGCTTACATATACTCTGATGTACTCAGCACAGCTTACATACACTCTGATGTACTCCTCACAGCTTACATATACCCTGATGTACTCCGCACAGTTTACATATACTCTGATGTACTCCTCACAGCTTACATATACCCTGATGTACTCCGCACAGCTTACATATACCCTGATGTACTCCACACAGCTTACATATACCCTGATGTACTCCGCACAGCTTACATATACCCTGATGTACTCCACATAGCTTACATATACCCTGATGTACTCCGCCCAGCTTACATATACCCTGATGTACTCCGCACATATTACATATACCCTGATGTACTCCACACAGCTTACATATACCCTGATGTACTCCACACAGCTTACATATACCTTTATGTACTCCTCCCAGCTTACATATACTCTGATGTACTCCACACAGCTTACATATACCCTGATGTACTCCTCACAGCTTACATATACCCTGATGTACTCCGCACAACTTACATATACTCTAATGTACTCAGCACAGCTTACATATACTCTGATGTACTCCTCACAGCTTACATATACCCTGATGTACTCCTCCCAGCTTACATATACTCTGATGTACTCCACACAGCTTACATATACCCTGATGTACTCCTCACAGCTTACATATACCCTGATGTACTCCGCACAACTTACATATACTCTGATGTACTCAGCACAGCTTACATATACTCTGATGTACTCCTCACAGCTTACATATACCCTGATGTACTCCGCACAGTTTACATATACTCTGATGTACTCCTCACAGCTTACATATACCCTGATGTACTCCGCACAGCTTACATATACCCTGATGTACTCCACACAGCTTACATATACCCTGATGTACTCCGCACAGCTTACATATACCCTGATGTGCTCCACATAGCTTACATATACCCTGATGTATTCCGCCCAGCTTACATATACCCTGATGCACTCCGCACAGCTTACGTATACCCTGATGTACTCCGCACAGCTTACATATACTCTGATGTACTCAGCACAGCTTACATACACTCTGATGTACTCCTCACAGCTTACATATACCCTGATGTACTCCGCACAGTTTACATATACTCTGATGTACTCCTCACAGCTTACATATACCCTGATGTACTCCGCACAGCTTACATATACCCTGATGTACTCCACACAGCTTACATATACCCTGATGTACTCCGCACAGCTTACATATACCCTGATGTACTCCACATAGCTTAAATATACCCTGATGTACTCCGCCCAGCTTACATATACCCTGATGTACTCCGCACATATTACATATACCCTGATGTACTCTGCACAGCTTACATATACCCTGATGTACTCCACACAGCTTACATATACCTTTATGTACTCCTCCCAGCTTACATATACTCTGATGTACTCCACACAGCTTACATATACCCTGATGTACTCCTCCCAGCTTACATATACTCTGATGTACTCCACACAGCTTACATATACCCTGATGTACTCCTCACAGCTTACATATACCCTGATGTACTCCGCACAACTTACATATACTCTGATGTACTCAGCACAGCTTACATATACTCTGATGTACTCCTCACAGCTTACATATACCCTGATGTACTCCTCCCAGCTTACATATACCCTGATGTACTCCACACAGCTTACATATACCCTGATGTACTCCTCACAGCTTACATATACCCTGATGTACTCCGCACAACTTACATATACTCTGATGTACTCAGCACAGCTTACATATACTCTGATGTACTCCTCACAGCTTACATATACCCTGATGTACTCAGCACAGCTTACATATACCCTGATGTACTCAGCACAGCTTACATATACTCTGATGTACTCCTCACAGCTTACATATACCCTGATGTACTCCGCACAACTTACATATACTCTGATGTACTCCTCACAGTGCCCTCTGTAGATAAGGCCACATTGCCCTCTGTAGATAAGGCCACAGTGCCCTCTGTAGATAATGCAACACACCCCTAGATAAGGCCACAGTGCCCTCTGTAGATAAGGCCACAGTGCCCTCTGTAGATAAGGCCACAGTGCCCTCTGTAGATAATGCAACACACCCCTAGATAATGCCAGTGTCCTCTTCAGATACTGCCACACACCCACTTGTAGATAATGCCACAGTGCCCTCTGTAGAGGCTGCCACAGTGCCCTCTGTAGAGGCTGCCACAGTGCCCTCTGTAGAGGCTGCCACAGTGCCCTCTGTACATTCTGCCACAGTGCCCTCTGTACATTCTCCCACAGTGCCCTCTGTAGATGCGGGTCGCGTGCTTGAGACCCCTGCTCTAGATGAATTTCTTCAGGGATGTAGTTTAGAAAATGGGGTAATTTTTCGGGGCTTTCCAATGTACTGGTA